>NC_134352.1:51609808-51923558 GCF_964195595.1 Calonectris borealis | reverse complement strand
GCTTTTCTTCCACCAGCTGGTTAGGTGTGAGAACTACCTACTCTTGGGTAAGGAGCTGTTGGGGGTTGATTCAGGGCTAGCAATCATTGCTCCTTAGCTAGGGATTGCCCAGGTAACCTCTTGGTATGGCAGACCGTAATTGGAATGGGAAGAACATGATGGGCCACTGGCTGAAGGACAGGGATATTCCCATGTGGCTGAGCAGCAGCTCCAGGCCCTGACAGCAAATTCTCAACGCTCCCAGGGCAGAAGGACTGGACATGGCAGGTGCCTTGGTTTGAGTGCTGGGCAGGGACTAGAGAGGGCACAGCTGGAGGAGGGAATATGGTCTCCATCAGTTTTACTTGATGAAACAAAACTCCTCAGGAAACAAAAGACAGAGCAAAGGGAAGACACTGTTCCAGCTGGTTTCTTCCAAGAATATTTTTATTTAGTTTCTGTATTTCATTCCAGTGTTTTTGCTGAAATGACATAAAATGGGTTTGTTATTAGTTAAACGTGAGGCACAGATAACAGACTCTCCTTTGTATTGGGGCCATCATATGACTGTGCTGCTGAGAAAAACCTAGGGATATTGGTGTAGCTACTGTCTTATCTCTGAGTAAGACTTATGATTATTTTCATTCGACCTGGCTGCTTGGGTAGTAACGGTTAATGATTGCCCCATTTCGCCCCAAGGGCGTTTTCGTGCCCTTGCATCTCCTCCTGCAGTTCACAGTCCAAAAGCCTGTTTTGCTTGTAAAGAGAAAACTACAGAGGCAGGGGTTAAGCTGTAGGTAATGTTTGGCATTGTTGCACGGCTGCAATTGATCTCACCCAGTTATATTACATAAGAGAGGTGAGAAAAAGGGGAGAATAGGCCAGGTCTGGGAGAAAATCTCATATGTGAAAGATCTAGGAGCTCAATTTCCTGGAGTTAATCCCCCTGGACTGATTAATGTTCTTGACAGCACCTTCCAGCAGAAGGGATCCCCCTTACCATGTGTTGACAGTAATCATAATCCCCTCCAGACACTAGGCAAGACTTCTGGCTTCACTCAGCACTGTGCTGAGCCAGACCCAGCACCACCCTGTGATGGATGCTAACGCACTGCCTGGGTGACTTCCTAGCTGCGGGAAGGCGGGAAGCACAGGAGGCTTCTAAAAAGGGCTCAGCGTTATTCTCAGCACTGTGAGTCTTTACTGCTGCAGATGCCACAGAGGTTGTGCCATTCAGCAACTGAGCACACGCCTTCCTCAGCATAAGAACGATTCCTCTTTGGTCCTTCAGTAGGTCACTACTATTAGTCCCGTGTGCAGGAGGTATAGGAGCAATCTCTGTATCTGAATTTTGCTCGCAGTGTCTTAGCAGGTCTTTTTGTGCCAGAGTATCCGTCCAGTTGTTAGAAGGTTTGCACCTGCCATGATCCTCTTGTCAATGGGGTGGGCACCAACACATTCCCTCCTGCTCAGTTCTGGTCAGCAAGCTGGTAGGTGGGCTAACGTCCTAACAGATGTGCTGATTTTAGACCGCTATTCCTCAGGTTGGAGCCTGTGGTAGCCAAGCCACGCAGGTAAGGGTCAACGCAAACGAATTTTGCCTGGAGTTTTGGTGCAGGACTAACTGCAGGATCATTGGACCTCAAACAGCTATCTGTCTCGTGCCAGAGGGGAGGGCTGAGCTTTCCCAATGCAAGCACTAGCTGGACTGAGTAGTTTTCAGCATCCCTGTGACTATAGGCATGTGATTTAGGTACCCATCCATACGTGCTGAATGTTAGCAATGCCTGGTACTATACTATTGTGATTTGATACCAGTTTTGGCCTGCTTGTTTTTTTTCCTATTCATGTGTTTCTGTGTCTTCCTTTTGTCCAGTTTTACCAGATAAAGGTTAGCACACTGTGGGTAGAGTATGAAGTAATCCAACAAACTGACAACTCCTCTTCTGCCACATTAGATACTCCAAACCTGCAGGAAACAGCAAACATGGTGAATTAGAAGTTCACGGGGAGCTCAGCAACCCAGCATTAGGAGATGCTAGCCTCATTTCTTTCAGTTCATCATCTTTCCATGCCCCAATGGAGCACAGAACAGCAAGCTATGACAGAGAACAGCAAGCTTTGTGTAAATGGAAAGAAGTGTAAAATTTAAAAGATTAAACGTTAGCTACTTGGTTCCTGACCTGCAGTAGTGGACTGTGATCCTAATCCGGCCCTTGCACGAAGTAATGACATTCCTGCCAGTTTTGGACATCTCACCACCTTGATGGTTATTCTTCATTTTAAATATAAACTGATTTCCTCATACAAATAAATTTCTTACTTGAATAGTATTTTACATTTGACTGATTAGAGATAGAATGTTACTCCTTTCATAAATTAATGGAGCACTCCAAACGTTAGTGGATACTGATGCATTATTTTCAATAGCTTTCTTCCTTACAAACAACTGAGTGAAGATGAATTTTTTTCACCAAAAAATACTAGTACTTGAAAATGAACTTAGTGACAAAAGATTACTGTTTTAACCTATAAATAGTTTTTACAGATAAATAGTTCTAATATATTTCATTGTGGCCTGCTGTTAACATGACAAATCTATCCTGTGGCACTAATTATTGACTTTCATGTCCCATGCAATACCACTAGAGACAAACTAATAAACAGACAGGGAGCATTAGTGATAGTGAAGATAAAGGCTTACTGAAATAACACAAGCATGCTTGCAGTGCTGTTGAAAACAATTGATTTGGGCAACTTGAGGTCTGTGGGCTGCAAAGATGTCATTTCAGAACCGCTTTGCCAACAGCAGAGCTGTGTGCCTAACGAGATTTTGAAAAATACTGAGCAGAAAGTCACTTTGAGTAAGAAAACAGAGTGAAATGGCATTGATTCAAAAATGTGAAAAACATTGTGTTGAAAAATTCTTCACAAACAAACATTTTCTTGTAAAAAATCCAATTTAAGCCGTCATTTTCTAATTAAAAAGCCTATTGTTTATACTTTCCATCTAGAGATAATCAGCACAAAATTAGATGTTCAAGAGCATTTTGATTTCATTGAACAGTTATAAATCGGGTCCTGAAAAATTCTTTATTTAATTCAGTGTGTGCATCTCCTCATATTCACTTACTGAGGTTCAGACATATCTTCACCCTGGAGAGCTGCAAGTAAATCTGTGTTTATGCAGCAGATAGTCAGAGAGACACTATGCTGCGGAGATTCCAAATTAGTTCTAAGTTATCTTTGAAAAAGTATACGATGCTCACATGGTCACATTCCTTCTCTTTTATCTTTTTCTGAGAAGCTATACAAGTTGTTGAATTGACCCTGTAGGACTTCTCCATCTAGGGTCCTCAGCAGATAATAAGCAAAAAGGTGTTAGGATTTCATAGTTTAGATTTTATGTGAATCTTTCAGAGAAGCATGTCTTTTAGAAGAGATTTTACAATCCTTCAGTTATCAACTCTTGCTTGTTATCAGCTCTTTTGGTATCTGCCACGCTAATAATCTGCTGCCTAACTGGAAGATGACAGAAACGTGGAGTGCTTGAGTTTCATCTGACATCAAGCATTTGTTTCAAGTGGCAAAACTTAGGAGTCCTTTGGCCTGAGAGGAGTTTACAGGAGTTGAGAGAGTCTGCCAGAGAAAAGAGGAACTCCTGGCTCAGGTATCTCACCTGGAGAAGCAGGCCAGTGCCCTAGCTGCCTACGGGAAAAACAATTCCCAGCTGCGCTACTTCCACTGCATACAGAGCCGCTTTCTCCCTTCCCGTTATCAGCACGGAGCCAGCTCCGCCACGCTCCACGGCTCAACTGCTTCCTCTGTCGTTACTGTGGCGGTGATAAATTTTATCTCCCTGGCTTTACAAGGCCCTCTCCCAGCTACAAGGAGGTGCTGCTCTGAGGAACGGAGGAATGTGCTAGGTCTCTCTGTTCGTACGAAGGAGCGAGCCAGATGGAAGAAGGGTGGCAGAGCCCCACTGCCACTCACAGCCTCCTCCACAGCCCCGCTCCCCCCTGCTGTGCTGCGGCCGACAGTGCTGTAACTTCCTCTACCTGAAAACAACACGGGGTTAAAAAAACATGCTTTATCCCTCAAACGAGGTTCCTGACTCTTCAAGATGCAAAACCAAGAACACTTGGACTGGTGGAAAATGCATTGCATCTCCTTTCCCAGTCCATACGTGTTGCGGTGGCTTCTCCCTGCCCAAGGATATGAAGATAGCACCTGTTATATTTGCCCCTGTAAGACTATTTTTTCAGAGTTATCAGGGTGCGAGATCCTTTGATTAGTCTAAGAAAAAATAAACTCTTGGCTGTTGTGTTCTGGGAGTATTAAGGTAGGAGGACAGGGAAACCATAACCTGATTTTTCAGTGCCAGGATTTAAGACCTTGAAGTAAAGCTGAAGAGCTGATCCTTAAAGGCTTGCCCAGAAGAATTCTTACCCTCTCCGTTTGCTGAAGATGTTGTACTACCAGTCAGTGAAGACACATATGGTTAAAATTTCCAGTCCTCGCTGTTAGTGACGAATAACCAGAATTCTTCCTCACCCATACTCATGCTGCATGTCTGTTTTTTTGTAGAAATATACCCTTAGTATGCCATTGTTTAGAGTAGCCAGCTTGGATGCAGAAAGGTATTTTCAATTTCCCTACAAGCAGTTTCTATATTAAAGGTATATACATAAAACTCCCAATATTTGAAAATGAAATAAATTTAAATCTCAACATGATCTCCTAAGGCATGCTTATCTGTTATTCTTTTCTTTATTTTAATCCAAAGTCAAAGGCAGAAAACCAAATACAGTTTCTTATATGATCTTTTTCCTTGGTCCAGATGTGCATCATCGATGTATCCAAAAAGTTTATCAGCAGGAGCTGAAAAATACATATACTTCCAATTCTGGTGGCCTACGCACTCCTGGATGTTAGGCAGCCCAAATTCCTTATCTGACCTGTGGGATATGGCCGTTTCTTCTGAAGTGGATTATCCAAGCTTCTGTGACCTAGATAATATAATGTAAGGCAAGGGACAGCATTTGAAAAGCATTCAGCATGCAGTAACTCAGAGAGTAAGATTAGCAATAAAGAGTGCTTAATGCAAGCACTGCACATTGTCTGTCAGGGGCCTTGATGACAGAGTTTGCCTCCATTTCTGAGACGAGCTGGGACTGCGCAGCCGACACCGGTGTTAGCCTCAGCCAGAGGAGGAATGGGAGTGTAGAGGAGCGATGCCGGTATCTCAACTTGTGTCATTTTAGGTGCCTGACTTCCAGCTGCTGATCCAGAAGAGGACTGGTATCCCATTCACGCTGCATTGAACTCGCTGGCCCCATGCCATTGTCCCAGCCACCCTAAGGCGTCTGTAATGGCAAAACGTTCCAGCATCACTCTTCACTTTTCCCTGCTTCCAGGTGATCTGGTGCTGGGCCTCTAAAATCTGTCCCTTGGGACTGACCTCAAGGGCTGACCATTGGGACAAACAGGAGAGGGTTTATCAGTGACTAAGACAAACGCTAATACCTAACCACAGTTTGAATGCTGCCACGCTAAATAATTTTCAAGCAAAAGTCTGTCAAAAGTTGCCTGATGAGCAGCAAGCAAAATAAGAGGAAAAGGTGATTCAATTAATCACGAATGAAAGGATTCACCATAGCACTTGTTCTAATCTAAACGGGAACATAAATACAAATATTTACAGACCTAGTTTCACTCTCAGATGAGATTAAAAGATTTACAGCAAAGATTATTGCACAGTTCTAATCTGTTTGTATTTTGGGAGATACTCTGCACTGACTTCTCCTAATAGTTTCTCAGCAAAGTACTAGTTTAAAGCCAAGCTAACAGGTCACAAAAAGTAGCTCTCTGTAAGGAATCACAACTGAGTGGGAATAGTGCTAATGTGGCCTCATAAGAAGCAGTATTAAGCTTCATATCATCAAATACATGAAACAACGCACTCTAAAAAAAAATAATTTGCTGGTAAAATTTGCTGAGCACAGTGATAAAAGAACGGCTGATACAGTTAATAAGCTGGACCTAAGTCAAAAGAATTTGCCTTGTTAGAGCTAAGTGCAAAGTTACACATGTGAACAAAGAATGCAGCTAAGTCTGGGGAATCATACCTTGAATTTAGAAATGTACTGGGCAAGATCCCAGAATGATGCTGCAGCAGAAAAAGACTAATACGATTGTTGAGCGAATAATCAGGAGACCAAGCCTAAGTAGGAAGAGGATTTTACTTCTGTGGGTCGCACTGACCACAATAAAGCTCCTAATGAAATATCATGTCTGTATTTGTAACTTTCTTTCAAATGCCACCACACGGCAACAAAACTGCTTACTCAGTAATGCCCTTCAGCAAGGCTGTAAGTGCACGTTCACTTAGTTTATCAAATAAATATATGGCTGAAAGGCAACTTCATTTTATTTTACAAGTAAGTTTAGGTAAAGAAAATGCTGACTGCTCAAGGACTCTTCCAATTAGAAAGAACAGCACAAGTCCAATACATTCAAAGGAAAAGCTTAAAATTTCAAGTTGGAAAAGAGAACAGTGAAAAACTGGGAATGGAAAAAGTGATAAACTAACTGAAGGATCAGGCTCCCAAGGTAAGTGATGGATTTCCAGTTTCTTGACACCTTCAAGAATACTCTTCTAAGAGACTTCAGAGGAGCCGAATGAAATTATATTGTCTATTTTTCATAAGCCCGATTAAGATCTTGAATTTACAACATATTTATGCATCTGTTGTGACAGGTGAGCAAAGACTATAAAAAGTTATTTCCAGAAGGAAGCTCTGTAAGACACTGCAAATGTGGCTTTGATGTCTGAATAGATGCAGGTTAGTGGTCCACCAGCCTGAGCTCTTGAAAGGAAAAACAACTGGAAAGAGAGAGAGTAGAGATTTTACAGTTATCTCGGAAAACTGGTTGTCTGTACTACGACCGATTTCCACGTTTTATCTTCTCTCCCCATATCTCCAAAGAATAGCAACTCCTTACAGATCTATGATGCACCTAACCAGCGTGGGAGGGAGACAATACATTTCTGTCAGTAAAGGAGTATAAATGAAGTATTTGGAGAAAGACTACTTCTCACCAACAAATACCTATCACAGCACATTAATCAAACTTTTCGTCTTCTGAGATTCCAGTGTTCCACTCTGTGTGTGTGAGACAGCACACTTACATGCTACTTGAATGGTTTTAGTGTATATAAGCTAAAAATATGAGCACAAGATAGCTCCCTCCTCCACTCTTTAAATGCTCCTACATATGCAACTGCTGGAAAAAAGAGCTGACGAGTGCTTTCAAATGACACTGTTTACTCCTTAGCGCACACCTTTCCCCCCCGAAGGTCGCTCCTTCCCGACAGTTTACCTTCCTGCGGGTGGGACGAGCGTCCCTGCCAGCCAGACCCTGCCAAACCCACCAGCAAACTTCCTGTTCGCTGCCCACACGAATTGTTCTTTTTTTTCTCTTACAGAAAGACTCGCCCTGCCTCTTTGCCTTTGGTCGGCATGAGAGTTGCCCGTGAGGCTGGGGGTACAAGGCTTCCACTGTTCCTCTCTTTGCAGAGCACAATGTCCTTGCTTTAGATAAAAGCTCTGCCTTTCTCTTCAAAGCAAGATTTATCTCCCCTAACAGTCCTCTCCCCTTTTTACTTAGCAACCAGAACAGACATCAAATATGTTTTACAGAACATTATTTTTTAAATCACTCCAATAATTTCTGATTTTACTGTCGGAGAACAATAATGACATTATATGAAGTGAATGAATTGGGAAAACTTACTGAAAATATTTTCTGCAATTACAGTATTTGAAAATAACTTTTTCTAGGCTTCAAAAGTTTTATTTTAAACACAGCAAAATATAAAAAGATTAATTAAAGATATCTGTGCAGTTATTCTGGCATTGTCAATTCTAAAAAGAAAACAAGACATGAATAATGAAGACTGACAGAAGTGCAGGAAGCTGGAAGGTTGACAGCTGTTATTTGCACATTAAAATAAACTTTCAGGAATTAAAAAAAAAAAAGTACCGTTTTCACCAATATTTCCCTTTCTATAGTCACACCTCAAGAAGCGCATCGCAGAAGATACAGCCATTCCAAAAATACAGGAGATCTTTTTCTTTGGAATAGGGTTATTTTTGTTTATTTACAGCACTTCCAAAGTGACTTAAAAAAATGGGATTCCATCTTCCCAGAATATAAATTTGCAATTTTCTGCTTCTGTATAGATGGTATACATTTTATGGCCCCAAATTCGGTAAAAAATATTTTTTTTTAAAAAGCAAAAAGCCACAAGACAGAAATACTTCTGGGACTAGCTTAGTTGATGACATCTCTCACATGTGGCTTCCCCTGTACCTTACCAGAGGTAAGTAAGATACACTTGAGTTGCTATCTGTCCGTCAGTTATGATACTTCTAAAATTGTACACCTGGCTACTTATTTTCACAGATATTGTGGAAAATTATTCTTTAAGATATTTACACATCCATCAGGTTATTTAGTACCAACTCAGAGTTAGACTCTCCAGTCAGACTCCTCAACCCTGAATTTTGCAGTAAAACAGTCTGATTTAGTGATGTGATCAACAACAGCATAGTAACTTGAACTTACTTATTCACAGTATGTAGAAAGCTAACGTATGCGCACTAGGACTTGCAGATATTACTTGCATTTAATATTTAACTCAAGGAAAAATTTTTACTTAAAGTCCCCGAGTGTCACCGAGGCGTACTTTTTTTTGACTGGTTCTCCCTCGTTCATTTAATCCAGACACTGCTTGCTATAGCCATAATGTAGCGATGGCTGCTGCTGCAGCTGGCAAATCCTGCCCATGCACCCCCGCTGTGTTTGGGCTGCATCACTCGAAGTCTTCAGGAAAGGACCCCTGGTGTCCTGCAGGGGAGAAGCAAGCGTGCAGCTCCTCAGGCAGGGGCAGCCCGGACAGCGGAGACGCATTGGTCCGGTTGTCCTGGGAGCTCTGGAAATCCAATATGGGATTATGGTCTTAACTTCACGCGGGACAGCGCTCGAGCAGGGGATCGCAGCTTTCACCTTCAGCACTGCAGCTCCACCCAAGAAAACCAGAGGTCACACAGAGAACTGAAGGCAGATCTTCTGAGTCCCAGACTTGCGCTCTAACCCCATGGGTTAGCATCCACTAGCTATCAAAACAAATTATCAAATTTCACCTTTTGGGGCTTGAATTACTGCATTGTCTGCACTTACACCACTCGGAAAAAAAGAGGAGCCTACCATCCAAATGGCAGCCAACGGATTCTGGAAGCAGGGATTTTGCCTTCAGGTGCAGGAAAGTCCTAGCTTCATGGAATAAAAAAGCGGGGTTGTGAAGCATATCTTAAACAGCACGATCATGTTATATTTGGGGATAAATTATTATTTAGGCTTGAAAGAGTCGTTATTCCTCAGCAGCACCTGTCCAGCTCATTTTATGTTCAGCTCTGTGTGACTGAAATACAGCTTTTTGGCTTACTGCATACAAAGCCTATTGCTACATGTGTCTGATCTTAAACTAATCCTTCAGTAAAAGGAATGTTTTTGAGAGGGGAAGTCTAATGAGAAAAATATTGTGAAACTAGAGGACACACAAAGAATGTGCTGTGACTGATACAAATTCTGGCCTGTTTTTTTTTCAAATTATCATAGCTGTATTTTATTCAAACTAACACATCCTCCATCCTTCCTCAAGCCTGTTTACTCAGCTGGATGTCCACAGGGTCCAATTTTCCCTCCAATTGCCCTTGCACGCTAATATAATTGCGGCTCATATGGGTAATTGGTCAGCCTACAGCAGTGTTTGCATGCATTTGTTCATCTGCACTACCTGGCAGCCTCTTAAAATGAATTTATAGACTCAAAGTACTGTTGAATACTTTGTTTCATTCCAATTATAAAAGGACAAAGCACATCAAGAAATACTTCCAGGAGCTTTAGGCATTAAAAATACTGCAGTGTACACATTAAAATTATTTTTATGGGCAAGTGGGAATAGATCTGTGTTTCCACACATCAAAAAGAAGGCACACACTCACATAAGTCAGTTGTATCTAATTTGTAAATACTAAACTAAATAAATCTCATAGCAGAGATCGACCCGATTTGAAATTACTATGTGGGGAAAAGAGGCCCACTGAAATTTCAGACAAGATAAACTGAAACTGCTGGCAGCAGGCAAGAGCAGCTTTTTCTGGAATACACGGAGAACACAGAATTTTACAGGTTGGCTTTACACCGTTGTGGAAGGATCAGTATGGAAGTGATTTTTATTACTGTTATTACCAGAATCCGGTTCTTGGGTTGAAACAAAAGACCCAAGTCCTGTGCCACAAACCGTCATCATGTAGTTTGTGCTCCTTTATTCATGAAGTGCCACAATTCAGCTATTTTAATCATTTCCTTGCAGGCATAACCACTGGCTTTTTTCTTTGGCTCACTATTCTTGCAGTGGATCTTCCCAGGTGTCTAAAAACTTCCCTTTACTTCTTCTACAGCTGAGACTACTGCTCACACCACACCCAGCAGCTTCCATTTTATTCCTCTCTGCTACATTTTTCTGTGGCCATTAATACTTCTGCACTTCTTCCTATATGTCTAAATCCAGTATCTCATTTGAAAGAGACCAAAATGTGTGAAACCTCCCTGCATCGAAATCTGACATGAATTCACATGTACACAAAACAGAGGAGCTGCTGATTCAGATCCATTTAGCTCTCTCAAAAAGTGTTCCAAGAATGATTATGAATGATCTAATACATTGTATAAAAACATACAAGCCAAAGATTTTTTAAAAAATCTCTATTTTTGCATTTTGAAAAATGGCAGTTTATATAACTCTTAGTTTATACCTACATGAGAGGCTCCTACTCTGGTAGGGGGTACAGAGAACACTGAACTCTGCCTTGGCATAAATATGACAGAAGATGCCTAGGTCTCCTGTGCTTGTACCCCCTGATCAGCACAGTTTAGAGATTTGATTGTTTTTACTTTATGCAACATGAGCAGAAAGCAAAAAAAAAAAAGGGGGGGAGGTGGCGAGGACGGAAGGGGGGTTAATGCATCAATATAGCTGCATACTCATAATTTAATTATTTAGGCAAGAAATTTAACCAGTACTGTACTAGTGTTTTTATACCAATAGATACTCCTAACAGAGAAAGTTTTCAATGCTTCCACCAACACTCAGTCATTCTCTTAAAAACAAACAACAAAGCTCAGATAATAAGTACCCCACTAACTATTCAGTGATTTTTCACAGTTCAGTTTTCCAAAACGATCATTTGGGATTATAGCTTAATCTTGTCACTTACTTGAGTAATGAAAGTAATTTATAAAAGAATTAGGAAAATCTAAAAACAGATTTGGAAAATATTAGCAAAGTATTTACACAACTTTAACTCAATGTAAATGAAATCCAGAGGAGAAAAAGAAACTTTGATTTTTTTAATTTAAAATAAGATTCCTAAAAAATACAGTACATAAGAAATCTCAATAGGAATGAAAAAATAATCTATAACTTAAATCAATCTGAAAAGAAAAAACAGAAACATCACATGAATAAAATCAAGAAAGAGAAATAAAAGACAATACATTGTTTCTCAGCTGGACACACTCTTGCACTTTTAGATTTGACTAAAAGAATACCATAGTAAGTTTCCCTGTTTTGATATTATTCAGCCATTTACCTCATGCATCACCCATTCAGGCATAACCAGTGTTAGACCTCGTAATTTTCAACAAGTCCAGCATAAACATTATCCAGCATTGTTTGAAAAGTCAAGGTCAAACAAAGAACAAATTAGTAAAACTCAATCACATGCCTTGTACGAACTACAAAATTCAGAATGCTAATTTACAAAAGTCAGTATTATTTTGCTACCTGGCACTTAGATCGAAGCTGTTAAGGAGACAGAGTGATGATTTTCTATCTACAAAATACACTGTGATCTACAGTGTATCAGTCTTGGGAATGTGCACAGAAATACTTGTTCACCCGGAGACGCACATAAATTACAATTTAAGTCTCATATTTTCTAACTTGAAAAGCACGCGTTCTACTGTAAATCTGAATTATTCTTACAGTTATACAGGCGATACTTAGATGGTCCCTGTTGCAACAACTGACTTTAATCACTCCGCGATAGTTTGGCAAGACACAAGATGCCATTGAGCAATTTCACCAGAACTGAAGTCCTAGGCCCTAATGCAGCTCACAGATACAAGTGCTTCAATGCATCTTGAAGTTCAGGTGCTCAGCCACTGAGAAAGTAGTATACAAATCTTTTGAAGAACAACGCTTTCTGAAGTATTCAGTCACGCAGTATGCCACATAAGTACGGACACTGTATTGAGAAGTACAATTCTTCCCAAAAGCAATTCCTAGCATCATTAGCCATCACTCAGACAGTTTTGAATTCGTGATATTTTGACTAATTTAGAATTAGATTCAACTTATTACTGTAAGAGAAATAATTATATTTATCTTTGCTAATGCAGGAGACAACTCCCAGTATATTTTCTGCACTCTTAACTATTAAATTATCATCCTTAAAACCCGTGAATATAGAACAGTCAACATGAAATCAGATGCCTGACACACTGTGTAGTAGTAACAATGGTAATTACATTTTCATATAAACAGCATACCAAGCAGGAATTTGTCACATTTCATCTGTTTTAAATAACTTTAAACCGCACTGAAATCATCCTTTGTAATGCCTGAACATTATAACGTGAATGTGAATCCTGAATTATCCTGAATTATCCTGAATGTGAATGACAATGTGATTTGTCATGATATCCCACTTGATGTTTTATTAACCATGTGTTAATAAAGTAATGAGTAAAAATAAATTACCAGGAATATCTGAAGAACAGCTCAGAACATACATTTTAAAACAGTTATGTCTGTTAATAAAGACTGATCCATAGGAGATTAGATTTATTCTTAAAATTCCAAGTATGTGAGAATTCAATCTCACAACTGGACCAATTTTAAAAAGTTATTTTTTGATACAAGAGCCATGGATCTCCAGCTGCTAAATGTACCTGTGGCAGCACCAGAACACTCCATGTACTGGCTTAGGTCAGGAGATACTGACTCGGGCAACAAGAAGGTAAAAACAACCTGAATTATATACAAAATGATGCTCAAGGTTACAAAAAGCTCCAGCTGTGCTTTATTACAGAAAAAAAAAAGGTAGCACTTGTTCAAAACCCATAAAGAGGTGTGACAACTTCTTTCTGCATATTTCAGTGTACAGAATCCATAACAGATTTCAAATCTCTTAAGCAATTGACTGCTTGCTCTCAACCCAAACCTAAATGGAACAAGAGAATTTGCAAAAATTATAATTTTTTTTTTTTAAATCAAACCAATACTCCGTATCTCCACACCTTCCCAGGCTACTCTACCACAGTGTCTATTCTGGCCAAGATGATATGAACATGATTGCAGTTAGGACTACTCTATGCTGCTGTGTGCTCAGTGAGAAGACAGGAAAAGAGCCATCAAAGTGAGCAGAGGAATGAACAGAACTCATTCAAGGTAGTAACTTTGCTATGGTAGAGAATTCATGACAACAGAACTGATTTTGTCTGGGTAAATGAGACTCAAGTACAGCCAAGAAAGGTCTGATCTCTCACACAAATCACAATGGTAATTGCTCACAAGCAGAATTTCTTCCTAGGTCAAGGAAGTGCTTCTTGAAGACATTCTCATTTGCACTCTGTATTGACCCTTCCTACTACGTAGGCATATTACTGAAATACTGAGTGTCAAACAGCTAATACTTTGGACAAAAGGTCCAGAGCTGAATGAGAAGTCATTATCATCCTGATTTTATGGGAGACACTACCTGCAGCTTCAACCTTCACCGAGGTTATTTTTAAATCTAATTCTCTCTTGTTCAAACACCAAAATTCATCTTGTCATTACTGTCAAGAATCAACTACTCAGCAGGAAAACTAAGTTAGCCAAACTTAAACAAGCCATCTGCTTAAAACAAAGTGCAAAGTAAGCTTCTAGAGATCTGAGACCTCTTGTTTCAAAGGTCCTTCAAGGATTCACACTAGTAGCACACCACAAAATCTAAGGGCCATCAAGGGATAATCTCAAAGGTTGATAAAATGAGCCTCTACCTCTTACCTAACCACTAACCTGATGCAGTTGGAAGATAATAAGTCGAGGCCTACCAGGACTTGAACAAGCATACCGTGTGCCCACAACTCATTCAACCTAATTAAGAGCTAACAGAGAGTTACAAAGTGGCTATCTGGTAAGACTAACAACACTTTATACTGAGGGCAAAAAAGAAAAATCCTTTCAGAGGGAAATGGTCTGACAGAGAAGGGGCAGGCCCTGAGAAGCATATACATTGGGCTTATGCTATGTGTATACGAACCTGTTTAAGATTATGTTTATCGGCGCTGCTGGACAGCTACAGTGCTCACATCAGTAGGTTCAAACCTTTGTCCACAGACTTTAACATCAGATATGAGGTTTTGCGGCTAAACAAAAGCTAGTAATTTCTTGAAGTGCAAAAATCAGAACAGTACCTTTGTCTTCCAACAGTTAACAGTTAACAGACTATGAATAGAAGTGTATTTCTTATACACAATGCTAAAAAAATCAATTTGTTATGCTTGCACACATAACACAACTGTAGAAGTACAGGATTGAATGAGAAGTACTGGGTGGTACTAATTAAGATCCACATTGGTTTATGCAATTCTTATTCTTCAGCAAAGTTTTTACTTTAGGACTAGTTTAGAAGTGCTAATACAGTATTATTGATGGGAATATATGTAGAATAAGCAACAATTTTTGTCCGAAAAGATCAAGACTCTACCATACAAAGAAAACACTTCTAAGGAATGCAGTGATATTTCCAGTGGGATATTGAGAAGAGCCAGTCAATAGTATTTGTCTTTATGATATGGTTGCTCCAACAAAGCTATATCGGCTTCTTACTTGTGAGCTGCAGCAAAATTGAGTGTGTGGTGAAGACAAAGGGTGGAGATAGCCAAGTTAAATAATACATCTAAGTGACAGTATCCTCAAATATGTGAAAGAAACACTCTGCTATAAGTGATGTACTGCTGGCAGGAAGGCTGGCCAAATACAGTAAATAATGCATTACAAAAAAAGTGGTTTATGTTAACTAACAATTTCAGGTTACCAGAAAACTCATCTTCCTATCATACGTTTCATCTTCCAACTGTCTAGAGCTCAATGGTAGTGATGATGAGGTCGAGTGCTGGTGGGTAAGGATGAGGGGGAAGGCCAACAAGGCAGATATCCTGCTGGGAGTCTGTTATAGACCACCCAACCAGGACGAGGAGGCAGACGAAATATTCTACAAGAGGCTGGCAGGAGTCTCCCAGTTGCTAGCCCTTGTTCTTGTGGGGGACTTCAACTTTCCGGACGTCTGCTGGAAATACCACACGGCAGAGAGGAAACAGTCGAGGAGGTTCCTGGAGTGTGTGGCGGATAACTTCCTGACGCAGCTGGTAAGCGAGCCCACCAGGGGAGATGCCTCGCTTGACCTGCTGTTCACAAACAGAGAAGGACTGGTGGGAGATGTGGTGGTTGGAGGCCGGCTTGGGCTTAGCGACCATGAAATGATAGAATTCTCAATACTTGGTGAAGTAAGGAGGGGGACCAGCAAAACCGCTACCATGGACTTCCGGAGGGCGGACTTTGGCCTGCTCAGGACACTGGTCGAGAGGGCCCCTTGGGAGACAGTCCTGAAGGGCAAAGGGGTCCAGGAAGGCTGGACGTCCTTCAAGAAGGAAGTCTTACAGGCGCAGGAGCGGGCTGTCCCCATGTGCCGTAATAAGAAGGGGCGGGGAAGACGTCCGGCCTGGCTGAACGGGGAGCTCTGGCTGGGACTCAGGGAAAAAAGGAGAGTTTATCACCTTTGGAAGAAGGGGCAGGCAACTCAAGAAGAGTACAGGGATCTCGTTAGGTCGTGCAGAGAGGAAATTAGAAAGGCAAAAGCCCAGCTAGAACTCAACCTGGCCACTGTCGTGAGAGACAACAAAAAATGCTTTTACAAGTATATTAATGACAAAAGGAGAGCCAAGAAGAATCTCCATCCTCTATTGGATGCGGGGGGGAACGTTGCCACCAAGGACGAGGATAAGGCTGAGGTACTCAACGCCTTCTTTGCCTCAGTCTTTAATAGTCAGAGCAGTTATCCTCAGGGTACTCAGCCCCCTGAGCTGGAAGACAGGGACGGCGAGCAGGATGAACCCCCCATAATCCAAGAGGAAGAAGTTAATGACCTGCTACGCCTCCTGGATGTTCACAAGTCTATGGGGCCGGATGGGATCCACCCGAGGGTACTGAAGGAGCTGGCGGAGGAGCTTGCCAAGCCGCTCTCCGTCATTTACCAGCAGTCCTGGTTAACTGGGGAGGTCCCGGATGACTGGAGGCTCGCCAATGTGACTCCCATCTACAAGAAGGGCTGGAAGGAGGATCCGGGGAACTACAGGCCGGTCAGCCTGACCTCGGTGCCGGAGAAGATTATGGAGCGGTTCGTCTTGAGGGCGCTCACAAGCCATGTGCAGGACAACCAGGGGATCAGGCCCAGCCAGCACGGGTTCATGGAAGGCAGGTGCTGCTTGACCAACCTGATCTCCTTCTATGACCAGGTGACCCGCCTAGTGGATGAGGGAAAGGCAGTGGATGTGGTCTGCCTGGACTTCAGTAAAGCCTTTGACACTGTCTCCCACGGCATTCTCCTAGAGAAGATGGCGGCTCATGGCTTAGACAGGTGCACTCTGCGCTGGGTAAAAAACTGGCTGGACGGCCGAGCCCAGAGAGTTGTGGTGAACGGAGTTAAATCCAGTTGGCGGCCGGTCACGAGCGGTGTTCCCCAGGGCTCAGTACTGGGGCCGGTCCTGTTCAATGTCTTTATCAACGATAAAGATGAGGATGAGGGGATCGGGTGCTCCCTCAGTAAGTTTGCAGACGACACCAAGCTGGGTGGGAGTGTTGATCTGCTGGAGGGTAGGAAGGCTCTGCAGAGGGACCTGGACAGGCTGGGTCGATGGGCTGAGGCCAACTATATGAGGTTGGCCTCAGGTTCAACAAGGCCAAGTGCCGGGTCCTGCACTTCAGCCACAACAACCCCAGGCAACGCTACAGGCCTGGGGAAGAGTGGCTGGAAAGCTGCCCGGAGGAAAAGGGCCTGGGGGTGCTGGTCGACAGCCGGCTGAACATGAGCCGGCAGTGTGCCCAGGTGGCCAAGAAGGCCAATGGCATCCTGGCCTGTATCAGAAACAGTGTGGCCAGCAGGAGCAGGGAGGTGATCGTGCCCCTGTACATGGCACTGGTGAGGTCACACCTCGAATACTGTGTTCAGTTTTGGGCCCCTCACTACAAGAAGGACATGGAGGTGCTGGAGCGTGTCCAGAGGAGGGCAACAAAGCTGGTGAAGGGCCTGGAGCACAAGTCTTATGGGGAGCGGCTGAGGGAACTGGGGTTGTTTAGTCTGGAGAAGAGGAGGCTGAGGGGAAACCTTATCGTGCTCTACAACTACCTGAAGGGAGGTTGTAGCGAGGTGGGTGTTGGTCTCTTCTGCCAAGTAACTAGCGATAGGACAAGAGGAAATGGCCTCAAGTTGTGCCAAGGGAGGTTTAGATTGGACATTAGGAGAAATTTCTTGACTGAAAGAGTGGTCAGGCCTTGGAACAGGCTGCCCAGGGAAGTGGTTGAGTCACCATCCCTGGAAGTATTTAACAGACATGTAGATGAGGCGCTTAGGGACATGGTGTAGTGGGTGTGGTGGTGTTGGGTTGACGGTTGGACTCGATGATCTTAGAGGTCTTTTCCAACCTTAATGATTCCATGATTCTATGATTCTATGATTCTATCTGAATGCAAACTTGACTTGAAAAACATTCTCTGTCACAGTACTGCAGAAGTCCTGTCTTTGCCACCGACATTCTTATATTGGCATACAATGGCCTGCTATAGCACAAAATAAAGCGTGAATTTGTAATTTCTGAAAAGTACCATCTATTGAACAAAACTGGACAACTGCAAGATGAACGTTGAAAGACATCATATAATGATGGCATGTGTATTTAACTGCGTAACTCCTGCTCTTTGCCATCTCACTTCATCTGGTAAACTTTGGTAACGAATCAAAACAATTCTTTTGGCCCCATCTCCATTTTCTCTGTGTTTTTATGACTCTTCCCTTCACATTAGTCCACTTTAGATTCAAAACAAAGAGGAAGCTGCCTAGTTCAAAACCTATTACACCACTAGGTTCTTAGATAGTTTCTTACTCACGAATCCTCCTGAAGACTGAAAATGATTGCGTGTATCAACTCCTCTACCAGCTGTTTGATGGAATATATCCTCAAACAAGCAGATCAGAGGATAGGTTGGTAAACATTATTTAATGCAGAATTGTTTATTTTACACATCAAGATTTTTCAAATGAAATCTCAAATCTCTGATATAATGAGAAGATAGCAAGGTAGCATTGTTCAGACCTATCAGGAGCCTACCCCACACTGCAAATAAACCCGTTATTTTCAAATGTTTTCAGGTTGTTTTTCATTAGTGATTTGACTTCTCTTTGTATCCCTCAGGAAATCAAATATTGTTAAGTTCATAGCTAATATCCACTGTGCTCAATAAAGCATATGCAATTCTGATGTTATATTAGGATGAAATTCATTAATACTGTCTATAAGATTTTTTAAATGACTGACAATGACAAGCACTAATTAGTCTTAAGAATGCAGTTTCTACTAAAGTAAAAAATCACAAAGGAAAGCTGAGGGAAAGAAGTCGGATTTCAAACTAAAGGTTCAAAGGATTTCAAGGATTTCAAGGTTTAAAGGATTTCAAATTAGATCATAACAAGTCTACCTGATCTTTTCCTGCTGGAACAACTCTTTCTGAGAATCAGTTTCAGAAACATTACTCTAATAAACTAATAACATGATAGGGTCATTGGGTAAAATTTAAAAAAATATTTTGATTACTTTTACACTTTTAGAGGCCTGTCATTCAAAGAATAAAGCTCAGTGCCTCCTAAAAATGGAGCCTCTCCAAATTCTCCCTTCTCTCCTCCACATACCCAGAAATGGGATAAAAAATAAAGTAGCTGCCTTAATCATATTACATAGATTCCTAACGTTAAGGATAAATGGGAGAAAAAAAAATGTATCTACTCAACAACAGGAAACACTTGAGAAATTGTGAATCTGTGAAATTACCACTTTCATTTGAGAATCAGGGAAGATTTTCATGTACATCATTTACTTAAATGTATACCTGATGCTTCAGTCTTTGGCCTTTTGGTCATTTAAGTAAGCGCCTTGGAATTTGCAGGTTTTTAATTTACAATCGATTGTTTGAACGGGAAGTCGAACGGCTCTGAAGGTTTTCCAGACGGGCGTGGCATGCTGCACTCCCACCCGCGGCGGCCCCGAAGCAGGCCCCGCTCCCGCCCCGAGCAGCAGGCCCCGCCGCCGGCAGGGACACGCCGCGCCGCTCCGGCTCCCCGCTCCCGCCGCCGCGTGACGGGGCGGGCAGCCGGGCCCGCCCCGCTGGGGCCGAGGCCCGCGGTGGTTGCGCCAGGCGGCCGACAGAGGGCGCCTGGAGCGCGAGGCAGGCGGCGGTGCCGCCCTCCCGCCGGCAGCGGTGCGCATCCCGCTGCGCATCCCGCTGCGCATCCCGCTGCCACCCCCACCGGCGGGCACCCTGGGCGTCCAGGGCAGGTTCAATCCCAGTCTGAGCCAGGCCGGCATTGGCTTCTCATGTTCGGTACCTCCTTTGGCGTGAGAGTACCGGAATACAGCGCACACGATTGACATTTGGGCTGCTTGTGGGTTTTTATCCCCACAAAGCAGGCAAAATTTAATGGTCCCATTCCTTCACTGTGTATCATGTACAGAAATGAAATACACTGTTTATAACCAACGCTCCTACCGTCGAGCAGGTTCTGCGTTACAGATTTGGTTCCCCATGCACGGTTAAATTAACAGAAACAATGATACTGGAAAACAGAAAGAATAACCCAAAACACAGCACTATACCAGCTACTAGGAAGAAAAGCAACCCTATCCCAGCCGAAACCAGGACAGTCCCCACAGTGGATGTATCAAGAATAGTTAAATTCTTGATCCTCTTTCTTAATAAGCTTCAGAACTGTATAATCTGCTAACTATGATAATTGATTAGCGTGAAAAAATTTTAAAAAACTACTATGTTTTGCTCATGAAACAGATTTAAATATTGGCACGTAAATCAAAACTGCTATTATTCCCCTGTGTTTCACAGAGAGTGTAACAGTGGAATTCCTTAAAAAAAGAGAGAATACAGCCATATATGTGTATGTGCATTCTTTTTAATTTCAAGCACTGCTCCAGCCTTTCTATCCACTTTCCTCAAGCTTTCTTTTGTTCAAATATTGCTGTCAATACCATCTTAAAGAAAGTCTAAACTCACGCCTAAAAATGCTGTGAAAAAAGCGGTTGAACATTAGGCTTGAAACTTAAATGAAAATATTGCATCTATTTTTAAAGGAGAGGAGAAGTAAAGTTCGTTCAAGTTTTAGAAGTTTACAAAAGTGTAAAATTCAAGTGATTTTTAAGATGCACCTTTTGGAACTTTCAATGGATCATCAAAATCTGTTAATTCAATAAGGGGACACCCAACATTGACAGTGACTGTAATGAGCTGATCTCAGAGAGCTGATCTTAAAAGAGCTGATCTAAAAATTCATTATGAATACCACTAAAGAGTCGATCTAAAAATTCATTATGAATACCACTCATGACAAATCTAGCCCTCTGTTCACAAACAAAACTATCACTCTCTCCAAACACAACCTATGTATATTACATCCTGATTTTGTGCCTTTTATTCCCCTGTTGCAGGGCTGTCATTTAAGGTGGATCCTAGTCCCGACAGGCTACACAACAAACACAGTAAGCAGCATAACTGAAAACACGGAAGCTGTGAATTTCTCATAAAAATTCACAGAACTTTCAAAAATCACAAACATCTCATGCTGATATTTGTATCAATACAGAGGGCTATAACAAATTACATAATTTTTCCAGATACAGCAAAGCTGAGCCAGTACTTTGGGAATCGTTGTCATTTTACCAGATGTACTCTTAAGGATGTTTTCTTGGGTTAACGACTTCCATACTTAAAGGGCCCGTACAAGCTATCGTACATCAACATAGTACCCTATTAAATCAGTTAATATACTTTACTATACATGTTAGTAGCAAATATCTGTATTTATGTGTAAATATTTGAAAATATTTTCACATATATTTCCCATATGCAAACACTTAGACCAATTCCAGCTAATCACGAAAAAACAAAAGTAAATATAAAATTTGTAACTTTATTGACAATATACTCTTCTTTATGTTACATTATGCTAAATAATTAAATCCGTATTTTTAAAAAGTAATCATTCTAGTATTTGCACCATACAACTTCTTTGTTGAATTATTGCAAAGAAATCCTCAGGACATAGGGAAAACATGCTTTCTATCTGCATATTTTACCCTGGAACATTTTATCGCTTTTGTTGACATAAAGACATGAATATTTTTTTACTAAGATCATATCTACACAGAAAGATAACTGTAAAACATAAGATCTCTATATATAAACACATAAATTTATGTGTATTTATAAACACCTCTCTGAGAAAGGTTTAGGAAGAAGTCTGCCTTAGTTTCAAATGTTACCTTTTATAGTGCGGTGCTATAGGATTACTATTGCATATCATAAACAAATGGCAGTATCAGGGAATTTTAAACACATGTAGCAGAAAAGAGACATGAATATTATCTAGACAGACCTACTGATAAAAAAACTAAAAAAAATTCAAGGCAGAATAAGACACTTAGTGGGAAAGCTAACAATCAATGTAAACTTCAGTGTTTCCTACCAAAAAAAAAAAAAAAAAGCCAGTATCAAACTGCATTCCAGTCATTTGGTTTTGGTATTAACCTCAAAGACAAAAGAAATCCCTTTGGAAACCTAATCTGAAAGTAAATATGCCTAAAGTTAAACATACAACTTGTATTAATCTCAGAACAGAATCAAGACCACTATATTAAAATAAAGCCTGGGGCACATTGTGATACCTACGATTGGTGGGTGGATTTTAATTGACTTGAAGGCTGTCATAGTCCTATTATCATAAAACCTGTAACGCACTTCCAGCATGGAGGACCCATCTGTGTCCACCATCCATCTGTTCAGACGTGATTGGCAAAGTGGTAGGGAACTCGCAGTGGTTGCCTCTGCCTGAAAGGAATAAACCACAGGATCTTCCAGTGAGTGCCAAAAACTTCTGAGAAGGTCTGCTGCCATGGCTTTCGGGGCCTCGATCTACAGAAGACAGCATTATTAGTGAAAGACAGCATGCCCATGGTGCACTTCAGTCAGCTAGAACAATGCAGGTTGGCTGAGGATCCATTTCTGGACTCTGATGAATTGTGTCCCAGCATCACAAATACAGCTTTTCTTTCATTACGGCACACAGCTGAGACTTAACTTCGGAGAACAGAAACTATCTGTGTCGTCAATCAACCCAAGGCAACTTTTGAAGCAGAGGAGAACCTCAGAATCAATGAAATGTATGTCAAGACACAGCAGAAAGTGTCTTTTGATCTGCACTTTTGAAAGAAAATATAGCTCCACCGGCTTTGGAAGGAATGGGAATAATGTGAGGCTACTTTGTGTACAACCATATTAAAAGATCAGTGAGCTGCTGATGGCGATCGAAGTACAAGGCACAGTGCCATGCAAAATAATCCCAGTTAAAAAAAGCAGCTACGCCTTTAGCTTTTCAGCAAATAAATGTAGAAATTTTACAGCACTTACATGTCTTCACAACAGTTTGACATTTTTTCTATACTTGTAGTGTCCTGTTGAAGAAAAGAAAACACAATGAAAAAGTATTTATTTACATTCCTAAGTGTTCAAATGTCGTTATGAAAGAAACTAAATAAAGCAGGGAATGAATTCTTAGTGTACACTGCTTTGGCATTAGTCCAGTAGGTTACATATTACTCATATGCCATATTAGTTTTAAACAGCTGTGAGATTATATGTGCAAATTTACTCAGTCTGTTAAATGATTTTCACAAACATGATGTGAAACTATATCGTGTAGTTTTACTCTGATAGCACATACCACAGAATGTCAACAAAAACTTACAGCATTATTACAGTTAAAATTAATTCAGATATTACAATTAATTCATGGGACATTTAGAAGTTATGTGTGTAAAGTATACTCTTGCCATACTTTTCACAAGCACCCTTTCCAGACTTGGAGTAGTCCTCCGAGATAACGACAGGAAAATTTAGTAAAATGCAACCATTAACAGATGTAGTATTTTGAAAAGCAGGAGCTATTAAGAAGTTTTAAAACAGTTATCTTCAAGAGTATCATAATGCAAACAGCATCACTAGGAATATACCATCAGTTTCACCCTTGCAGCTAACTCAATTAAATTCACACTTTACTTTTCTGAACATGATTAATTTAATGAGTCCCAAAGTTTTATAATTAACAAATCAATGTAAGCTTAGATCATCTCCAAATAAAACTTTTAAAACTACCAACAATAGTACTTTTTTCTCACTTTTGCACTATATATTTAACAAAAATCTTGCTTTGTAAGTAGTATCACTTCAACTCCAGCAGTATTAGTGTTTTCAATGCACATTAATAGTTCATTATGTCCCAAAATCACTCATGAGGTCCAAAATACAATAATTGAAATATTTCTCCATCTCCACCTCCGTTTCTCCAATACGTTCCATCTCCTTTTCATAGCAGCTTGCTATTTCCCTTTACTGTTCATTGATTTAGGCATGCACATAATGCACCTGTCAGATTACACTAGCATTTGAATGAAACCGAGAGCTAGTCTCCATTGTCCCAGCCATACACAGACACAAGGGCTGTGGTTTAATTCGGCTGCGACTTCATTGTCATCTGGAAGCCCTACCTAGCAGTAAAACCATACTGTGTTCTTTGATTGTTCCTGCCATCAGTACATCCAATTCGGTGCAGGCACTGCTGGGATTCTGCCACCATCTTTCATGAAACTTTGAAGGGGAAGGGTGAAATGTGAGTGGGGAATAATGTACAGGAAGCTGCTTCCCTGCTTCACCAGACTTGGGTGGCCTCAACTCCCCTTGCCAAATTTTCTCCTTCTAAATCCACTTCCTAGCTCTGATGAGCTTTGGAACAAGATCCCTTACCATGTGCTAAATGGCAAAAATCTTAATTCTGCCCACAACCTACCCAGCTGAATTCCAGACACACTACGGCAGGGAAGTCCCCTCTTCTCACGCCAACCCACCAGGACGCACAGGTTCTCCCGTTTGTGCGGAGAAGGCATGCCCACAGCAGACCACACAAACTATTCTGGCCCCATCATCAGGTGGACTTGAACAACCGCGCAATAGTGAGAGAGAACAGGACTGGAAGAAGCAGGCTGTAAATACTGTCCGTTGTTTCCATTCCCGTAGATAAACTGCTGTTCCTCTCCGCCTTACGGGCCTGTCTAGCGTATTGCCCCTCACCCGGCACGGGTGGCAGGAAAGCATTACAAGACACAAGCCATTCTCCTCGTGAGGGCAGGACCTGACTGCACAGCCAAGCCACACTCTGCTTCCTTGGGCTGGCTTTTTGTCCAACTCTTGTCAGAACAAACGCCACCTTTTCTGACCACAGAAAATGACACACAGCCTTCTGAATAAAAAGGACTATACAAACACAGATATTACTTCCATGACATTTCAGTGAGGTTGTAACAGCATTTTCATGAGATGCTCCTTCCGTAACTGCAAAAATATCTCAGCTCTAGGATTTATCCTCTGGTCAACTCAAAGCTGTCTACCTGATAGTACAAAATAATATCGCTATGTTCGAAAGCAATGATTGCTAATGATTTTTTGTACAACAGTAGCATCCTAGTCCAGACTATAATTGATTTCTAGTTATCAAAGATTTATGGTATCATTTCACAAAAGGAGCCTTAAAACAGCTTTGGGTGCAGAAGTAAGATAACAAGATAATACCTTAAATATGGATTTTTGCTGTGTTTCTCCACATTGCTTATTCATTAATATATTTGTACTGCTCCCTAAAATACTGTATTTGAGATTTTTGGAGGAATTCTCAGGTTGGGAACTGGTGGTGGCATGTTATCAAGACCTGAAAGATGATCATTAGGGTCTGCTTCTCTCAAAAATGTAACCTATTAAATTAATGAACTAAGTGAAAGCACCAAAACAGGAACTGCAGAAAATGACTGTAAGAAAAGACTGTCAGCGATCCACACCCTTAAAACATAGTAAGGATTTTAGTTGGATAGGGAGTTAAAGGAAATCCTCCCTTTTCTTCCTTCCTTCCTTCCTTCTTCGTCCATTAAAATGCCAACATCTACTTTAAAATAATTTTGCTTTACAGTAAAGGAATTGGGACTGAGCAGTGAATCCTTTGCTTCTGGGATCCTTTTTCAGAATTAAAAAAATTTTATAGCCACATTTTAAAAGCTGTGAACTAGGGCTGGAGGGAATGGGAGGAAACATCTCTCTCTGAAGTTTAGCTGCTTAACAAGTGCTGGTGACTGAACTTAAGAAACCAAATTCCCCTCACTGCTTCCCTCCCCCAACACTGCTGCCAAACAGCTGGGCTCATTTGAAATGTACTTTCATTTGAGAGTGAACCAATTTACCTTTTCACATGAAAGTGAGACTTCACAGCACCCCAGGAAACTCGGTAGCACCTCTGGAGACAGGAGAGGAAGGAGAGGGAGAGGGCCACAGTTGAGTTTTGGCCTATTATTTAAGGCTTTCTTCTCAGACAGATGAAATTTTCTTCTTTTGGAGACAGGAGGACCAGAATAACCACTATTCTTCTGAATGACAAGGTGTTCTGTTCATTAACACATCTCATGAATGGCTTTCAACCAGAATATCATCTGTCTTAATTATGCATTTGATGCATACCAAGGTTTTGCTACAACATCAGTATTACTGTGTTCAGCCTAAGAGGCTTTGGCTGTCTGCGTCTACTATCAGCTTGGATTACTATTAATACAAATAGATCTCTGCTAAGATTTTTTTTTTCCCCAGACTCCCAGCTAATGCTGATGTTAAAATCTTCTGGAGAATTGGCACTCATCCAAAAGTTGAAAATAACTTGGTATGAGCAAACGTGGCATATCTATTGAGTCCTAGTAATCTCTATCTCCAAAAATCCCATAAAATTTACAATTGCATACAAGACAAAATTGACTAACCCACAACTGATTAATTTCACATGATGGGTCATCTGGACCCCCAAAGTCATCATCCAGATTGGAAACAACTATTGTTCCTGCACCTGGTTATTCAGAGAGACATACCCACTGATAAGCATCTTAAAGCAACTGGGAAAAAAAATCATACCTTAGTGAGAAAGGCAAAAGAAATTAGAGGAAATAAACACAGCAATCATTAACACCGTATCACTTTAAAACAAGAGGAAAAGGGCAAAGGATTCAAATTCTGCTGAGGGGATGAGGAATGTTTTTTTTTTTGCTTTGAGGACTTACTACAAGTCTGCAAGAGCAGCTTGCCTGCTCTAAGTGAAGTAAGCTAATGCCACAGCTAAGACTGCTACGAGAGGAATGGAGAGACATATGTAAGAGCACCGACTGAATTCTGCAGAGCAACTTAAGATTAATTTGCAAAGGAATGCACCTGCGTTAGCTACTAAGAGGAATATATCTTTCACATGTATCTATTTTTAATTAGCATAACCAACTGCCTGAAAAAACAGGTTTTTTAAAAAGATCACATGCACTGTTTAACAAACTGTGCTGTAGGATGGGATTCATTATGAACTAATTTATCATGGAAGAAGCACATGGAAAGAGTATTTTCCACTTACTGATTCAAGTTTTCCAAAGGAGACGCTGAAATTTGTAAGTCACAGGACTAACTTCAAAGCCACAATCTCTGGTTCAATTTTTCTTCTGTATTTGCTTAAAGTGATGTGTAATCAACACAGCTCTATTTAATACTAGCTCTATTTAATAATTGCAATAGAAGAATGTAAGCATTATGCCATGCTTTCTTAATATAGTATTTTCAAATACTCAGTATATAAGAATCAGCAGGAAAGTATGATAAATCAGAAAGAACAAACAAAACCTGCAAGCCTTCCTGGATTTGCAGCCACTGCTGTAATCCGAAAGTGCAAGACAACATATCCTCTATCTCAACAATACATTTTTTCATTCCTTCTACCTAACATCCTTTCATTGTGTGTACGTAAATGACAGGTAAACAACTGAAGAATATAAAATACTGAACATCTCATAGAAAGAATACTTCGTATTTCAGAAATCTTCCTTTTTGGCATTAATTACATTTTGGGTTTAAATTTGGCCACTTTTTAGCATTGTTTTCTTACTCTAGACTTCTCACGTAAGATAACATGATTAAATTTTATCAATTACAGTTAGGTTCAGCCTGAAAATTACTAGTTCAGTTTAAACTTTAAATCCCTAAATCAGAGAATTGTGTGCAAAATGAAAAATGAAGCTACACTAAGTTACAGCTAGGGAATACTCCTACATTCCTCTATGCTCTGATTAATTTACTTAAATAGATTTCCAATATATTTGTCAGATATTAGAAAATTATTCAATGAAAAGAAAACATCTGATATCAAATTAGGAACACACCTACAAAGAAGATGATACAAACAGATCTCTTTTCTTCAGTCAAAATGGTGTGTTAGGTGCAGATAGCTGCATGACAGCAAGACACATGACAAAATGTATTATTTTTCTTGATACTTACCAATACCTTCTTAAGAGAAAAATATTAAGAAAAAAATGCTCAGGAAGGCTAGCTATTGACCTTCCTCACATAGAAGCCACTTTAATAGTCTGACGTCTAAATCTGGCAAGTAACATTTAAATAAAATGTACTCAGCCCCCAGAACACTCAAACATCATTATTATAGTTACTTATTTTTAATTGGTTAAAGGTACTTCCTTTACTATTTAGAAAAATAACTGAGTTGTAAAAGGACTTCTTCCTTGAGTGATGAACAGGGGATATTTTTGGCATGATATTTTTGATTCTCTGCACAGTATAAAATCTCTTTGACTAAATTTTCTAACTTGCCCTTTTCCTTAATAATATTGTAAATAATTAATTTCAATAAAAGTATTCCCACTTCACCTAAAACCACGTAGTGATCTAAATAAAACAGATGAGATCTTTTGCCACTTAGTATATCTTACACTTGAGTTTATTCTTACATTTTAAATAGCTCATGAAAGAGGTTTTTTTAAATGAACTAAAATTTTATTTTGATGGTAAATAGGTGTTTGAGACTGTCAGGATACATTCATTAAAAATGTTAAACCAATTGCTAGTCTATTTGAGCAAAATAAGGTGAAGATACAGAAGACTACATAGTTAACAAAATCCCATTCAAAGACCAGGACATCACTAATTCCTGACAACTTAATTTATAGGACATGATGTAGTCTTCTAATAGGACACTTACCTATAGGTGGATTAAAGGTGGAGACAGGAAAAGTGGAAGGTATAAGAATAATTGGGAAGATACAGACAGACAACGTTAACATGAACAGCTGTTACATCTCTAATTTCAAATTGCTATTTGGGTTTATACTTTATATGCCTTTTGCTCTCCCTCTACAATTACTTATATCTTACACTTTGTTATAGCCAGGTAAAGAATATATTTGCCTGGGAATCCTAATTTCCCCTTCCAACCCTAATTTCTTCTGTGCTAAACTTAATTATGAGGATTAATAGTTCTTGATTGCATTTCTGCCATGTTTGAAAAAACAGGAAAAGCCCTTAGTATTTCACTAATCAAAACAGTATTTAATAGATTATCTGATTAAAGATATGATTAAAAATATTTTTAATTATAAGATACTTATTTTTAAAGACAAAAAGCATTTTAGCACAACTAGATCACTTGTGCACTCTGTATATTAAAATAGCAATAGAACAACACTACGAAACATGCAAAGAATTAAAAAGCCTTTGGTTTTATTAATAGAATAACTGCAGTTATATTTTCATTATTTTGCATTTCAACCTTTGTAAAATTTTGTCTGACTTACTGATTACACAAAGAATTTTAAATTTTTCACTGGCATTTTTATTGTTTGCATTTCATTTTTGCATTATACTATTAAATAAAATGATACTCCTAAAGAAAATCAACTGCTTTAAAATATTCCTTTGGGATAAACGTATCAGAAAATTAATTTGTACAATTTCCTTCTTTTTCTGATTTCCTTAAAAGGAAGTTTTTGTCCTTTTGAGCAGAAAAGAAGCCCTGCGCAAAATGCGTAATATTCCTTACTACATGCTCACTGTAAGCATCAGTCACACTAAACAAAATAGTTAAAATATATGAATTAGTAAGTTCAAGACGTTCATGTGGAGATGGATCTGTTTAGAAGAACAACAAAAAATAGCTAGTGAAACATGTTTGCTACCTGAAGGTGAAAAGGAGAAACTGCAACAATAATAAAACATAGCACTTAACAAATATGAACATTTTAAAATGCTTCTATGAGGAAAAATTTATGTGGTAGGAATCACATTGTGCACCAGATAGACTGCTGAACACCAGCTGTTAAACTATTTTTCCTTCTATCCTCCCCAAAGCAAATAAAGGGAAATCTCTCTCTACCACATCCACACAGTACTGATGCACCAGGATATTGGCATATCACTGTACACCATTCAAACAGTTAATTAACAGGAACCCCCGGTAGCATTAATTAAATTAATAAAATCACTGTCCACTTAGTTTATGATAATACATCCACTACCTTGCACAGAGACCACATGGTAGCTACTAAATTTATAAAAGCCCATCCACTACATGGTTCTGCCCCAGAGAAACAAGTTAATTACTAAATAATTTTAATGAAAAGTTTTTCTCTCCAATACTAACACACAAAAATCACATAAAATCATACTTGATGGACTATAGTGGAAAAATGAAGAAAATTTCTTTAATTCTATATAAATACTTTGTTTGAACATATGGAAAAATGAAAACACAAACTGTTTAGTGTTTGAAATAAAAAACAATCAAAGGTAATCCTTTAAAATTAGGGTTCAGATTAGTCTCTGCAAAGGATGCTGTTTAACTGAAACATCTGGTAGTGTTATGTTGAGAGACAGGCCTTTTTTAACTTTGGAAATGAGATTAGTAGATCAGTTATTTGTAAGTGTCCAAGTAATTTCTAATTATTTTATCTGGGTCACAGATAATCCGCTTTTACAGGGCTCCCACAATGACATCAGAGGATCACTGCTGAACTGATTATCCTGTTACCTTCCACCATCCATGGGAAGACGGGATTTTCCTTTTGTACAGAGGAAGAGAAAGAAGCGGCTGATTGCTTCAGACAGGTGGCAGCCAACGAAATAAAGAACACAGATCTTGAGAGAAGAAAACCTCACATATGCAAAAGGTAACAGCCTTAAAAAAGGTCAGCAAATTGAATACTTCTTAGCAGTGTCTGGTGCAATTTAAAACCTCACTAGTTACGAACAAATATCAAAATAATCAGACAAGCCATTGTTTAAAAAAGCATGCCATATTATTTATTACTTGTTCCACAGCCTTGTAGATCAAACATAACCGATGTCAGAATCTTACTGTATAAATAGAAAAACTGTTTCTTAACATCATTTAACTGTTGAAGTGACATGAAAAACTTACAGAAGTACTTTCTTAAAGCAAAAATGCAACACGAGCAAGAGAAATGCAAATACCAGGGCTGGTCTTGTACTAATATACACAAAAGCATCCTGACAGTTCCACCTTTTTAAAAGACTCTGAACTGCAGCTCTTTACCTTCTACAATCATAAATTAGAAGCAGAAGCAAATGTAGTTGATAAAAGAGACTTATTTTTTTCTAGGTGAATTTATGCCTTTTCCTATGAATAAATAGGCTAGTTATGCATTTTTTAGGAAAACAAGCGTCTGTTACATACAAAAGTATCAAATGAGAGAGGACTTCTTAAAAAACACGTCAAGAAAATATGTCTTGAGAAAGCAAGCAATTTTCTGGATACCATTTGATTTAGCTTCCAATTAAATTTTATTATTTGATATAACTACAGAAAAAAAGTAATTGGAAATAAAATTGAGTAACAGAGATATGTGCTCCTCAAGATTTTCTTCTAGGTTAAGTGCAAATTATTATTTTCTAGATAACCTTTGCATTTGCCATTGCAATACAATGTCATTAATAGGTATAGGCAGTAGTTGGACAAGATAGTATATGTTTTGGATGTTTTTTGTGGAAAATATAAAAACTTTCTGAAATGGAACTATCTCAAGCAAAATGATAATTTATTTATAAATAGTATTTTTACTATTTATGGCAAACCACCAAATAAAAAAAACACCTCTCTACCTTCACGGAGTTTGAAAGCGTCTATACTAGAGCTATCTTCTCATCCTGCAGTGGTTGAGGCAAAAGAGGAATAATTGCTTGTGGGGGTAAAGGCAGCTAGAAGTAGTCTGAAGTAAGGGGTACAAATAGTATATATTAAAAAAAAAAAGATGTAATTCTCAGTAGGAGAACATTTAGGTTTTCTAGCATACAGCTGACAAAAATCTTTTTCTGTTGGTTGTGGTTTTTTTTTTTTACTTACTGTTTTATCCTAAGCTTGCTTTTACTTCTCAAGCAAAGTCATTAAAAAACACCATGCTGCCTGGGAATGTAAGAATACAGGCTCATTTTCAGTTAAGGAATATAAAATTCAAATTTGCACTACAAGCAGTGACAGGGAATAGAGGACTGGCAAAGCAAGCACCAAGCATGAAAGATAAGCAGGCCTTCAATATAAATGGAGATTACATCAGACAGTGCTTTCTTCATGGGTGAAACTAATTTCTTCCACCCAGTTCTCTAGAAACATGAAAATTATAAGTAAGAAGACTAATTGTTCTGCTGAGATTTTAAGAAAAGTATCTTCTTAGGATCCTAGAGTTCCTAAATTAGGATCTTAAATTTCTATTTCAGAGACTTCTGAATTAGAGAAAACTTACTAGAGAGAACTTAGATACCTCTATTTCCAAAGTATCCAAAGAAAAGTTCCCCAAGAGCGATCTCAGGTACATGCTGGAAGAAGTGTTAAAATTCAGAATGATGATGAGAGAAAAGGCAAACCGAGTTTGAGGAAAGCAACTGGAGAAGGAGGACGAAGACAGCCATGTGTCCCTTCTGCTAGAAGCATGTTTCACATATGCTAGTTTCTGGGGAGAAAGCACTAATTCCATATAGAGAGACCACCTCAGCTGCTCCCCTCTTCATCAGAACAATTCATGTCAAAAGTTCCTCTAAGGACAGTTTTTGCCAACCAGCTGTTCTCCTCTCATTGTAGGAAGTCACCTCCCTTGCTCTTTGGCTTCCTGGACCTCCAGATGAGATATGAATAGCCTTGTGCTAATGATACCCTAACAGGGATACCACAATAAGAGGTGGTAAACCTACTCAGAGAAATTACTGCATCTTTGGTAACTTGCTCTATTAATCACCTTCTCAAGCAGTACAGCCTTAAGAACATTCTCTATGCCAAGAGCCAAATTTGAGTACACAAGTTACAAAGTTTTCATTTTTACCAGAGAGCAGATTTTTTCCAAGCATCTTGGTATCTGTTGAACACACATGAAACAGGATAATAGCAGTTTACATGCACTTTTTTCTTAAAGAACTTTTACATAATGGATCTACTGTTATAACCAATGGGAGTTATGCAGTGATAGGCACAGAAGATCAGTCAACTGCACACCACCACTGAATTTTGGGAAGTGCCAGCACACACAGCAGAATATTTCATCCGCACTTCACAATGTGCTTCTTTGCTTTCCTGTTTCAGCTACTGCCCTGTTCCAGCTACTACCCTGTTCCAGAAAAACATGCTGGAGTATATCAGTTATATCCTTTCCATTACATGTTCAGTTGGACAACGTTTTTTGACTTCTGAAAAAATTTATCAAAGAGGAGAAAATGCCAGTATTTCCCCTTAAAGTTCTATGAAAAACTTCTGCTCATTCTTACGGCTTGTCAAGCTATCACTTAGCTCAATTCTAGTAAAGAGCAACACTGCTTATAAAAATGCCATATACAAAGGTCACTTAATGCAAATTAATTCCATACATTCAACTGCATTTACCTTGCTGCAGTGGCAAAAGGATAAACTTCTGTAAACATGAAGAAACAGCACGAGTGCTCTGACCTAGGGTACATACCATGCTTCATAACGCATGCTACATTCCAATCATTTACATTTGAGCAGAGCCATCAGACTGAGGAAATCAACCATAAGCAAGGAAGCACAAAGTTGCCATTTCAGGTCCTAGTTCCTTATTACTGATGGTGCTAAAAGAGGACAAAACAACTCTGCGGTTTTATTATGCCAAGTTGCTTCTGTGAGACCAGCAGTAAGCAGAGCACATTCTGTGTATGTAGAAGATACTGAAAGACTGAGAACTGGGGATTTTTGATTTTTTTTAATATACACGTCCAATATTCCTGGAAAAAGTTAGCCTTAGCTTTATATTACTTAGAAGGAACAGAAACTATTGGCTTGGTTTCTGGAAAATTATATCATGACAGTCAAGCAAGTTTACCTTATGGAGTATAAGGAAGTTTTGCTACAAAAGGGCCAAAGTTTGATAAATCTTGAGTTTATTTTTCTTTCCAAAAATACAATTTTGGCAGCATTTGAAATATAGATAAATAATGTTAAACCCCAACAAACTTGAACTTGCTGGACTCATTCAGCAACAGTACGTATCAGCCAAAGCTTAGATCACATAGCTGCAATGCTGATAACTTTTATGCAGGAGCTGTGGAACTTAATCTTGGCTTGATGTTAAACTGCAAACACAGGCATGGGGCATGAACTAGGAAAATGTTCATTATCTGTTTTCCTGTACAAGCACAAGTCAGAGCTGCTCTGCTTCACCTTTTTCAAAAGGCCCATGCTCTTATCCACCTCTCTTACGCACAACTCTGGGCAGCTTCAGCAATCACCGAAATTAATGCTCTCAAGAACAGCTAAGGAGCAATCAATATAGCATGAATGCTTTAACTGTGCATATCTATGCCTCCAAGAGTTCAAGTTTCTTTTAAATTAACCTCAGGTCTGCACTAGTACACTTCAATGATTGTGTTCTGCTGTTAAATAAATTTTGATCTGTACTTTATACCCAGTTAAGCTTAATTTCATCATTAATTAATTTTAAATAGACCTCATTTCAGATACAATTTGCTTAGTTTGTACAGGAAGGTTAAATGCTGAACAGTAACTCTAGCACAGTACACAGTAGGAGCACCGCTGTCTCTTAGTGATCACGGGTCATTGCTTCTACAGGACTTTAATGTCTTCCACGCTGTGCGCTCAGCACTGTAAGTGGGTATACCCAGTTTCTTTGTTTCCCTATTTTATGCATCATAGGTGTGTCTTTGGGGAGTCTGCAGAGAGACTACTCACTCACCTGCTGCCCTCTCCTCTGCCTAGCCAAAGCTAGGCTAGCCTCTGGCTAGCCAAAGCTGTTAGTAAGTGCTTATGGAGGAAGCAAATCCCCACTCTACAATGCTGACAATCAAAAACCATTTGTACAGAAAGATTTTCTGACACAACTTGCAGACTAAGCACAACCTCACCAAACAGATCTGGCTTTGTTCGTTTGAAGTCTGACTAGTTATTCCTACGCAGATTTCCTCAAAATGACTGTATTGTTTATTCTTGCCAATTCTATACTCATGAAGAAAGGAATGAAAAGAAAGAAGACGATTGTGCTGCTGGTATGGAAATGCTTTGTGCGGGGGATGGATTAGATGACCTACGTTCTTCAATGAGTCAATGCAACAGCATCCACATGGTGTGAATGAATTAGAATTTGGAGATCCCAGTAACGGATTTCTACTTCCTCAGCAATCCCAACCGAACAATCCCAAACCTAAAAACTTGTCCATATGAGGCAAGCACAATAGCCCCTCTGCCACAGGTAAGGTGCAGTGAGAGGCCCTAATGCAGCAGATCTGTCCTTTCCAGCATCTGCGTCTCATAGTCCATCCACATCTGCAATTACGAGTGGTGTGTTTGTTTCACGAAGTTTGGCAAAGAGGACAAGACAGTATCCAGGCATTCTGCAGCTCAGTGATCCACAGAATTATTATTTGAGCACACAAAAGGAGGCTGGACTTGAAAATGCTATTAGCCCACATCTGTTCCAGGGTAGTGGCCAGCGCAGTAAGTGCAATGAGACGTACTTCACAGTGTATTATACAACTGACATAGAATAAAGGGGCTTTACAGCACTTTATAAGAATTTGCAGTGGTGGTAGCAGCCTCACAGTTTTAAGGCTAAGAATGGTGAAAGAACATACTGGGAATTCATGCCTGTTGCAGAGGCAGCACAGTTGGTACCCTGTGTCAGAACAGAAATGTCCCAAGTTTCAGGTGTATCTGACACAATCAGGTTCAGTCTGAGAGTCTGAGGATGGCAAAAATAATACACAGCATAGCTACAGTCACACAAAGAGCAGTAAACTTATGTAAAGGTTAAACAATAAAAACAATAAGCAATTAATACAACAAAAACAATAAGCAATATTATTGTTTTATCTAACAGAAGGAAAAACTATACAGTAATTTTTGTCCTTTATTCCATACAAAAGAATTACATAATACAGTTAGGACGTTTTCCATTATGCACCTACACCTAATACTGTGTAAACCCTCATAATCCCAAAATGAAATCTCAGGCAGATCTCAATCAGTCGTAGTCACAAAGATGCTGTCATCTTGTACGTTATTGTCTTTAAAAAGAAGTTTTGCAGGCCAGATCATACACCATTTCAGACATGTACAGATGCAACTAATATTGCATCTCTCTGTTCAACATGGCAGTACTTCAAACACTTCTATGGATTCTCAAGATAACTTTAAAGAATTCACTGGCAGGGATTAACTTCTAATGTACAGAATAGGATGTTACAGCAACAAAAGCTTGTTTCTTGCAGATATTTATTACTTTACCAAATTCATTTAACTAGAAAATTTTTCCATGCAGAGGATTTTTTTTCTGTACCTTTAAATACAGAATATGCATTTGGACTGTAAATTGTACATGATTCCATTCCACAGTTTAGTAACTGAAGAGATTGAACGTAAGCATATTTATTAAAATACTTAACAAAAAGTCTGTCTTCTCAGAAGGTATGATTTATCACTGGGCCTCACTGTCACAAAATATAACGAGACCAGGGCATGTAAGAATTTAAAATAAAAACAAAACTCAAAACCCACAAATACGTACCTTGAACACTGCATAATTCCAGGACAATGTATGGTTTTATTTTACTAATACAAATCAGGAAATTTCCTTGATAGGTGAATTATTAGACACTTGTTTGTTAGAAGGCTTCTTAAGATTTCCTTGGAGACAAGAGTCATGACAGAGCACATACCAAAGAGATGCCTCATAGTGCGAGTGTTTCTCTATTCTTCCCTTAAATGCAATCTGCTTTTCTGCTTTTATTAATTTTATTGAAAACAAAACTAATATATACTTCTAAAATTAGATACTTACAGTGAAAATACCCATTAGCTGAGTGTAAAAGAGTCCACTTATTCCACCTAATATTATTAGACCCATGAAGGCAGATATTCTTAGGAGAGCAAGTTCATGTCTAAATACAAAAACATCCTAGAACAAGACAGAAAGAAGAGAGAGACTTTAGCACTTACAAATTAATTTAAGTCTTTGAACCAACTAGATAAGTTGAAATACTTTGAAATACTAGATAAGAGCTGTTCCCGAAGACTTACAGCTAAAGGCAAATTCTGGGTTTTTGAGCTACATTGCAAATCATTCATACATTTCTGTGCTAAAATTATAAACCAATAATCTTTTACTTATTCATGTAAACAGATGGGGTTTTTTTGCCAGACTGTTAAAAAACCTCATTCAGGTAGTTAATGTTTGGGAATAGATCGAGCTCAAATGGGTTATTCCTGAATCTTCCATCTCAAATTGTGCCAGATTGCTACACACAAGCTCCAAAACATAAGAAAACCATTCTGTTAAACAGTCTGATTTATAAGACTCCTATATCTCGGCTCCCAGCCACAGCAAATTTCATTTTAACATCACCTCTTTTGTAACAAAAATAACAACATTCCTAGCTTGACTCTTGAAGATGGTACCTACAAAATCCAAGTATCTGTATTGGATTGGTCTCACTGCATAAACTTATCTTTTAAATTTTGGCCTTAAGTGGGTTATTATAACTTTGGATATGGGTGCACAACCAAGTTGCCTCAGGGTACAGGAGAATATCAATTTACTGTATCAGCTGCTCTAGAAAGCTCTCACCCAGCAGAAAATATGAAAAGTGTAAGAGAGTTTTATAGATCTTTTTCAAAGGATAAACTACCTTATTTTTAGCACAGGAAAACATTTGTACATGGCAGTTACTGTCGATGTACTGCAAGTTCACACCCCATCTTACCCTTGGATAATGAGGTAACGCACCCATTCTCTTATTTATAAGTTACTATTATGTTCTCAAGGCTGTCTTTTGAATGTACACATCTGTTTTTCTGCTTAGAAAAGCCAGATCACAGCAGGAAACTATTAAAACCTTTCAAGTAAACTTTAAATTACAACCCAGAACATAGAAGTGAACTGAATGAAAAAAAAAACAAACCCACTGCTTTTGAACTTTCCTTCTTTATGTTCAACCAGTAGGACTTAAGGAAGAGGAATTCTTAAATGCAGGAATACTGGGTTTTAATTAAACAGAGAATAGTTAAAGCAAATTATATTTAGTAAAAAAATCTGATTTTAGACTTTAATTATTTCAATGAAAGTTCAAAATATAAACCCAGGAAAAAAGTTTAAACTGGCTACTAAAGCTGTGAAGAAAGTCAGTATTTAATGAACAAGTAGAAATCGCGAGTTAACCAGCTAAAAGAAAAAGCAAACCTCACCAGTCTTTTCTGAACTGGTAAGATAGCTCTCGTTAGTATTGGCCTTTCTTGCTGCTGTAGAAAATATGTTTAATTTCCTTTTTTTTTTATAACCTCTTCTTACTCAGTTAACAAGTTAATTCAAAGTTAAATCAACTCAAAATAAAAGCATTCATACTATCTTTATTCCCCTTTCCACCAGCCCACCAAAGCTTTACAGAAAAGCAAGTAAGACACAAGTCCTACTAGCTGTAAAATACTTTCTCTTCGTATCTTCATAGGTGTGTTGTTTTACTATATCAGAAATGTTTTAATGTATTCAAACTCAGCTTGACAGAAAACAGTGAAATGTAAAAGAAGAGTGCCCACAGTGAAGTCACATTCTGGATCTAGCATCACACTCCCGCATTAGGAAAAAAGTTTGTAACACAGCTCTTAGCATCCTCCCAGCACTCTACGTTGAAGAGTTCCTTCTCTTGAGCATCATCTTCAGCAGGAAAAAGAGACATCACCCAACACATGACAACAGAAAATCCTAGCATAAAGAAGGCACGCTGCATTCTGCATTTGGGCCTTCTAACCCATGTTAAAACTAGAGGTACAGAAAAGGAAAGACTTTTCATACCTTCTTTCCTTCCTTCCTTCCTCCCTCCCTAAAAGATTAAAGCATCTACCACAAAAGACTGGGGGTTCCTGAATAACTAGTGAGAACAGGTGACATCACCAATGTTTTTTTCCAGCCATTACACAATCCTAGGGGAATCAAAGTCTCTGAGGCAATGATGACCTGGAAATCAATACTGGGCACCCACCTAGCAAGCTTTACAGACAGAACAGCATTTTTCTATAGAAAACCAAAGTTTTCTATATCCAGGAATAGAGTCTTTTGGTAATCAGACCTTAACAACGGAGCTACTTTCACAATTCTGCATTGAAATAGAAACATGTGACTCCATGAAAATAGAAAAAAAAGACCATTTAAAAAAATCCACTTAAATCACAGTAATAATAATAATTACTACACATTTAGGATGTTGCTGCTTTACATAAAAGCTCAACCCAATTTGTTTTTATTATTCCTTCTCAGAACTGACAAAACCATTTTTCCCAGCTAAGAAAACTAATCAAAACTGTAATGAATCAACCCCCAAGACTAGTCAATAATTAATCAATCCCTCTTTCAATATATTTTGAACAGAAGCTCTTGTTCAAACACCACTTAGGACTCATCAGTGCAGTGTGAGTACTGAGACAGCCTGCCCCCCCAACCACCAAAATCACACTATCTGTGCTAAAAGGAAGAACTACACAGACTGAGCCACGCAGCATAAGCACACGTAAGATAACATCACCAACGCATGAACTCTCTCTCATGGCACAGCAGGATTTTGTCCCACAGCAGCTTTTTTCCACGTTGGGCCAGGCTGACATATGTTGCCTTGGCACAGACGTTAAATGTACAGTTTTAGCAATGGGACAGCTGCCCTTCAGGTAGTCCCTTTCTCCTCTCCTTTTTGTCAACATCACAGCCTAACTGCTCTGTCAAAACTTCAGTACACAAGGGTTGCTGCTGTTGTCTTTCTATTTAGCATTTCAGACACAGCTCAGACGTGCCCTCCTCCCAGGCTGTTGCCTGTTCCAAAGGTTTTTCAGTTCCCTTTAGCCACTACTTCTATCCAACCAGTCAAACTGCAAGGATTCTTGGCTACTTAGAAAAATGGATAGAAATGTGTACAATAGAAACTCGCCACAAAATAAGAAACAACGTGTAGGTCTGTAGGATTTTGCTGAGGAACAGATTACAAGCAATGAGATCTGGCATCTTTATCTTAACAGGCAATTCCAGAACATTCCACAGCAAGCCAGTCTCCGTGACAGATTCACATGAGACTTCCTCAACTCCATGGCAGAACACATACCATGTCTTCATTTGTGAGCATCAATTGTTATGGATCATCCCTACAATGAGTGCTACCATTGACCAGGAAAACAGCTATTACAGCTTTATAGTATCATACAAGAGAGAGGTCAAAAACAATGATGGGTCCAGCTCAGGATCATTATCAATTATGTCACCACTGCTTCCAAATTAAACTTTCTTTTTACCCTGCTAACAACACAAAAAAAGCATGAAAACATTTAGTGGCTCCCTGCCATTTGCAGTATTGGGTTATTATTTCCAAGGGTTTATAGAATTCCTTTAAAAACAGCACACTCTGCACAGAGGACAGATCTTTCAGGAGGGACAAAGTGAAAAACAACCTTCATAAATTTTCCTTTACGATGTAAGATTCAATTATTCAATCTTGATTCTTTACTGAAATATGATATACACAGAAATTAATATGCTAACAAAATATATTAAGATACTTGATCTTTCTCTTGGAGAAGGGATACCTCATGTAACACACGCTAACCTGCTTGACTATTCTCAGTTGCAAATGCCCGGAATGTCTGTCCCAGTCTGGTGATGAGGTCAGTCTATCAACTTGGCTGTCATAAAAACAGTGTAGAATACAGAACAAAGCCAGGCTATCGGATTCAAAAAAGCAAAACAAAAAAGTACAGACTGCAGCTTTTGCAGGAAGAAAGAGGAAGGAGAGGTACAAGGGAGAAAATTCACTCACGTTAAGAAAAAGAAAATTAATTCACAGAACATGAGCTGCATTCTAATAGGCCCTTTTGTAGAGATATTTATTATTAATAGCAACTGATGTTTATGTAAAGCACTTTCTTATTCAGGACTATTTCAGGTCTACTAAGTGAGTAATTTTCCAGTCTGATTCATGACTGGATGATTTGGTTTAGAGTGAAAATGGGAATAGCACTCTGATTCCAAAATCGACTGTCTACACAGAGTTCAATCCAAAGTGATTATTCTGAAATAATTTCAGACTAGAACAGATTTTTAAAAGGCCACACAATCTTCACATTAAAATGACACTATCAATATATTAAGTTTTAACAAAATGTTATCCTCTCAGTCATTCCTATCTTTTCTCTAGAGACCATGTATTTACTTTCTAAACTTAATTCAATATTCATATACTGTCCTTATAATTATACAGGAGGAGAGCAGGGTTAGGTTGGTTTTGCAGAACACTGAGAAGGAAAATTGTGATGCATTTTCATTTTTTTAAAAACTCTCACATCCTGTAGGTCATTTCATGACCCCAAGAGAAAAGGTTTCCTTTAGATTCTCTTTACAATATAAATGGACTTTGGATGATACATATTTCCAGATTTTAATTAATATTAGTTAATATGTAATATTGAAACAAATATTACTGTAAATAATCTTCTCACAAAGTCTAATGAGTATTTCCCAACACCTTTTATTTGAATTGGGAAAGCTGAGTCCCAGACAGAGCAGGCTGATACTGCCACAATGCTTCCTCCATTATGTTTCCTCCTGCTTCTACCAACAGAGCTCAGAACACTTTAAAAATTAGCTGAGTAACAATATTTTCATAATATACAATAGATAACTGCAGAACTGGGAACAAAATAAAACTAAACCAGAGCAAAGGGGTTTAGGTTTTTCTATGTTTTTTGCTTTGACAATAATTCTAGCAACATTTCTACCAAACAGAATGTATCAGCAAAACTTCTTTTGCTGAAAAGATTAAAAGCCTTCTATGAATCAGGTAAAATACACTGCCAAAGCATTTATTTTTGCTTCTACTTGACCAGCTGTGTCTAGAATCTGTGCCAGCACAGCCATGTAGAGAGCAACTATGTAGTCATGAGAAGACTAGTATTTATTCTTCTCATCTCACTATCCACAAGATTGGATACTTCCTAAATGATGCAGGCTTCCTGACCTTAATGTTTTTTAATGAAGATGCAAAATTAAGAACGTTCCAGTCTTAGCCTCTGAAAATCACCAAAGCTAGCAGAGGAACTCATATGCTGTTTTATTCAAATTATATATTTTTCTTCTGCTAGGATCTCACATAGACAATTTAATTAACATTTCCTTCATTTCTAGCAGTAATCGTACTCCTCCTGCTGGACGAACAGGCACAATAGCCTCTTTTCTGACAGTGTATCAATTACAACAGTCAAGAATACTATGAAGGAATTTTCTGCTGTAAGACCTGGAGCTGAAAGATTGTCTCTCTGTTGAAATGGCTTCCTCCATCAGCTTTAAAGCTACCACCCTTACCTTAGTATACTTAATTTAAAATGTTTGGGTTTTTCTTACCTAACCCTTTAAAAATAAAAATACAAGTTTTAATTCAGAAAGAAATACTAATATGCATACAGTGATCATATTTTGATAATGCATTAATCAGTACTGTGATAAAATTATTGTTTCACAGGAGCATTAAAAGCATTTTATTTCTACAGCTTCTGTGTTATATACTATTTTATGTCCAAAGAATAAAAATTAAAATGAAGGCACACCGCCAAAAAATTCACAAGTATTTTTAATGAGCAGGAAGTAAGCTAATTCCAGATGGCTGTTTAGAAAAAATTACCCAGTTTTTTGAATCTGTGCTAAACACCACCCCCTGTCAATTCAGAAAATGTAAGCTCTTGGTTACAGCCAAAATTTCGACAAAGAATAGCATTTCCATGAAAGTAGAAGGTACTGCGGTCTCTGGAATGCTGTGGTACTTCAGCTTTAATTGATATACAAAGACTAAAAGACTCTTGCAGGACGCTTGCCTAAAAACCTAACTAATAGTAAGCAAATCTTCTCACTGGTCCTGGTCATTTGATGTCACAATTACGTAATGCTGACAAATTATTCTGTGGCACAAAGTTATATGGCATCATATCCCTAGCAACACTTTAAAAGATCAGCTTAATGGGGCTCTGATGCCATCTTCCAGGAAGATATATTGACTAGTCACTCTAACAAATTATTCTTAATTTTCTGTACTTCAGTGTGTGCCTCCCAATCCTGCAACTGAAAAACTGAGAAAGCCAAATACTATTCAGAGTAATACTAGACTTAACAAATATCTGAACAGACCAGACCTGCTGTGTTGACTAAGTTTTTCTATATGGTGTAAACATGCTTATCTCTCTGGTGCACAGAATGTTATATCCTATAACACAGATCCAGTTTTTCAAAAGGAAGACTGTCATTTGAAGTGTCCACCTAGGCAAATTGATAAAGCCAAAAAACCCACTGCTAAAACAAAACAAAACTAAACAGAACAAAGTACTCCGTTTTTTCCATGACTCTGTGTAAATAGCAGCCAAACATGGAAACCTGATCCACTCTTCAGGCAACTACATCAAATAATTATTGCATATGTATTCTGCCTCCTAACCTGTCACATCTTCTAAAGGGTAGATATTAAAAGTAGGTCTCTCTCCAAAAGACTTGAAATTAACGCAGTTAAACCATCACGAACAAAGTTTTTGAACTCTTAATTATTTATTATTACCTCTTTAGAGGTTGTAAACTGTCTGAAGTAAACATGATTTCCCTTTTCCTCTCTTGCACAGACCATCTCCAAAGCAAATAATTTGGTTCCCTTTCATCCTGCTTTTAAAAAGCAAGGCTAACAAACAGAACTTGAGTTAGTTATCTAAACACAGTGTAATTATCTAAAGTAAGTTAGAGCATTCAGGGGACTCTCACAATAAAAAGGAAATATTCTACCAGGAAATTACACTATTAGGGAAGCATTGCCAATTTCATACAAAGATTTTATCTCTAGAAAATAAGCAGCACTACTTCTAGAAGCACTGCAGTACCCAATGCAGTATTGAGATCAGTATCATTGGGAAACCTTTGCGCTTGAAACCTGCAAACCTGTGCAGAGGAAGCCTTCAGAACACAGAAAGTATAAGATTACTCTGTCCAGAAATGTAGTAGGTTAACTCAGTTTATAAATTAAAAAGAAGTTTACAAAGCTACTGAAACTAGAAGCAAAGGCATTTATATTTAGTTACCTTTGAAAAACATTAACTTTCCAAAAACCCAAAACATAACATATCCATAAGAAATTTTACTTAGACAACAGATTTCTTCACTAATATAGAAAGACTGCAATTTCATATCCCTTTTAACTTGAATGCAACTACAACAAGTCAAAATAGCTCCCTCACATCTCACAATGCCTGTAAAACAAGGTGAATATGAAAAGCCCATCTGCAACAAACTGGAAGCAACGTGAAAAATGCGAGTACTCCATTTTAAGAGACACATTTTACAGGTCAGTGTCTATGGAAAGATGCTCCAAGCAGACAGCAAATTCTTCTCTTTTCCGTATTTCAAGAGTCGCTCAAACCATTTAAATGGAAAGGAGTAACCCAGACTGTCTTCCCCAGCATATTTCTTATGTGCACGACAGGGACTTTATCTCCATCTACAGTACGTAAGGGTTTGGATTGGGCAGGGCCAGCTCGAGTGACAGATCCCCTGGTGTTGACTAACCAGGTGGCTTTTGCTAAATGTGTGTCCCAATGCTTGAATGTCCCACCACCCATTGCCCTCAGTGTTGTCTTTAGCAGCCCGTTGTATCGTTCAATTTTCCCAGAGGCTGGTGCGTGGTAGGGGATGTGATAGACCCACTCAATGCCATGCTCTTTGGCCCAGGTGTCTATGAGGGTGTTTCGGAAATGAGTCCTGTTGTCTGACTCAATTCTTTCTGGGGTGCCATGTCGCCACAGGACTTGCTTTTCAAGGCCCAGGATGGTGTTCTGGGCAGTGGCATAGGGCACAGGATATGTTTCTAGCCAGCCGGTGGTTGCTTCCACCACGGTGAGCACATAGCGCTTGCTGTGGTGGGTTTGTGGGAGCGTGATACAATCAATCTGCCAGGCCTCTCCATATTTGTATTTCAACCATCGTCCTCCATACCAGAGAGGCTTTACTCGCTTGGCTTGTCTGATTGCAGCACATGTTTCACATTCATGGATAACCTGTGAAATAGCGTCCATGGTTAAGTCGACCCCTCAATCACGAGCCCATCTATATGTTGCATCTCTTCCTTGATGGCCTGAGGCACCATGGGCCCACCAAGCTATAAATAATTCACCCTTATGTTGCCAGTCCAAATCCACCTGAGCCACTTCAATCTTAGCAGCCTGGTCCACCTGCTGGTTGTTTTGATGTTCTTCAGTGGCCCGACTCTTGGGTACGTGAGCATCTACGTGACGTACTTTTACAGGCAGGTTCTCTACCCGGGCAGCAATATCTTGCCACAATGCGGCGGCCCAGATGGGTTTGCCTCTGCGCTGCCAGTTGTTCTGCTTCCACTGCTGCAACCACCCCCACAGGGCATTTGCCACCATCCATGAGTCAGTATAGAGATAAAGTACTGGCCATTTTTCTCGTTCAACAATGTCCAAGGCCAGCTGGATGGCTTTTACCTCTGCAAACTGACTCGATTCACCTTCTCCTTCAGCAGTTTCTGCAACTTGGTGTATAGGACTCCATACCGCAGCTTTCCATCTCCGATGTTTTCCCACAAGGCGACAGGACCCATCAGTGAACAGGGCACATTGCTTCTCGTTTTCTGGCAGTTTATTATACAGTGGGGCTTCTTCAGCACGTGTCACCTCCTTCTCTGGGGATATTCCAAAATCTTTGCCTTCTGGCCAGTTCGTGATCACCTCCAAGATTCCTGGGCGACTGGGGTTTCCTATTCGGGCCCGTTGTGTGATCAGTGCCACCCACTTACTCCACGTAGCATCGGTTGCATGATGTGTGGAGGGCACGCTCCCTTTGAACATCCAGCCCAGCACCGGCAGTCGGGGTGCCAGGAGGAGCTGTGCTTCACTACCAACCACTTCCGAAGCAGCCTGAACCCCTTCCTATGCTGCCAATATCTCCTTCTCAGTTGGAGTGTAGCGGGCCTCGGATCCTCTGTATCCCCGACTCCAGAAACCTAAGGGTCGACCTCGAGTCTCCCCTGGTGCTTTCTGCCAGAGGCTCCAGGTAGGGCCATTCTCCCCGGCTGCGGTGTAGAGCACATTCTTCACACCTTGTCCTGCCCGGACTCGCCCAAGGGCTACTGCATGAACTATCTCCTGTTTAATTTGTTCAAAGACTTGTCGTTGCTCAGGGCCCCATTTGAAGTCGTTCTTCTTCCGAGTCACTTGATAGAGGGGGCTTACAATCAGGCTGTAATCTGGAATATGCATTCTCCAAAAGCCCACAACGCCTAAGAAAGCCTGTGTTTCCCTTTTGCTAGTTGGTGGGGACATAGCTGTTATATTGTTGATCACATCCATTGGGATCTGACGACGTCCATCTTGCCATTTTATTCCTAAAAACTGGATCTCCTGTGCAGGTCCCTTGACCTTACTTTGTTTTATGGCAAAACCGGCCTTCAGAAGGATTTGAATTATTCTCTCCCCTTTCTCAAAAACTTCTTCTGCTGTGTTGCCCCATATGATGATGTCATCAATGTACTGCAGGTGTTCCGGAGCCTCACCTGGTTCCAGTGCGGTGTGGATCAGTCCATGGCAAATGGTAGGGCTGTGTTTCCAGCCCTGGGGCAGTCGGTTCCAGGTGTACTGGACGCCCCTCCAAGTGAAAGCAAACTGTGGCCTGCACTCTGCTGCCAAAGGGATGGAGAAGAAGGCATTAGCGATGTCAATTGTGGCGTACCACTTGGCTGCCTTTGACTCCAGTTCATATTGAAGTTCTAGCATGTCTGGCACGGCAGCACTCAGTGGCAGCGTGACTTCGTTCAGGCCACGGTAGTCTACTGTTAGTCTCCACTCTCCATTGGACTTTCGCACTGGCCATATGGGACTGTTAAAGGGTGAGCGAGTCTTGCTGGTCACTCCTTGGCTCTCCAGTCGACGAATCAGCTCATGGATGGGGATCAGGGAGTCTCGGTTGGTGCGGTATTGCCGCCGGTGCACTGTTGTGGTAGCGATTGGTACCTGTTGTTCTTCAACCCTCAACAACCCCACAACAGAAGGGTCCTCCGAGAGACCAGGCAAGGTGGACAGCTGTTTAATTTCCTCCGTCTCCAGGGCAGCTATACCAAAAGCCCACCGATACCCTTTTGGGTCCTTAAAATACCCTCTCCTGAGGTAGTCTATACCAAGGATGCACGGAGCCTCTGGGCCAGTCACAATGGGGTGCTTCTGCCATTCATTCCCGGTCAGGCTCACTTCGGCCTCCAATACAGTTAACTCTTGGGATCCCCCTGTCACTCCAGAAATACAAATGGGTTCTGCCCCCTTCATAGCTTGATGGCATCAGGGTACACTGTGCACCAGTGTCTACGAGAGCCTTATACTCCTGTGGGTCTGATGTGCCAGGCCATCGAATCCACACAGTCCAGTAAACCTGGTTGTCCCTTTCCTCAACCTGGCTGGAGGCAGGGCCCCTCTAGTTCTGGTCACAGTATCCGCTTCTCACTTCTTGCAAACGTGAGTCAAGAATTCCTTCATTACAGTCCAAAGTAAGATCAGCCCTTCTACTCTGTCTGCGGAACTGTTCACTGGAAACTGGACCGTCGTGAGACAGGGTTTTCCTGAAAACTGGAGCAGCATTTTTCCTGAGAGAACCCCCTTGTGTGATTGTTTTTCCTTGCAACTCACGTACACGTGCCTCTAGGGTCAAGGCAGGTTTTCCATCCCACTGCCTCATGTCCTCTCCGTGGTCACGCAGGTAAAACCACAGGGTGCCCCGTGGTGTGTACTTTCGATATCCTCTCTCTTGAGGAGAAAAACGCTGACTCCTAATGGCTGAGATACTGGTCCGTACAGGTGGAGAATAGGACCTATCGTCTTTGAGTTGCTGGACCTCTCGGGACAGTTTCTCTACAGCCGAGACAAGGGAGGAGGAGATAGTTTCTTCAAAATCCCGAAGTCTGCTAAGACATCCACTGTTGGTGCTTCTTCCTCTGCCCAGGACAATACTGCCAACAAACTGGCATACGATGCTGGTGTGCTCCGTACCAACTTCCGCCACATGGGTCGCGTGCACTGGACGTCATCTGGATCTTTGGGCGTTTGGTTGTCGTCCAGGTCACTATAAACCACCTCCAGCACACCTAGTTCTCTCAGGTACTGGATACCTCTCTCCATAGTGGTCCATTTGCTTGGGCGATATATAACATCTTCCTTGAAGGGATACCTTTCCTTCACGCCTGACAGCAGTCGCCTCCAGAGGCTGAGGACCTGTGTCCCTTTTCCAATTGCTTTGTCAATGCCTCCTTCCCTAGCAAGGGATCCCAGCTGTTTGGCTTCCTTCCCTTCTAATTCCAGGCTACTGGCCCCATTATCCCAGCATCGGAGCAGCCAGGTAACAATATGCTCGCCTGGACGATGGCTGAAATCTTTCCGCATATCTCGCAGCTCACTCAGGGATAGGGATCGGGTGGTTTCTGTCTCGTTTATGAGTTCCTCCTCTTCCTCCTCCCCTCCTTGTGATGGCCCTGCTCTTTCATCATCCCTTTCTAAACGACCTGACTTCCGCTTCCAAGATTTCCTCTTCTGTACAGGGGCAACGGATACCAGCAAGGGTTGGTCCTCTGGTTCAGCTGTAGTGCCTGTTGCTGGGGTTTGGGTAGCTGCAGTGCTTCTCATGGGGGTTGGAGTAACTGTAGTGCCTGTTGCCGGAGCTTGAGTGGCTGCAGTGCCTGTTGCAGGGGTTGGAGAAGCTACAGTGACTGTTGCTGGGGTTTGAGTAGCTACAGGGGTTGTCATGGGGGCTGAAGTAGCCGCAGTACCTGTCGTGGGGTTTGAGTAGCTACCGCGTCTGTTGCCGGGGTTGATCTCCCGCTGCTCACCGCCTCTGAGACTCGCCGCTCCGCCCGCCCCGACGAGGCAACGCCGTTTGCCCTCCCTCTTTTCTTGTTCCTGAGGGTTGATCTCTGGACAGTATTCCTGAATAGTTGTTTAACCCTAAACAAGGCCTGAACAACATTCAGGAGACATAGCAATATGAACATGCTTGTTTGAACACCCCAAGGATATTCAAAATTCTCAGGGAATATTATGGACATCTTCGTGAAGAGGATAGAAGAAAAAGGAGTTTCTGACAATATGGAAGGGAAGATGAACAAGTGGGAGAAAGTGTCCCATCCTGTCTCCCCCTTAAATTCATTCTCCGAGGAGAAAAAAGTGCAATTACCAATAATTTCTAAGAGGTGGTTCCCGATGGACAGAAATGACGGCAGTACCGAGTACAGATACCAGGTTAGACTTACGACCAATGATTTTATCACCTCATAAAACAGCAGCAAAATGATAATCTTGGCCCAGTTCCGAATAATGATTAACAGCACAAAAGGGAACACATACTGCAAGCAAGGTATTACATGACCCAACATTGAGAGCCAGCCCCACAACTTTGACAGCCAATACATCAACATTGTGACCAATCAATATAACGAATGCTTATAACACTTTTTCCTTAACACACTTTGGTCAGATCTATCGTTATCTCAACCCTTCGAGCCCCACGTTGGGCGCCAAAAAGGATTGTCGTGGTTTAACCTGGCAGGCAGCCAAATACCACACAGCCGCTCGCTCACTCCCCCCGCCCCCCCAGTGGGACGGGGAGAGAATCGGAAGGGTAAGAGTAAGAAAAACTCGTGGGTTGACATAAAGACAGTTTAATAGAACAGAAAAGGGAAAATAATGATAATAAATAATGATAGAATATACAAAATGAGTGATGCACAATGCAATTGCTCACCACCCGCGCTGACCGGTAACCAAGGAGCGATCGGTACTTCCTGGATCACGCCTACCCTTCATATACTGAGCATGACGTCACATGGTATGGAATACCCCATTAGCCAGCTGGGCTGGCTGTCCTGATTATGTTCCCTCCCATCTTGTGTACCTAGCTCAGTCGGTAAGCATGGGAGCTGTCCTTGGACCAGGAGGGCACTTAGCAACAACTGAAAACATCAGTGTGTTATCAACATTCTCCTCATACTAAATCCAAAACACAGCACTAGGAAGAAATTTAACCCTATCCCAGCCGAAACTGGGACAAGGTGAAAAAATTAAAAAATGAAATACCTTTAGAATAGAAGTTATTTTGAGATTTGCAAAAATCCTCAACTTTGCTACATTCCATATAACAAAAAGTTGGTATCTATCAACTTGATATAATACTTTTATCAGTTCTGGTTGATCCAAGTACAGTCTTCCTATATTTTCAGCTCTCCTTTGACACATCATCTCCACATACACCTTCTTGGGAACATCCATCCACTGCAGACTGATACGGGAGCAAATAAGAAGTGTGGAAGGCTATGCTCCATTCTTTTCCAGAAGTATAACTTTTCAGGAAGTTTAATACTCTTATACCATTTAGGATACAAAATAATATAACAAACTTAAGCTGTTTAACAAAATGGAAAATGGGACTTGCCCTACCCATAACCAAAGGCCAGTCTCCAGCAGCCTTGAAAGATGGGTGTGATGTCACCAGCAGAGACTGTGCTGGGGTGTCACATCAACATGGAATAAAAAAAATCTGCAGCACTTCAGCACTCAGAAAAAAATCTCAACAAAATTTAGAGTACACTACCAATTTCTGGGATGGTCTTAGTCTCTTCGCTTAGGACATATGGAATGTTATCTAATTTTGAATATGTTTTAAACTTGTTTTCTAGGTTTTTCTCTTTAATGCACTTGTATTTGTTATAGTCCAATACAAATACAATGTCCATTTCAGATTTTGGGTAGAAGTTTTTATGTTTCTTTATGAGCAAGATCTCATAACATTTTCTTCAAAAGAAAGAGTATCAGCTTTGCATTCAGCAACTTTCAAGCCAACCTCTTGAATATTCTGAACACTGCAGATAATAGACACAAATGAGCACCAGACGCAGAAACTTTACAGCTTCAATTCCATAATGGAAGAAATTCCATAATTTTTTACTCTATTCCAATCTGTAAGTCCATTTTCTCTGTGTGTTCAACTGCGTTTTGCTGATGACAAGATGTTGAAATATGATTATGGCATAGAGTCCAAGTAAAACAAAACGAACTTAATTCTCCCTTAACCCACATGACCTTTTCAAAGCAACACAAAACATTGCTTGAAAAGCAATGTACATTTTTCTCCTTTCAGGATGATCATATGTTTCTTCTCATTTTTCTGGCAATATCAGCATTTTTAAATAGGGACTTAGGATAGATATATACTCTGCATAAATCTACTTTGGAGAAAGTAAAAAGAAATTTGAATGCACCTGAAGTGGTTACCTTGCTTCTTCCCAGTATTCACTAATCACTTCTAAAGGAACCCAACTGGTTCTGTCCTCCTTTCCTAGATTTCTAAGAAAACTAATGTTGTATTTTTAACACATAGAAATCATATACCCTTTTAGAATGATATTTTGTTGCTTACCATGAATCAGTTTGCTCACTTGATAACATACATGTAGACGAACTCTCTTCATTGTCAACAACTGAGCCAACAGAGACGTGTAGTAACTAGATACCAAAATAAACACATTGCAGTACTAGCTATTTATTCACTTTGTAGAGAAAACAGATTCTTACCCAGCTTTCTTTTTTCAGAGGCATAAAGTAGTAGTAATGGCAGAAATTAAGTATCAGTGTATAGGAACTAAGGATCTGAGTGTAGAAACACAGCTGTAAAAACAGCCAATGATTGTCTTCACCAACACAATTATTAATCCTGCAGAGAAACAAAGTTTATATATAAAGACAGAAATATAAAGACTTTAACACTGCAGTTATGATATTGTGAATAAGAGAAGTTATGACCATTTATGGAGCAAACATAAGAACTACTGACTAATCACTCCATTCTTAATCAAAGTGATGGTCTCTATGTTAGGGATGGCAGTTACTGTAAAGACTGAAGCTACTGTAAAGCTACTGAAACTACAAGCAAAAGCACTCAGCGCTCAGACATTTAGTTACCTTTCAAAAACATTAACTTTCCAAAAACCCAAAACATAACACATCCATAAGAAATTTTACTTAGCCAACAGATTTCTTCACTAATAAAGACTGCAATTTCTTACACTGCCACTTAAGGTGTAGGTTGCATTACTGAGATCACTGCTTAGAACAGGAAACATATTTCCCCATATCTTCATATAGCAAAGATACTCCTACAATTTTAAGTAATACTCAAGTTAAAAAAAATTATTTTTTAGAAGCCTGCAGAATTTCACAGTAATATGTATTATCACCTGCTACTCAACACATTTTACTGGTTGTGAACTATGTAGAGTCCAAAAACTAGAAATGCAAATGAATGGTTTGAAATAAATGTGATCACAGGGTACCCCAATGACAAATAAGCATGACTTAGGAAGAAGCCTACGACACAGAAGAGGCATCTCTATTCAGAAACTCCTTCTGCATACTCCAACATAAAGGAGTAAAGGAATTCTAGAAACACTAAGTACGAGATTCAAAACCTTTGAAATCTAGGTCTAGTCTGCTTCACAAAAGTTACATCAATGCAAAAAATGTGGTCGGGGTGCAATTTCACACAAGCATTGCCACAGACATCAGTACCAAGCTAAGCCATAATGACAAAACCCCCATACTGGCACTATTTTCTGAAGTAGCGATTGACAAAAAGGGTAGTTTGAAAAATGGCTAAATCAACATAGGAGGATCCTGGTATCAATTCTCTCCTCTGCAGTTCATCATTGCAGTCTTGATGGAAATGATACCTCAGAACTACCGACAGAAACATTTATTTCCATTTTAAGCTACAAACAATCAGTTTAAATAGAGAATTTTAGCCAGATTAGTTCGTTTTGACTGAAACTAGTTAGAAAATACTGAAATAAGCAATTTCACTAGAAAATCAGAGAAGCTATGACAAGTGGGGCATGGTATGAGTCAGTAGCATTTTCTACTCAGCACAGCCATTCAGTAAACTAAAACCCAAAAACTGTCTGAAACTATGATCTATTTTTATTATTATAAAGAGCATCCCCTCTTATGTTGAAATTGTGGCCTTTTATTTCAATCCAAGAAATACAAATATTGTTTAATTTCCTACAAAAAATATTTTTTCCAGCATCAGAAACTAAATTGCAACAAATGAAATAAATCTGCAATGTACAAATTGATTATGTTGAGATCAGTTTTAGAAGTAAAAATTCCAATTCTTTAAACAAAATATGTGAATTTTCAGACACTATATGGCATGTAAGAATTTGACAATGACAAAATGTTACACTGCAACAGTTCTTACGGTCAGTTTTACTTGTAGACATAAGAAAGTCTCAAAGATGTTCTTTCCCTGCTCTAAATGCCTAAATGATTAAGCACTGCTGGGAACGAAATACCACAAACGAGCAATAGTCAAGACCATGAACTTTGAAATGATTCACTAAAACAACAGCAGAATGTTAGAACAAATGTCCTGGTCTTACCATGGACAGTGGTGATCCATCCTCCTCACGCAATGACCACAACGACTGCAATGGTGTGAACGCTTTGGTCTCATCATATTGCATTTGTTACATAATTCCCAATACTCTCGTTCTAGGTGAAAATGTAAAGACACTTTAGAGAGATGTAAACTCTGTACACCACGCTCATGATAAATCTATATGCTAATGATTCAAAGACAAAAAAAAATATCTTACTGTGATCTGAGAAGGGTAAGCAGCATATAGAAAACTTTTTTCCCACTGTCACCTTAATTAAACTGGAAAATATTACTGCTGCTCTGTGCCAGTTTTCTTCTGCAAAATCCCCTCTCCTCCTACGTATTTCTAGGGAGTCATAATTACAGCACGAAAACTGTCACTCAAACAAGGAAGACCGTAATTCAATTATTTTCTTACACATCTACTGTGAAAAAACGTATCTGCTAGACAGAACCATCGTACAATCTCCCTGCCATTCCAAAACCTCCTAAGGAAATACTGCTACTTGAATTTGTCGAAGCTAGCTAACCAAAATAAAATACACAATGAACACTTCAGGAGCATCTTCCATCTCAAAGCATTTTAAGACAGGCATCTCACAACATGCAATTTTACACTTAAGGCAACCAAAGAACAGAGAGAGGATAGACTTGTATTTAAAAATAAACACTATTTTTTGGATGCCCAATGTGAGATTCTTTAAGCTGATCTCCAGAGCTGAGTAGCTGAAACTACCAGGAGCTACTATTGCTCAGCTTAGCTATTATTTATCTCAAATTGCACCACCCAAATTAGAGGAAGCCTTTGAAAATAAGAATGCAAATATATATTCAGAAAGTCCATCTTCACGTGGGAAATAAATCACACCAACACCATAACACTTCCATTCACAAATGCATATATTTTCTGTCTTTAAGAAAAATAGGCACATGACTGAGAATCTTAAATATTTTGACTGGTTGTTTCTACCTAAACAGAACTTTTTTGATGCAGAGAAATTTCTTAAATCCCAGCAGGGAAAAAAAATAAGCTTAGTTTTTACAGTAGGGCATTCTGAAATTTTATACGGTAAAGCATTCTTCCTATGTAAACAAAATAAATTTAGCACTTCTGAGCCACCTGCAGGTAGCTCTAATCTTGTCTTTCTTGCTGCAAAATAACATTTGGACACTGGAAGTAAAGTCGTCCAATATCTGAGATCATTAAACTAGAATAATGCCAGATGGAAACTGATTTACAATCTGTTCCCATAAATCCGGTGTCACAAAGGTGTCACTCCTAATAGGGTAGCTACTAGCAGAGTTCAGAAACACCCCAACCTCATTTTTGAATACAATTTATATCATGCAAAAATGTATCTTCCTATCAACCTAGAGAATACCAGAGAACTGAACTGCCACTTTAGAAAGTTCAAACCCCCTGATATAGCACACACCAAATCATAATATCAGCGTCACAGCCAAGGCTAAGTGTTCTGTCTTCAGAAGTATCTATAAAGTATCACTGCCATATGAAATGAATGGAACATGAAAAAGTTGGAGAGCTATTCAAAGGGATCCCTTAAAAGAGAAAGAAACATTTGTGCACAAAGGGAATTTGTACTGGTCCTGGTATTTTGCAGGTAAATGAACACTGAGTCATAAATGTAATTGTCTGTAACTGTACTGAGTGTCTTCATTCTCCAGCTCAGGCTGCAGAATCCACATTGTTCTTCCTGCAGCAAGAACTCTGACTGCAGAACCCAAGTCTGAGCCACCTTTCATTTTACTGGATCAAAGGCTCAGTTGCCAGGAGCAGAAAGAACACTGACATGAGATTTTCTGCAATCGATGTTTAACATCTGAATCCCAGGGAAATACATCCCTTCCTACTATCTGCTGCCTACTTTGTGCACATCGTAACATCAATGCTGAGGCTAAACAGATCATGTTTCCAAACCCATCATCCTAGATTCTCACTAACATCAGGAAAAGAGAGCAAACTGTTACTCCTGGCACCCACCACCTTGCAAGACAAGGCTGCAATATTCACCCCTCACTGCATTTGATACATTTTCTACATTCAAGAAGTATTTTCTGTTAAGGTGACAAAGCTCATGCTGTTTAATAGCCCTACTCCATTCTAAACTTCTATGTAAAAGCTCTATGCATTACACAAGCACCTTAATAGCATTAAACAGTTCATAAAAATTTTGGCTTTCTCTGTGAAAAGTTATTAAGGTTTCAAATTTCCTCCAATTTCTGGAGCATCGGATACCATACAGGAATTATAGGATAAATTCACAAGGACAGAAGGGAATTCCTGCATGTTAAGTTGCGACTCTATAGCAACTCAATGTAATTAGCATCACATTTGTTTCGTTAACGGCCCATACAAACATAAGTCACCGAAAAAAAATGTGTAAAAAATCCAGCATAAGAGTACCTTCTACCACCACTTTCAACATCTTATAAATTTACTTAGAAAAAAGCTGTAGAATTATAATGACTAACCATCTCTAAATATTTTTTATTAAATATTATCAAGTTAGAAGTATATGCAGTACATTTGAAAGCCTAGAATGCAAAAAAATTCTTCCCATGGAAAAATTTCCTAGCCAAAGTTCCTGAACGTCTGATGGAATACAAGTTTTTGAAAGAAGTTTTGAGTCTGCACAAGGGAAAGTGCAGACGTTTACAAGTTAAAAACAGCAACATACTGATCTTAATTTCATTAACAATGCTTTAACAGAGACAGCTCATGGTTTCCATCATATCTCACAAAATCAAATTGATTCCTAATTATTTTGAGGACATTAAAATAACTTTTATTCAATTATATAGAAACAACTTAATGTACCTGTAACTGGTATCTTTGGGTTTTCAGGTAGCTTTCCTGGATCAGCTACTGAGGCTCTTAGTAATGAAGCTATACAAAACAATGAGCAGAAGTAATAACCTGAAAAAATAAACAAACACTTGTTAGTCTTTTTCACATGTACAAAATATCTACTACACACTGCACCAAAAATAGAGATGCTCCAGCACTGACTTGGAAATTACTCAGCCTTCTCATTCAATTCCTGATATATTTTTGGTCCTATACAGTCTACAATATTAAGTAGTCCCCAGTGTTAAAAAGGGAGAGGAAAAGGTAGCAGTGAACAATGTTTCATAGCACCAGCAGGATGCCACTATGACCTCACTACTGTATTTAAGAAGTTCCTCCACTGTCTTATCAAATAAGCACCCATCATTCTACACATCAAAGCCTGTATGTGAAAGGACATTCCCAATAGTCCATCTTCACTTTAAACTTGGTTCCAGTTATAATTCAAGCCTTTTCTCCCCAGCAAAAGCGATTAGCATAATTCATATTAGCTGACCCATCCAGGGATGTATGACAAAACTAACAAAACTCAGTTTGTCAATCACCAGTACTACCACCCCGAATTCTGACAAACACTAAGAGCTGTGGGCCTGAAATTCTGTCAACAAGTTCCAGCTACAGGATCTGAAAGCAATATCAACGCTTTTCCCCAGTTTCCACATAAACAAGTTGTACTATAACATCTTTGAAATGAATGAAGTGTCTCAGCTTCTCAGAACACAAAAATGTAGGTTGCATATCCTTTAACTTATGCTTCATCTTTATCCTTTATCTATTCTTTATTTTCTGACCTTTCTCATAGATAGTTAACGACCGCCCAAAGATACTATTTTTACTAGCAGAAAAAAGGGCTAAGTTAAATTGACTTACACAAAATTGCCACAGCTGAAATATGTCCCTCTTCATAGTGAGGAAAAAGGATGACTTTTGGAATGAAGATTGTATTGTACAGCCAGACAAAGATAACCAGGCCCATGCAGCACCAACCCTGAGGGTCAACCACAAAGTGAATTTGTCGTCCCATTGAACACAAACAAGTAATAATCTGTCACAACCCAGGAAGAAAAGATGATCCTAGAGAGATAAATAAATTAAAAAAGAGTAAATTAACTAGTATCATGCAAGCTACAGGGTTCCACATACATTCATATAGGAAAAAAACTCTGTCAGCTATTGATTTAAGGAATTAAATGAAAACTTACAGACATTTCACATACACTGTTCAAGTACCAGGAAGAGAAATAGTTTATGATTTCATTGATTAGTTATCTCGCTAAAAACTAACATTTATCGTCAAGATGCAAGTAAAACAAGTACCTGGGAAAACTATGAAGTAATAGGTAAAGCAAGCAACAGTCAGCCAGCTAGCAGCAGCAAAGGACATAAACATTAAAGAAAATCTCCCACCAAAACAAAAAGGGTGCAAAACAAACAAGATATGCAGGGAATGATTTATTTTATACAAGGATTCATCCCACCTATCTATGGTAGTCTCCCACCTATATTTCAAGATTATTTTTTAAAAGCTTGAATGCTAAAACAGTCATGAGCTTCCCTAGGAATTTGTCATTTTTCCCTGCTTAGAAAACCTCCTCCATGGCATTTATAGCAAACCAATAGAGAAAGGAACCACACTACCCTAACATCTTTCATGTAGATCATTAAGAGATATCATAAAATAGTAAGTTTTCTCACTATTAATCACACTTAAAACATCAAGGTTTCCATTCTGATAGTTTAGTGTGCTGGGTTCTTTCTTCTTTTGGACTGAAGAAACCCCACCAAGTCCTACACTATGAACTTCAGAGGTTCATAAACTGATCTTCATAAAACCACAGCACTAAGTCATAAGCACTATTCAGCAGCACCTTCAAGGGAAGGATTACTACTGTTAGTTTTTTTGTCAGGCTGCCTTCAGATACGTATCTTAATATTGCAACACATGCATAACCCCAAGCTACTCTCCTACCCATTAGTTTCCCTGATCTCTGGGCTTCAGGGAACTTGTCCATTTCAGATGGTTTTTCTTCCATTCCTTTCAGCTTCTACTTGTTGCATTGAAATTTCATCTTGTTAATCCGTCAGACATCTCTGTTTCCAGGGGGTCTGCATACTTGCTTCACGTTTGTCTATCCTCGCTTGCATTCACGATTTCTCTGCTTAATATTATCCACAAGTTTCATTAATGTTGTTTTCTTCTTTTTCTAGATCTCTAATCAAAATCAGACCCAAATAAGTTATCTGACATTCTTTCACACTTCTCCTATGCACTATTTATCATAATGCTTTGTTTGCTGTCTTCTAGTGCAACAGTGTTCCCATTCAAGTATAGCAGAGTATTAAGTGCGTATTTTTATCCTAAAAATTAATCAAATCTGCTGACACTTGTTTTACAAAACATTTGCATACTGAATACAGCTACTGTGTCCTTGAAACTGTTTTTAAGTTCATGATAATCATAAAAACTATTTAGGCCTATATTTACTATTCTTTTTTAATTTTACTGTATGTAGCATGCATGCACCATAGTCTGTTGTATACCTGGTATTAATATACTACACACTACACAGTCTCTAGACATATAAATGATGTAGTATTATACTCCTGAATCTACCAGTTCTTAATGTGCCTTTGTTGTAAAATCAGCCGGTTTAGAACAAAAAACCATTTTATATCCTTCTAAGTGTACACTGATGGAGGATCTGTCTCATCAAGCAGAGAAGCTGTGGAAGAAGGTGAGCAGACTGTACAACATCACAGATCCTTAAAAGGAGATGGACCAGATCCCTTCCAAACCCTGCAGCTACAGTAACCCCCGTTGCACCAAGAAGAAGCAGGCAGAGCCTTAGCTTGTCAGGCTGGGCATGGAGATGCTGAGTCTGGCAAAGCCTGGGAGCTTCTGAGCACCAGGAGGACGGTTCCTCCTCCGCTTGCAGCGCTGATCTACAGAGCAGGTTCTGAGCCCTGGCAGCAGGCAAAGACAGGGAGCTCTGTCCAATGAAGCCTCTGAGCTGGCTGTGCCCAAGTCCTGTGGCAGTGCGGGCAGGACAGAGCAAGGAACAGTGGTGGGAAACTCCCTGCTGCAGGGGCAGAGGTACCTCTGCTGGCCCAACCTGCCACCTGGCAATGTTTGCTGCTTGCCAGGGGCTTGGGTCCTGGATACCACGGAGAGGCTATTACTGAGGCTGGTAGTAGTCTGGTCCTCAGACCATTTCCATCAGCTGCTCTTCCATATGGGCACCACGGCTATGGCCAGGGGAGACCAGGAGCGTATCAAGCATGACTACATGGCTTGGAGTATGAGGGCCAGAGCCTGAGGACCAAGTGGTGTCTCCTTCATCCTGCTCGTGAAGGGGAAGGACTTGAGGAGGAGTAGACAGATCCCACACAAACGGTTGTGCAGCTTGTGTCAAAAGCTGGGACTCAGCTTTTACATCCACAGACCTTCTCTGAGGATCAAGAACTGCGGGGGAGGGAGCGCAGGATCCACTTGACACACTATGTGGGGTAAAAGCATCTTTGCCAACAGACAGCTGGTCAATCTGCTAAGGGAAGGCTTAGACTAGGAACGATGGGAGAGGAAGGTGGTAACCTACAATTGAGTGAGGAAGCAGTGGTCAGGGTTTGCAAGCAAAGGATGAAGGATGACATGGACAATAGAAATCTTACAATCAACAAAGCAGAGGTGAAGTGGGGCCACATCAAGTGCATGCACACACTTGATAAGAAACACCACCTGGGTGTACTGGGATGGGATTAGGAAAGCCAAACTCCACCTGGAGTTGAATCTGGTGAGGGATATGAAGGTCAAAAGGCAAGTCTTGTACAGGCACACAAGCAGCATAAGGAAGGCTAGGGGAAATGTGGGCCTGCTGCTGAATGGCGTGGGGTACCTCCTGAAAGGATACAGAAAGGTCAAAGTGCCTTCTTCACCTTGCTCTTTATGGGTAAGACCTGCTTTCTGGCATCTCAGGTCCCTGAAAGTCTGGAGCAAGAAAGACTTACTCTAAGTGAGGGAGGATCAGATTAAGAAACCTTTAAACAAACCAGACATAACACTTCCATGGGACCTGATGAGATGCCACCATGATGAGTGCTGAGACAGCTGGCCCTGTCATTGCGAGGCCACTCTCAGTTATGTTTGAAAGTTTTAAGCTGATGGGTGAGGTTCTTGAGGACTCAAGAAAGCAAGTGTCAACCCTGTTTTCAAGGGCAAGAAGGAGGATCCAGGCAACTACAGGCCTGTTAGCCTCACCCTGATACCTGGCAAGGTGAGGCAAATAATCCTGCAAACTGCTTCCAAACATATGAAGGACAAGAAGGTGATTGGGAGTAGTCAGCATGTATTTACAAAGGGGAAATCATGCAGACTGACAGACACACAGAGGCCAAAAAAAACAGAGGCAGCTAGAAAGACTGCTGACCACTGAGGAATCCATCTGTTTTCCATCTTACCAGAGCAGCAGAGATTTCATGACTTCACAGCGCTTCCTCAGAAGGGGAAATAACAGCTCAACAAACAAAATAGAGAGATGTAAGTACTGAAATACTTGTTTCCGAGTGACCTACTAAGTATAATGTGTGAGCAATAAGCAGCATGAGAGATTTTGGAGAAAACAAAGAATGCCTATCATGGGAATACATCCCGAATTTTTACAACTCAATGACTAACTTTTGCCTGCATGACATTATTCACTTTTAGAATTAAAAAAACAAACCAAACCAAAACAAAACCAAATACCCGCCACCCAAACCCATACCTTTGATGGCAATTTTCACAACTAAGTTGGAACTATGCAAAAAAAGGCCCCAATCTCAAGAAAGGGAGATTTTTCATCATCACTTTCTGTATCTTTTCTGAAAGAGACAGAAAAGAGTGGGATACTCAAACAATCATCATCACTGATTTGAAAGGCAGCATATAAATGATTACCTGCTATTCTGTTCTTCATACCTCACCTCACTGAGTAGAGCTTCCTCTCAAGCTATTCAGAGATATCCAGATCCTTTGCCTCTCGCGTCTCAACTGACACGCTGATTCTAACTAGCGATCCTCTAATTTCAGTTCTAGGCCATTTCACAATTTTAATATAGATTTAAAAGAATGGGAGTGTTCAGAGAAAGGTCCGTATAAAACTGCACTACTGCCAGTGTATTTCAGTTACTTTAAATTGTGATACACTTGCTTCCTGCATGCCTATTATAACGATAAATTAAGTTTTATATTTTTCATTATACTTTTGTCAGAAATACTGCACAAACAATGTTAATGTATTGACTTCCTCCAGCAAAGTGAGCTTTTTCCCCTCTCCCTCTTGGTTTACGTACCATATAAAAATAAATATGTAACGGTGGAAGGGGAATAAAGAAAACCTAACACGTGCACATTCTGATGATTATGTAGAAAGTAGTAGACTCCAATTTAACCCACAGACAAGGTGAATTTATAGCCTTCTCTTTTCAAACATACTTTAATAAAATCTGTATTCACTCTTTCAAATACAATGTCAAAAGAAAGGAAGACTGATATCAAATAATTCTGTTCTTTAGGATGCATCATTTCTGAGAAGAATAACTACAATATGTAGAGGACAAAAGTCTATGAGCAGGTTCACAACAAATCAGTTGAAAAGAAATAATTAAGTGATTTATGTCCGTATACACTCAGTATTCACACATGCAATGCCTAAAAATCTTCCAACAAAATCATTTAGGATAAAATACACAATACTTATGTTGGAGGTTTTGTGGTTTTCTTCCCTCTTGCCCTGATTTATAGCCATTTTTTCTAAATAAACATCTCAAACACAAAGCATTTGAAAAGAAACAGTAGCTGTGTCTGTGAAAAGCTTCAGATTTACCTAAACATGACTGAGTCTTTCCTACATGATCAAGAATTGTTCTTACCTTTCCAAAAAATACTTCTACTACGGGACAGCATTTTTTCCTAACCCTCTTCTTTCTGTTCAATTCAGTTAATGGTATCATAAACTCAGTATTTGTTCACTACAGTCACCTCCAATATGATTTCTGATGTGACGTCCACTGAATAATGAGATGACAGAATGAGTCAAGCAGGCAGAAAGTCAATTCTGAGAAATGAGAAAGCTTTGCACTAACCAGAAATGTTAACATGAAATAAAGATTATTTTAATACGCTCATTTGAATGCAAACTTCAAAAAAAGTATACAATTTTGCATCAAGACTGTCCCAAAACATAAACATTTGAAAATTCTGTTTCATAAATAAACCCAATACAAGCACTACTCCATTTGTCATCCTAAGAAGCAAGACAACAAGCTCTGGTGACATCCTGCTCCTTGCACGTTTATGGCTGTTGCATTGATACATAACTGTACATTCTGCCTCACTTTAGCCCTGAACTTCAGTAAGAAATGTAAGACTTGTAAAATCTGACTTCCAGAACTTTTTTCACAAATGCTTAAACAAGTCCAGAATGACACAGACCAGTAATTCATAGTATTGTTCACTGTGAAACACAATTTTAAGACCCCACGCAAAATGAACAATACTATGCTGTACAAAATACACTTCCAGTGTGAGAAAAACACCACTTTCTAAAAAGGCTGTATTCTAAGCAATTCAGAGAAAGGAACAGAGAGTAAAAACATGAGAGAGACGCTTGCTATAATATTTGTGATAGGCAAGGCAAGGCCATAACAATCAACAGCGTCTGTCGATTTGTGGATCCAGCTGTGGTTTTAGATCTCCGACTCTCCTGAAATCTTAGGCACTACTGCCAAAAATTAGTGATATAAAATTAAAAATAGACCTCACCAGGAAAAAAAAAGTGGACTTGAACCAAACAATTAAATTGCTTTCAACTGTATTTTAAAGAAGTCACTTATGTGATGTTATCAAGTGTCAGAATAGAATTACCATTATGCCTTTTGCAGGTCTTCTGTTTAAGAAAACTAGTATCTGAATAACCAGTTAATACAAGCAGCAACATATTTTTGCCATGACAAAACCTCATGTACCTGGCATTGCACGTTTGTACAATGGATGGTTGTCAGCAGAGACCTTGGCACTAGGTGGCTGGTTAGGTGGCTGTTGACAAGTTGGTTAAGGTAGGCAAGACATTCCCACCCAATTCTTTTTTATAGATAGGATCTTACAAGGCATACCTGTAAACATCTACTGCATTCATGAAAGATGCCACATGGGCTTGGACTGGGATGTGGCTTGGTATTAACGTATACACACTATGTCCTCATTGATCACAAACCCATGAAAACTATCTTTACCTACTGCTGACCAAACAGCAACTTGTAAACAGATGAAGCACATCACCGTTAGGATCCTCAGTGCAAAGGGAATGAAGACCTACAATTTCATTTTACTAACTACTGGAGCTGGAAAACGGAAGTGTGAAACTAAGAATAGTCAGAGGGCATTGTACTTCCTTGTGCTCTGCTGCAGCAGCACACAGCCACCACCACCCACGCACCTCTTCCATTACCACCTCAAAACCAGCAAATGCCCTCCTCATCATTTAGCAAAAAAAGCAGCATCGCGAAGCTTCATGGAAATGGCAACAGTATTTATTTCGTAGACAAGGAGATATTCATGAAGTCCGCTAAGGACTTCCCTCCCCCAACTCTCTATCCACAAGACAGCATTCCTGAAGTTGAAGTTAATACAGGTAAAGCTGACGTCCAAGACTGATAACGCAGGTTTAATACTGGTAAAGCTGACGTCCAAGACTGGCGATAAGGAGGCCCCCAACGCACCCCAGAGAAAGCCTAGCACTAGTCCGCCTGCCCGGGACCACGCCAAAACGCGCCCCGAGGGGCCGCCGCCGCTCTTCACCCCACCGCCGCAGGAAGGGCGGCGGCGGCCTCTCCATGGAGAGCAGCTGGGGCGCCAGACTTCCGGAGGGGCCCGGCAAGAGACACCCCTCAGGGCAGCCACTGAGGGGGGCTACCCCCTCCCCCGCAGCCCCCTCGACGGCCGCGCTGCCCCTCCTCCCGCCGCCCCCCTCCCCGGGGCGCGAGGCGGAACCAACCGTTGGGCGAGGCCAGGAGGAGCAGGGAGGGGCCGCGGTCACGCGCCCCCCTCTCCCCCGCTCTCCATAGCAACCGCGGAGGCCACCCCGGCCGCTCGCAGCACGCGCGCCCGCACGCGCCCAACGCCTGCCGCAGCAGCGCCACCTTCCGCTTCCGCCGTGAGGGCCGCGCAGGCGCGCTGAGAGCACACCGGCGGGGGGCGGGGCCAGAGCCGGCGAGGGCGGGCGGGCTTGGCTCGGCCCGGCCGCCCCGCGCCGTTCCCCGGCCGGCCGGGCCGCGGTTTCCGCCTGGAAGCCGGGCTGTCCTGCCTCCTACTGTTAGAATCAGCCGCGCGGGGGACGCGTGAGGTGTTTGCACCCTGCCTGCGCAGGCGGGAGCAGCCACGCTGGAGGAACGGTCTGCCCTGCCCGGCGGGAGGCCGTCGGAAACCTGTTTGCCCGGTCCGCCTTCGAGCGCGCAGCCGTTTTTCTCCGGTGTCGGCTCACGGGCGCAGGCCCGTACCCGAGCGCAGACGTTCGTCAACTCTCTCTCCTTCACCTCTGTAGTGTCCATCTGCAATTCCTGATAAGTGTTGCAGACAAGGCCTCTGCCTCTGCCTGCAGGCTTCTGTGGGGAGAATCTCGTTCCCTGGCTGTTGCACCAATTAGTCTTTATCGTATGAAATGGTATGAACTTTCTTAATAGTATGAAATCATATTAGCTTTCTTAAGAGATAGATATTTTATCTTGTATACTGCATAATCATGGTTAAGTCAGCATAACTGAAGGGCACCAGCTCACTGCAAGGAGGAGAAGGACAGCCCCCACCTTGAAAATAAGGACCTTCTGTTTCTCGGAATCTTGAAGCCATCCACAAAGACAAAAGGATGCCCCTGGACTATCAAGGTAACGCCAGCATCCCAGACCCTCCAACACCACTGTGAAACCCTCCCATTATCTGGCATCATAGATAAATAACTGTAGCAAGACCAACTCCAGGGACACCTAGATCAAGAAAGAAGCAGATGGATGATGGCACTGTAGAATTATCGTTGTTTTTCAAAATAGTAGTATGTGTGTGTTAAGTAGTGAGTGGTCAAGTCGTGTTGTATCTGAATGCTTGAAAGGTGTAAAAACCATGTGTAAAACCACATTTGGTGTGCCCCAATTTGAGTGGGACACTTCATGCGCATGAATAAAGAATTACTCTTGTAATTCTGTACTTTGCGTCCTAGCCTCTCTCCTCCATCAGTACAGGCCAGTTGCGAAATTTTTGTGACACTCAGGTCCCCTGCTGTGCAGTGCTCCTTGCTCACAGAGGGCCCTTACATGGCCACAGAAGCCAATCTTTGTTTTTAAAAGATAATTCTGACCCGTGAGGGATTAGCAGTGGTTAAAAGCCACAGACAGCTTGTAACAGACAGCATTTTCAGTGTTCCCAGCTGGGAATCGTGCCTTGAGCACCCATTGCTGATGCACATACATGATCTTGGCTACCTAAAGATATCCCCATCTGTCTGAGTGGCATGGTTCCCACTGTAAATTGATGGGCTCTTGCCCTGGAGCATTTCTGCTACACAATGACAGATGAAATGGATGAAGAGTAATATGGTGACCACCACCAATACAGAAAACTCTTCTTTATTACTGATAAATTTTTTCTTAAAACTTAATCATAATATGATTATTCTGAGAAGGGAGTACCCAAAAAGTCAGTTTGATGTTTAGGTGGATTTCAAGCTTTTGTTGAGAGTTTTGGCCCTTGTCCTGATTTATTTCTCGGTGTCCACAGTCTTCACGCAATTGTTAAAATTTCAAGCTAAAGTTGCTCTCACCTGAAAATACATATTCTTAGCAGGAACTGGAGGTTGGCTGGAAAGAGAATGAAGCACGTTCTAAGTAAACCAGAGATAGCACTTCTTCAAGAACAACCTACATGTGTCCCTAGGAACAGGTAACACTGAAAATAATAGACATGTTAATCGGACTATTAAAAAACGTGGGGAAAAGAATCACTAGAAAGGTGGTTGTAATAAAAAACAGCCTCTGCCTCTATTCCATGACAAATTTCACATATGAATTTGTGCCTATACGTAAAAGACATAATAAGCTGTGAAAATTTTTCACTGATTTGAAGAATAAATGTAGATAAAAAAAAAAACAACAACCAAGGAGTGGAAAAGAAACCAAGGACTTGGGAAATAAAATAGAAAGATAAACAAAGAGGGATCGTACGATCGATGAAGGTTTCTTGTAGAATGAAAAAGAATCAGTCGATAATGTCATCTTCTAGTCAAATACCAGGTATTTGCGTTTCTGTAGTGGTACACTGAAAATGGCCAGTCATTAGATCTGTAGTCTTGTCAGACAGATTGTATTTTACTCTTTTCTACTCACGGATATGCAGAGTAAACACAGTTTGTGGAACAAGGGTGGTAGTCTATTCTGGCTCAGTCGTCAGCACGGCAGGTCCCATTTGTTAATATTTCCTTTGGGGAAGCGCAGTGCAGGAAGAAAAGCAGGCAATCATGTGATAGACTTCCTGATTGAACTTGCAAAGGCTCGGACTACAGAAATTACCTGACGCTTTTGCCAGAGTATCAAATACAGATAGATAGATAATGAGTCTTTGTGGTGAACTCCATTCTGAAGGAAAAAACATACCTAGGGGAAATACTAACTTTGCATAATATGGACTTTATGTAAAGTCTAATATGATGTATTACACAAAGGTTATTAAAAGTCTGCAAAATTAGAAAAATACCCACATTCTTCAGTGCTGAATATTGCACAATAGCATAGAATTCCTCTTGGAGTTTCTGATGTCTGTGTTGTGTTGTGGTTGCTGTTTATAAATTACCACAGGAGCCACCAGCTGTCATCATATAAATTTTATTGGCACTCTGTAAATATTAAATCAGCATGCTAAAATCAAGCCATGTGCAGTAACAGCTGATGCTCTGTTATGGAGAGCACATGCAAGAGAGAGGGATGCACTGTGGCTCCCGTGATTCTTACTGCTTACAAGCCCCTTGCTTCATTACACTGTTTTCCAGGGTTCATTTTGAGCCCAATTGTGCCCCTTGATCGATGTGTAGAAGGGGCGCTGTCTGTGCGCAGGTATCTCCTGGGTTGAGAAATCGTCCTTCTCAACAGTACTCATCTTCCTTGGTCCTTCTAAATTTGTGCTTCTTTTCTGCAGCACCGTTGCACTGCTCACTTCCTCGTAAACCTTGCTGATGTACATAGGAGACACTTGTGAACTCTAGAATGGGAGCAAAATTCTTCTTGTCATGAAGATCCATGTCATGTGTTAATGACATGCTGTGCTGAGACAAAGATTCTGGGCCTGTCCTGGCCAAGAAATTTTGTCAGTCACAATGTCACATGCTGAGGATGAAGCAATAGATGTTGAAGTCTCTCAGGCTCCATTTTCTCTCTGACCTAATGACCAGAAAAATCAAAGGCAACATAGGTTTTCCAATCTATCTGCCTCAGTAGTAGGCATGGTGAAATCTACTGATCCCCCAGCCCAGATAGGTTACATGGGGGCTAAGCTAGACCAGGCAGTATTCTAATTTAGGGAGTTCGTTTTCATCCAAGGCACTTGAATGGTGTGAGGAGCTCTGCTCAGATAATGTCCAGCTGCAGGTGTCCTAGCATGAGTTCTTCTAACGCCTCTCTCCCTCCAGGAGTTGCTGTCTGAAGTCCAGGCAGGGCAACAGGCTGCTTGAATGCTTGCGTATCTATTGCAGTGCAAGGTGAGTTTGAAGCAGCTTTAGCAGAGGGTTAAGCTGAGATACTGCTTGTTCAGAAAGGCAGCGTCGGTACATGCCTGCTCTGTTTGAACACCCTGACTGCAGACTGCAGCCACCCGCAGAACATCAGACTAAATGGCTGGAAATAGCAATACCCTCAACCAGCAAAATGAAAATGCCTGAGAAAAGGCCTTAGAGAAACATAAGGCTGGCCCTGACTTTCTTCTTCTTATTATTATTAATTTTAGCTTTTTGTCCATTTTTTGTTTTTCAAGTTGAAGGGCATTTTGCTGGTGCCATGGAGCACAAGGCACTGTAAACAGAATGATCTTGTTCTCAGTGAGGACAATTAACATTTTTATCAATATTGCAACTAGCCAACTACAGAGTCTTCTGATCCCCATTCTTTCTCATCTGAGCAGAGGGAGTGTGCGCAGCTGTCACGGAGAGATTTCCGGGGAGCTGAAGTTGGTGGCTGCATACCAGATGTTCAAGGAGTTAGGTTTAGCAAAACGGCAAATGCAAAATATTTATAATTTACTGTCAATGTTTCCTGTTTCCACGGGCACGCTGCCTGATGGAGGACCTGAGGTAGCCTCAATCCCACGCCTCTTCACATGTACCATCCTGCACAGCACACGCTCCTAGAGGCATCCCAGACATTATATGATTATGCAGCTGTACAGACTGGCAGGCAGCTTCTTTCTGAGTAGCGAATTTCATCGTCTTGCTATTGCAGCAAGGAGCTAGTACATTTAGGAGGAAGTACCGCAAGAGATTTCACCACCTGTCAGTAAAACATGCTAGAGCTTGTTAGCTGACAGCCATGAGGTTAGCTGTGAATATTTCATAAATGGTGAACAAAGTACCAAGCACAGCATGAAGTATTGAGTGCAACTTCAGAGACTTTTCCCTGGAATGTATGGTTGTGCAGAATTCGATAAGAGTTTGATGCAACTCTAGTGTTTGATGTAATTGCAGGCATTAAAGCCGGTTGCATAAAATCCTTATTTCAGAGAACAGCCTGTACTGAAGATTTATTTTGCTTAAGAAATTAGAATAAACGGCACTTGTCTTCAATTATTTTCAAGGTAAAGCACACCCATTTAGAAAAGAGGCAGTAGGTCAAATAAAATGGCAGAAGTATACAAACTCCACTTGAGATTGAGCTCAATTTTCAGAGAGCTATGTAACTATGGCTTAGTCTTGTTCTGCAAGATAGGTTTGTACAAGGAGTGCTCTGGAAGAGAAGAGATCACATTAGCAGCACTTCCATTGTAAGCATAGTTACATTGGAAAAGCTTTCATTACAGAAAGCATGCAACCTCTGAATGGACACAACTAAATTAAAGTCATGCAAGTTTGCTGCTATAATGGCATTACTACTGGAAGCATCCATATAGTGATACGGATCACACCCCTCACCTGTCTGGCCCACATCATTATACTAGTAGAAGCCATCATAGTTGTGCTGCTTGAGAGACCAAAATCCTGTTAGCCCCTGGGCACAACTTATTCCTAGTATGGAATTTTTAAAGCCTGAGAAATCTGATCCAATTAACACATTCTTGATTTTGCAGAATACTGTGCTAATTACATGCAACCAGTCATTGCTGGGTTAATTAAACATTCATCCAAAAAACCTACAACACTAATCTAATTAGCAATTACTACAGCTGTCATTACCTCTTTTCACCTACTTTTAAGCTGTGCAAATTCACACTAAGAATCTGGTCCTGCAAACTCCTTTCATGAATAGCTTGCTTTGACTGCAATAATGCTTCAGCACACAGAAGGAGCTTTAAAAATTAGGCTGACTACTTTACACTCCACAATATAGCTTCAGTTCTGCTATCCGTATGTGCAAAAGTCACAGTTCAGCAGTCAGTCATGTCAAAATTACAAGACTGGAAGATTTTTCTTTTTAATTGACTTGCGATCTTACTGGGAGTGTATGTAGGTCCTACCTTCAAGTGGTTCTCTGCAAATATCAAACCTAAAACATATTTGCCTTTCAGAAAAAAAGAAAATGCAGACAAACATTCTTATATATGCACACAGCTTTAAAACATCAGTGGTTAGAAGCCTCAGAAGATTTAGCTTTTTCAGATAAAGTTGGGAATAAAGAGAAAAAAGTTGGGAACTTTGATGCTCTGTGTGCTTTTCTTCCTTAGGCTTATTAAAAATGAACACTAACAATCACACACAATAACTCACAAAGGTTTGATAAGGTGCTGAGGTTTGAACCTTATGGTAAGACAAAGAGTTGTTTCTTAGCTTTTCCACTTGCACACAGCATGCTTTAACAAAGCACCAGTCATTAGGGCTGACTGTGCAATTGGACATGCCTAGTGAGGAGGAATCTCTACTGAGAAAAGCATGAGCCGTAAAGAATCACTTTGTTCTCTGAAACTATACGGTTGCTAGCTGGTGCTACTTTGCCTGTTAGAAAAGCTTGTCTTTCTGTGGTCCTAACCTGAGCCCATTCATGCTCAATGCAGCCTAACATGTGAAGGTAAATTTCTGAATCTGGGTGCTAGGTCATTGCACTGGCATCCTGAGAATATTGATCAGCATTAGAAAGCTAGCATAAATACTAAGTTAAAATAAATATTTCCTTTATTGCATTCTATACAGGGATGGTAAGACCTTGACAGCTTATTACTTGGGATGACATCATGTATCATGCCATAACGTACAAACAGCCATACACAGTTTGCACATCAGTCCTTAGTGTAAAAGGATAGAGAGAAGGCTTTGTTCAGTTTTAGTATACAATTTTTATTATTTAAAAACAGGTTTATATATAATGAAAGATAACTATATACTAATCTTCAGTTCACTCACTGCAAGTGACCTGCAGAAGCAAACAGCTATTGCAGCAGTTCAGGTCCAGTATCAGAATATCATTCAGATGTAATTTTCAGTAAATATTAAACATGGGCCTTGCACTCCAAAGCCATGCTGAACATATTTTTTGACTGGATATTAAGACACTTCTGATCATAGTGCAGTTCAAATACAAGGAATCATTTACCCAATTCTTGAATTGACCAGCTATATCAATACTGACTTCCAATACCCCAAAAAAGAGCTGTGGGTAGTTGTAACAACAGGGGCCCTGGTCTGAGAGTTTAGTAATAGCAGTGGAGCAGATTCCCAGAGGACTGAAGGAGCTGGCTTAGAAATAGGCTGAAGTCTAGTTGCTGGAAGCTGATCACTGTCCTGTGTGCCAGGTCTGCAAGACAAATCCAGGGAGAAGCAGCTGGAGAGAGCAGAGAAGCCAGCAGTTTGGCTAACAGCCCCTGGTGCTGTGTTGGCCAGCACTAGACTCAGACCTTTCCTAACAGAGAGTTTTCTCGGCTGTTCCTGTAAAGCTATACAGGTATTGCCAAGCTGATAAATCCTTCTGCAGGTTTTCTATCACACGAATGCCTTCTCTGCTTTAGTTTAGGTGTGACCATATTACTTAAACTTTATCTTGGTTAAAATCAATGTTAAAATTCATCAGACTGGAAAATATGCATTGTCCTTCCACAGTGAATTTAAATAATAATAATAACAATCCGTTCATTTATGATGGGAGTATACCATTTTTAGTTTTTTTTTTCTGCTACTACTGTGGAATACTTTCAATAAAAAAAACATGCAGAGCAAAGGCAGGCATGTAGAAGGAGAGTAAGTGGTTTCTATGGCGAAATATGCTTTGCAACCACTGTATAAGCGTGTAAATTGTGAGGTTGAGGTATATTAGTTTTCACAGGGAACTGAACTCCAGCTGGGAGCAACCAGAATGACCTTAACTAGTCACAGCTCTCTATCTGCCCTTCGTCCATTTATATTTTACACTTTCCAGCCACTATCTTGATGTAAAAGTCGACGTGTTTTTGCAAGGAAGGGACTAAAGCCTCATCTGTGTTGCCCACAGAGCTATGTTGGCAGTCCCTGCAAGCAAAGACAACGTAAACCAGCTGATACATTAGGGTTTTGCACAGATAAATCATGCTAGTTCTTCAGCTGTTGTTTACTAGCATCCTATAAACAGTGATAGGAAGGGTGGAAATTTTTTTAAAGGTTTCTCTTGTTAAAGTAAGAACTCTACTACACATAAGCCCAGTAATCTCATCTCCATTTCTTTAACAGCTGCAAGGAAACATCTGTTCGATTTTAGGTAAAGTTACTGTCGAAGCAGAGAAGCAGTTCAGGTAGAAAGTCTACGTCGCTAATATTTTTGTGTACCAGTGTGATGAAAGCTTTAGTTCTTTGGTTTTTTTTCCATTGACAAATTGTTATGATCAAGAAGTTACGAAGTACTTTGCACAGGTTAATTGTGCTCATGTACATTTGTATGCAAGTCTGACCGTAGAGATCCAATCGCGGGGTCTTTAATTTTCTGAGTCTCACATTCACACTCTTCTACAATCATGACTTCTTTGACTACTGGGACAGAACTGGTGCAGTTGAGATCCAGGCGCTTCATGGAGAACTTGCTGGGCAAGCAGTGAGAACAAAAGGTATAAAGACGATCTTCTGGACCAGGAACATGAAAGGAACTACATTTTCCAAAACACAGATTATTCTGTACCATCACCTTCTCACAGCTCTCATGAGTAACACCCTGAAACAGAAAGCAGTTTGAAGTTCCTGGTACATGAATGGTCCATGGACTTTGCTAGAAGTTGTGAAGGCAAAAAAAAACCCCAAATACTGTATTTTTTCTTCTCAGAACACTTACTTTAAACATGTTTACTTTTTATGTCAAGCAAGACATAAAACGTAAGACCTTTTAAAAGCAAACTTTAGCGCTCCTATGGGCAATTCGTAGATTGAACAACAAAGGCAAATCTGCTTCAGTCAGAGCCTTTGTGAGCTGATTGGGGAAAATCCAGTAGGTGGGTTTGTCATATTTACGATTTAATTGCTCTTTGAGTTCTGCCTTTCTGACATGGCTAAGCAGTCTTACCCACTTAGCAGGACTTAAAATATCATTTTGGCCCAACGTTCTTATATATAAACCACAAGCTAGATTCAACTGTCATCTTGAAGATTTGTCTCCATGTGGAATAGGCATAATGTTCTTTAGCAGTTTGTTTTTAATTAAAATCTTAAAAGTGCAATGGAAGTTCTGTAATCTCTTGGTTTGCAAGAATAACAGCTCCTTGTATGAGGAGAGCCTATGTCAACTCCCAAGCAATAAAAAGCACTTTTATATTGGCATAACTGCAGCCAACTGGAGAAAGCTTGCCATATTACATGGCACAAAAAGTAAAACGGTACAAGTTTCTAGGCCACATCTATATTTACGTATGTCTGCCAGTGAAATAAATTTGAAATAAATTTAAAATGAGTTTAGCGAGGGATGTGAAAAAACATGGTCCTTGACGGACTGTGATTATAGAAACAGTGAGAATAGATGTTGCCTTACAGGGAATACAGCACTTTTATCTATACTATTTGCTTGTCTTGATATGACAAAATGGCTTCATCTGCACATGGGACAATTTACCAGTTCTCCAGCACTCTTAGCACAGAATTAGATGTATGCATCTGTCTTCCAATTAATAGAGCAGAAAGGAATCCTTGCTTAGCTGTAAGAAAACAACCAACTTCTGTAAATAGTTGCCCTGGGACTCTTTTGGATATACACATATATGTATATGTATATACATGTAGATATATATAGGTAACTCATGTGTACAAACTGTTTAGATGTATATTCATTAAATAGATAATTACTCACCACTGCCCTGCTTGCTCAGGCTAGGTCAGAACACCTTTGCATAAAAAGAAGAACTAACTCTCTGAAAATTGAACATGTGGCTTTCCACTGCTGCGATTTAGCAGTTGCCTCATCAGACGAAAACCTTTTCAGCCTTTTTCAGCAGTGTTTTTCAGCCACTTATCATGTGTGAGCGTTCTGAAGTGGCCCTGTGAGTGGCAAATGAACTAACCCGTTTGTCTTTAGGTGCTGATTACAGCAGCAGGGGTAAGGACACATTTATTGATCTTGGACACCTGTTCTTACCTGGGAAAAAGGCAGGGTTCTGCAGTTTTCTTGGTGCATTTCATTGGTCTTGATTGGCAGGACAACCTCTTCAGACGCTGAATTTTTCTTTAACATGAAGTGGTCCCAAAATTTCTTTGCATCTTTCCTATAGGGAGGTTCAGCCTCCCTCTTGCTGGAATAGTGGGATGGAGAGAAGTTTTCCACAGGAGAGATCTCTCTGGGTGCTGCCCATGTTCTCAGGTCTTGGTTTGCATGGAGTTCTACATTGGGAAGGATGAATCTGGACATTTTTTTCTCCTCCTGCTTCTCACTTTCAGATGCTGTCTGTGGAATTGCTACAAAAAAGCTTGGTTCTCCCAGGGTTTCCTCAACACCTACTGGGTTTTCCCCCACCAGCTCACGAAAACTCTGACTTTTAGGCAGATTTTTGTCCAGATAGAAAAGGTGCTGAAATGGCCACCTGCTTGTCCTTTGCGGTGAATCTCCATGGGGCTCTGTGGCTCCCAGACATGAGAGCGCTAACAGCTGAAGGAGGAGCCGTGACATGGTCCTGTAAAGTGCAACCCTGTAGACCTGCTGCGGTTGCAGTGAGCGTAGTGTGCTAGCTTTATACGGGAGCCTGGTGTCAGCTTATGGCTGCTGTCTGCGTGCAGAGGAGGGGAGGGCTCAGGGGAGACCTTGCTGTGGCTAACTGCATTCATTTATTGTAGATTACAATTATGATAGGGGAGTTTGTGCTAATGAAACTCTGTTTTCAATCTGGATTATGTGTATTAGAAGTTCCTATCTAAAATCTAGTAACCCAGGATGGCATGGGGGACAAAGGGAGTCAACAGGAGGAAATGTTTGGATAAGCTGTCTAGCTTAGGCCTAGGAATTAAGGAAACATTTGAGGTTGTGTATTAGCATGTTCAATGTGGTCTTCATTGTTTATTTTGACTTTCCATTCCACAAAGCCAGAGACTGTCAAAACAGGGTGTGTTATTTCATCACAACAGGAAAAGGCAAGCTGATTAAAGTTTGCTAAAACATGAAGCTGGATCTACAGACATCAAATCAGCCCATGTTTTCAAAAGTTGAGCCTAATTTTGGTCTTTCAGATTTGGGATGTGACCCAAGGCCTGCAGCGGCACCACTGCAAGCTGGCAGGCTGGTGCTCACACACCCAGAGGAATCTGGCAGAGAGCACTAGCGCTTGCTTCACCGCCTCCACAGCAGGTCTGCAGCTGCTGGAGTGCAGACATATCACTAGCCCAGAATAAAAGGTCCCAGGGGGGAAGAAACTCTGTGCCCCAGATTCTCAAAGATTAACTAACACTGCTACGTCCTGTTCAGGCACCAAGGCCACTACGGCATCCTATAAAGCTGCTAAACAAAATGAGGATTTAAGCAAAACGTGTTAGAACTGACATATTTTATGATTCTAGACATCAATATCTCAACAGAAATATCTAAAGACTACTAGACCCTAAACTGGAGGCGTCTTTTGCAAAATCATCATGCTATGCAACAGATAAGAAAAAAAAAATCTGATCGAACATCATACGGAGGAAAGTTTTGGGAGAAGGAAAAGATACTTTCAATAAACGTCACAAACATTGATCCTAATCTGAAAATACTAAAAGGAAATTCTGCTTCAGATAATTTGCCATTTAGGTACTCTAATCTCTACACACTCCTGTTTCTGTCAGAAGGTGTCTATCAATGGACTCTTAAGTTTGTAGCTACTCTGTTCATTAGTCTTGAAAACCTAGGCGGTCTGCACTAGATGTATGGAGTTATTTGACTTTCATTTCCGGGGAATTAGTTCATTGCCTGATCATCAAAGTAAACTAATTGCCTAGCAACATCCTTGTGAGGCACTGACTTACAACTTTAGCACAAAGTTCCTGAGACAGAAGTGCATGGCCCTCCAGCAAGGATGGGGTTCACACACCAACATTAGAGTGTATTTGTGCCTTGACCTCAGTGGGATGATCTCATTAAGGAAAGCACTGCCATCAAGCACAAGCTTTATTGCTCTGTAATTTCAGCCGAGAGCAATTTAATTTTGCCTCTGCTTTGGTGCCTTCCTGAAGTGTCAAGTGTGCCCTGGGAGGGCAGATTCTCCCACAATTATCAGGAGTGAAATCATAGAAAATACTGGCATCTGCAACAAGATCGGCTCCAAGGTGTGCCTGCAAAAAGTACACAAGCATGTGCAGCATTAGGGTGGAGTAACCATGAGTCAAGAGGATTAATTTGATGGCAGATAGTTAATTAAGTAGCCTAGAAGTGCAATTTGAATCCTCACATCCTATCTTTATTGGCCAACAAGTTGAACTGAAGCAGTTGACCTTTGGAACTAAAATTCTTTGTATCAGGTGCATGTTGGTACTAGTCCTTCAAAATTATGCAGCAAAGATAAGGACATTACATTTTGAGTTTTCCTTCTTTTTTTCCTCTTTATTTTAGTTCCACAGAGAGTTACAAGCCTGGGCTGATACTCAGACAGCAACATATATTTTTGCAGCTTTTTGCTGCAAAATTTAAAAATTGAATTTAAAAATATAATGCTAACTTAATTTAAAGATGATTCCTTCTGGATTATAGCAACACAACAGAAGTGTTCTTTCTGTTTGCTTTTATCTGTTTCAGCTATTTTTCTCTTCCTTTTCTCTAAGTCTAGACCAATGGTATACCAGCTCTTTCTGTTTAAAAGTTCCAGCTGTGGTCTTGATCCTGTAATATCTGTAGTTAACTTTATCCATGTAGGCAAAATTGCATTAAATTACTCACATGTATGTTTGCAGAATTGAAAACTAAGTGCCTGAAAGGCCCAATTTTCCTCCCTTCAAAGACTGCTTAAAAAATCCCACCACCTTCAAGGTAAAAGAAAAATGGCTTTTAAGTCTCAGTTAAATTTTTACCCCAATCTGCCCTGCAAGAAAGAAATGTGTATGTGTGAAGGTGTATTCTGCCCTTCTTATCTGATGTGGCTGAAGCATGGTTTGATGTCCAGATAGCATCTTAGTTTCTGCTGGAGGGTTCTCTTCTTTGTAGCTAGAATATGAGCAAAATCATTTTATTACTGCTGTTTACAGAGGGTTCTTTCTGCAGCTCTTCACAAAGAATAAATCATGTTGCAAGCAGCAAATATGGTGCAAGTGTTTTAAAGATGTCTGTGTCAATGCACAGATAAAAATTAAATAAATGGTTGTACTGGAATGATTGGGCTGCGCATATACTTCTATCTAAACTAAACTGGTCGGGGTTATTGGTGCAGTGCAAATATTAACAAGGAATGTATAAAAACCTTAGTATTGGCATACATCTGTAGATGTTAAGCTGCTAGTGCTATATTTGCAGTGCAATGGCACTGAAAAAAACCTGTTCAAAATCAGGTACATACCGTTCTATCCTGTAACATACAGCAAGAAAAAATGCCTGCCTTAGAGGGCTTCAGATGTAAAAGCACAAAATATTATTTACAGAAGGGTAGGAAGGAAGGCTGAAGCAAAGCAGTGTCAGCAAGCCACTCCGCAAGTCACTCCGTGACCCAAAAGCAGAAAACAGAGCTCTCTTCTCCTCTATGTCAAGTTCTGGTTCCTGGGTTTTCTTGGATGGTTTTACCCAAGACCTGCTTGGAGCCAAAAGCAGCATGCCGACTCTGGTTCTGCCAAGCCGGTCTAATACTGTTCCTCCATGCCTACGATAGTAAGCTGTGGCAGCTTTCCAAGAGACAAAGTTGGTAAGAAACAGCACCTACTACCTCTGGGCGCAGTTTCTTCTGACTTACACACGGTCTAAATCTGTTTTGGAGTGAGCTGCCTGTATAACCGTGCACCGGTAGCAGAGCTGTCCTCAGCCTCTCAGCTCAGCCAGGAGCCTGCCTGCATTACGGGAAGGCATCCCAGCTCAGACAACGAGTTTGGAGAATCATTCTGAAGTTAAAAATAGTAAGTATTTTTAAGTCTCTTTGTGGTGACATCAACTGCATAGGCTAATAATTGACAACAGAGATTGGACTGGGCACATTATCATTATGTTCCAAATACAGCTAATCTCAGATTTCCACAAAAAGCAATGCTGTATCTTTTATAAAAACTTGTTTTCCTGCCTGATTACCCTTTCATATAAGCATAGCACATGTTTTCACTGTATTTTGGTTGTTAAATCTTGCGGCTAAATGCAGCGGTGTCTTTCAAGCAGGCTTTGATTTGCCTTCACAGTAGCAATTTTTTCGGGACATTCTGTTTTCACTAGAAATAGTCTCTGTGAATGTTTGGCCATCCTTTTAAAACGGTCAGGCCTATAGATTACAAGTGCTATGCAAATGCAAAGTGGTATTATTCATTTGTTTCAGAGCTGTAGTTTATTCAGTCATTATGGACATAAACTGAGTAATTAGCTACACTGCCAGTTGATGCCTAAAAATAATTCTTAGGCAGTGCTTGAATTACTTGCCTTCTGTTGATCTAAATAGTCTCATCATAGCATGATTGATGATTAAATCATTAAAATGGATTTTATATATTATAGCCCAATTCAATATCCTATTATTTTTGAAACACACCCTATGTAGATAAACTTGTATCACATATATCTTTTACAGAACCCATATGAAGACCTCAGAACTAATGAGTTAGCACTATGCAGTTTATTCTCCAATTATTGTACTTATCAAAGAAAGCCATCTGTGGTCTTTGTTTTACTGAGTTTCGGGGAAACAGATCACATAACAAGCCTCAAGGGAAAGTTATAATTATGAAACCAAAAGGCTTTTTTACAAGGTATGATATGAAAGAACAGACAATAAATCTGTTCAGTTTTGTACCTTCGACCTTAGATACTGTACATCATGAATTCCCCCCTTTGCTATTCAATTTCAAGTCCTCTGTTGACTTGTTTCTTTCTTCACTTATTTATACCTTCCTGTTCACATTTCTCTGTTTCTTTTCTCTGTGCTGTAGCAACAGAACTGGAGTCTTAAGTTTCAACCTGCTGCCAAACTCTAGATGCTCACACTTGAAAATGTTCGCGCGTGCGTGTCCAGCAGGGCTAGGGTGAGTGCCCTTTCGCGTGTACTGGCCCACGTTCTCGTGGCTGTAGGTGCGTACACGTGATGCAGTGGATGGATTTCTCGCTATTATAATTCTCAGGCTGGTAGATTTTGGTCCACCTCCCGAAGCAGCTGCTGAATGGTACTGGCACATACGTACTGCCTCATTGAGCGTGTACCCGATTCCAAACCCAGCCTGAGGAGCTGTGTTGGTTATATACTTGATTGCTTCATCTTGTTAAGCTGTGAGACAGTGAGCCAGGGGAGAAGGAGTCTGGGCAAAGAGACGTGTCAGTCTTCAAGAAGACACATCTTTCTTAGATTGCTGTGAAGAACTTGAGAAACTTGGTGATTCACTGAAGAGTTTGACAACACCAAGAGAATGTTTGTAGCGTAATCCAAGGAAGAAGATACAGATAAGGTTTCTTTTATTAAAGTAGAAATATGTTGAGACTTACCTGAAAATTTCATCTGTATTAATAAAATTATATTCTTTTGATTACTGTACTTATATCCAGTACTTCAGATACCAGATACCTATTCATTAGGACTCTGACTGAAAAAAAATACATTATCTCAACACTACAAAAATAAAAAGCCAAACCCTATTGTGTTCTTGTCTTCTAACCTTATACTGCTTGTGTACTGATGTAGAGGACAGTAGTTAAGCAATGGAATTAGAGTAGCAGAGTTCTCCATATTACAAGCAGCATAGCTTCTTAAAGGGTAATAAGAGAGGAGAACCGACATCTGCATCTCTTCCATGAAGATGACTGAGGTTACTGAGGGGCAGTGACTTTTTTTTCACATTCTCCTTTAAAACAAGAATCATATTAAAATTCAATTTTATGGACTGACAGTCTTTCTTGAATTCATTCTTCCTCTTGTATATCTGTTTGCAGACCTGTAACTTTTCTTAAATTTACTTCTAAAAATAAACAGCATTTTCTCTTTTAAAAATAGTTTGCTCAAGATACAAATGTCCTTATAGTATTAATTCAAGGAGTAGGCTCATGCAGAAGAAGAAACAGAATTCGGAAACTGAATAGAGTAAATAGTAGGTATATTATGCTTAACTATAGGTACATTTTTACTATGCCCACTACTATGGTTTTTATCACTAGAAAAAAGCTTTTGCGAGATTATGAAACTGAAGAAATATGTGTTCACCAAAATATGTTTTAGTTTTCTATTAACACACATTACAAAGTTAAACATAACAATATATATAGTGTTCTGAATACAAGGATTACAATAGCACCAGTCTTGTGATGTAAATAATGTAGAATCACAGTATTCGCTGAATTATATATATAATTCTCTCAAAGCTATTCTTATAATTTTAGAATGAGAATAAAGACTTGAAGGCATTCAGAAAGTTTCAGTGTTTAGCAAAGAGATCTTTTCTGATTTTTGTCAGATTAAAAACTTGATCTCCGTGAAGTTAATAACAACACAAATGTTTTAGAATATTTTGGTTTGGAAGAAGTGCTCCTGATAGTTGCCTATCAATTTTTTTCATAACCATTGTCTTTGAGTCAACTACTTCTCTGTCAAATTTGTTTGAAATTGGTCAACAGATTTAAAGGATAGATACTTGACAGGGAGAGAAGGTGGTTAAAAGCGACAGGTACACAAAGAGCTGACCTTGCCCATCCCTTTATAGAAATCTAGGCTAACTGGTGGGTTCTTTTCACTGAGCTCTTGGTTCTGTTGCTCTTAAAAGGCATATGTATAATTCTGGTGAAATAAATTCTCTGTTTATCCAGAAAGCGTGGCATCCATAGGTGAACACCAGAATTGGTGGTAAGAACCTTGTTCTTACTTTCAGCCTCTTAAAATTCCACTGCTGATGCTGATCCTCTGAATACTGATTTTCCCCTGAGTTTACTCAGAGTCTAATTCAAAAGTATTGAAAACTTGAAAAATTCCCAATGACTTCTCAGGATTTTAGGCCCTGTCTTTACTAAACCTCTTAGAGACAGCAACTTCCTATGGCAACAGAAAAAGTGATTTATTTGTGCTTTCCCTGACTTGAGTATGTCGTATTCTTTGAACTCCAGTATTTTAACAAAAGCTGTAAAAATCTGTGAAAAAATACTTCATTTTTAGGACAAATTAAAATTTATGAATGAAAGTTTGGAACAGTTCATTGTATTGAAAAACAATTCAGCAGCCTTTCAGGGCAGAAATATCCTTACACAGCAATATAAGAATTTTAGCTTCATTAGTGTATTGTATTAGATCTAATGAAACCAGTAAACACATACAGTTTGCACAACTAACAGGCTGTTGTGTACTGAAATCTTCATACTCTTCAATCACTTTAAAGTAGTTCAAATGAAATACAGAAAAGGGAAATTCTCTCCTCTTCTTAGAAAAGCAAACCTCTGAGATCACTGTTGTCTCAGACTAGGCATGAGTCATTTATCAGTTACTGATCAAGTAACAAGCACCTTCTCTGTTGATGTCATTCATTTATTAAATAATCAGGAGAGGTATCTAAATAATCTCGACAGGTTTTATGAAGGTAGCACCAATAAACTCAGCAGTTTTTAGAAGAAGGCGGCTCTAAAGAAATAAAAGTTCATGTTTATGTCTAACCAAGCTCTTAGTCAATTTTCCCTGCAATTCCAGAACACAACAGCAGGAGATCCCAAGAGTGCTTTTTCAGATCCTATTTTTTTTCTTGCAGTGAAAACTATCAGAAGTAAAAACAGGTCTAGATGGGTACTCAGAGGTACTTGGTTTGGGGAATTCTCGAAACAATTAGCCTATCTATGTTGATGTAGAAAACTCTTTAAGAAAAAGAGTTAGTGTCTAGCAAAAGTGTCTAGAAGCTTGGCATAAAGATTACCATGACAAAAAAAAGAAATCCTGGAGATATTTTTGTCTGCATCTGTTGATACCAACAACAAGGGGGATGAGATTCTGTCCACAGTATTTTTCCTCCAACTTTGCAATGCACTCATGCGTAACTGCAACAGTCCTTTCAGAAAGGTTCTCTCCGATATTTAAAGACTGTCCAGCTACTCACATGCGTATTCATTTAAGATGTCACAGGCAAGGAGGAAGGATAAATAACCCACGCATGCCAAAGGCAAGGAGGAGGGATAAATAATCCCTGGAACAGCATCCCTCAGCCCAGAGAGGAGAGGCGATTCTGCTGCATCTGTGCCTCACAGCACTGAGAAATTTTGCCAGAAGGTGATTTTGCACAGTGCACAGTGTACAGATGCAGTTGGTCCAGAGGCTGGCCGAATAGACAAGCTGATAGGGGACAAGGGGAGAATCAACTGCTGGCAGCAGGCAGGCAGATGGGAGGGATGAGAGTTCGTAAGGTGCAGGGCAAATTCACCCTCCTCAGTGCCACACCAACTGTCACACACTCATCGTGGGCAGAGGGAAGGTTTGAGAGGACCTTTAATTTTTTTTTAGGAAGCTTATGACTTGTTTCTTTTTTTAATTTTAAGGCTGGCAGTAACAAGGTCCTAAAGCAAGATTTTTGACAGGTCAAATATAAATTTGCTATGATGTTACGAAATGGTAACACTGCAACTGCATATATTTAAAATAAGTTAAAATTAAGTTATGGGCAGCTGTTTTTTTCCTATTAAACGCTGATTTTTAAGCTTTTCCCAGAACTAAATCTGGATTTTTTATTATTATTTTTAAAAAACTCAAATCCCTAATAAGGACTTAGACTAATATTTTCAAAAGCCATAGCTGCTTTAGTACAAAATATGTCTCACGATTACCTTGGTTTATACAGACATATAAATCCTATTGATGTTCATGTATCACTGAATATCCCAAGATAATATTCTAGGATTAAGCTTCAGTATTATTTTTTTGTGTGTAAATCATCCTTTGATATAGCATTAGATTTACAGAGGTCCCGTTATTTAATTACACTGAGAATTACAGCACTGTCCTGCAACTCCAAAAGATATTGAAAAATTTTGGTTAGGAATATGAAACAAAATGCAGCTCTGTGTGAGCAGATCCACTAGCATCTGAAGCTGGTCTTGGGAGGTAGAAGAAGAAATACAAGGCTTTGGTCCTGTTGGTACTCTGTCACTAAATCCCACCATTGGTATTTTTGTAAGACATTGTACTAGGGCATCCGGCAAAGAAGCCCCATTCTCCTGACCCGATGTCCCTCCCCTCATCACCCAAGAGGACCTGGTTTTAGCCAGCAGATTCTGCCCTCATTTCCACCCCAAGCATTCTTCCTCTTTTTGTGACTGCAGGGTAAAACTGCAGGTTTTATTGCAAATGAATTAAAGCAACAGCCAATTCACAACCCCTCCTTAAGAGCGAAGCAAATCAACTGATGTGCTACTTTCTTTTTTTTAAAAAAAAAGGTATTTTTTCACAGAAATGTGATGAAAGCCTTCAGGCCTAGCTCTTTGGTGTAAAAATACGTATGGGTGAGTGACAGATCACTCACTCAGACAGTCCCAGTCTTTGGGGAGAGTTCACAACCTTAACCTGGACTTAATCTTTGCAACAGACCTCTATTCCTTGCTTAGAGTCCAATGCATCTGCACCTCTGGCAGCATATAAAATAAACCTTGCTGATAATTAGGACAGTTTTGTAACTGCATACCCTCACATGTCTGCAGATAAATAAAACTGAAACAACATGAATGTCCACATGCTTTCACAAGGATCCTCTATTCTTTACAACTTTCTTGAACATACATAGCTGTTCCGTTTGACCTTCCTGCAGTCAGTTGCTTGCCATTTTCCTCGCTTCTGCACCAATACACAATTTCTTCCTCTCTTCGAAAAGTGGTAGGAGCCTCTTCTCCAGTTTATGTAGGTTACAGGTTCTCCTCCATTCCACTCCCAATGTCCAGGATTGACTTGGTCATTCAAGCCTGTGTGAAATTGGTGAGACCAAATCAGTAATGTTTGTCGTCTCTGGAGCCTGATGCCAACAGAAGCATGTTGTTCTATCCCTTTGTTAAAAAATGCATACAATATTGCGCTGAGAGAAAAAACCCATCTGGAAGAATACAAGTAAAATACAATTTAATATTTCATAAGGCAATTAGTGCCATCTGAATAAGGGAAAATATACTTTTCCTCATTATTGCCTATCTAAAATGTTTTCTCTCTTTCCATCTATTGCATGTCTATCACCTCCCAGGTTTCTCTTTTGATACTTCAGATGCCAAGCAGAATGTTGTATTCAAGTCTGGGTAGCCTCAGATGCCTTCAGATTCCTTCTGAAAATAAAATCCTGCAGATCTTTGGAGACCTTGTTTACACTGTTGAAATTAACAGTTGTAAAATTAGGTTGTGTTAATTAATACAAACTAAAACACATCTTTTCACTTAGCCTCTGAGTTTGCTAAGATCAACATGGGTGGCATATTTTCAGACATGACCTGTCTTCTTCACTAGAAGAGACCAAGATTAGAAAATTGACAAAATGGTCTTGTAGTCTTTACTCTTATCAGAGGAGTTTATTTCTCTCAGGTTAACAGAATCATGATACCGTTAAACATGATCCCAAACTAATTGTAGTTTTTAAAGTTAATTTAGTATAGCTGGTAAATCCATTTCAGAAAATTACTAAGACCTGAATGTAGTTCACAATTGGAAAAAAGAACCTAAAATGTGGACAGTATAGCAGAAACACGACAGGTTAGAAGAAAGCAATAGCACTTGTCCATGAGCTAAGGCAGTCGTTCACAGAAAGGGATCAGGAGGTACAGAGAATGCTCATCTGAGTTCTTTCCATTTCTCATTAAATGAAAGGGGCATAATAAGAAATAGACAGCTAAATCTAAAATGATGTGATGAAATCTTTTTTAGCTGATGATCTGATTAATTCACAAGATTTCTGATACAAGATGACACCATTAAATTATCAGTAACATAAATAATTATTTACAGTTTAAAAAAAGATAAATTAGAGATAAATAAACAGTCAAAAGAAAGGTGAGATAAACAAAAGTGTAGGAGCGCTGCCAGAACTTATTTTCCCAGTTAGTATTAAAATGGGAAAGGTTTCAAGGCAAAAACAACCCAGCAATAGGCAACATGATAAACTCTTCTTTTTGATAAAGACTTATAAAATTAGCCAGGTAAATTATGGCTTTCAGTTTAATGCCTTGCTCTGAAATAAGAAAAGCAGCTGAAAGTTGAGGACAATGCAACATTTGAAAACTCGGGAGGGGACAGGCAGCTGATATACTTGCCTATCCAAAAGGGCTTCCTCCCACTGAAGTCCCACAGCCACTGCATGTGTTGTTCATTAGCCACACTTGCTAGACTCCCCAGGTATCTAGGCTCAAGGAGAGACGAGAGAGTAATTAGCATTCCACAGAGTGACAGACATCTCCCATCGACTTACCAACAAGGGGCACTGATTCTAGTATAAAGCATATAACTAATGTTTCACAGGAAAACCACTATTTACTGGCATGAAACAATAATTACATGAAGATAAAGTCTTAAAATTCTGGATTACTTGGAAAGGAACCAAAGTCCTAATCTGATTTTTCTAACAGAAAAATTAAATAAGCTGGGCAACTGAAAGAAGTGTATACAGGAAGTGTGTACCTCATACTCACAAACTGTGTTTTAAACCATTGACACAATCATTGCTACATTCCTTTCTTTAAAATAATAATCTGCCCACACTAAAATCCAAGCCACTGAAAGATACAGCTTCACCGATTTGGTAGCAGTGTATATCTTTTTAAAATCGCATTCTGACAAAACTAAAGCTTTGAATAACACAGTTAACATCTTGGCCATGTTTCAAAACAGAACTAAGTGCGTGTAATTTAGGGGTCCAGCTTAGAGTGGTAGCGTGGTTCTGAGAGGTGATGTTGGGTTGTCTGCAACGACTATGCATTTAGTTCAGATCAGAGAGCAGTTGTAGGATGTATTAGCCAGACTATTTCAGAATGAAGCCAATGCATAAACTCTCCTCTGTGTTTGTACTTAAAGTATGCCAACCCCAAAGGAGGAATTGCAAACCCTAGCCACTGAATGGCCTTGCCGCTGTGAAGTCTTCCAACTAGTACTAAGCATGCAAGCACCAGCAGGCTGCTCTTAAGCCATTTAGAGATCGGGCTAAATCCTGAAGCATTAAGAGACAAATAGCATCCTTCATATTTGCCAGGAACTATCAGCCATCAGTGGCTCCACTTTCTTATTTATCCATCTTTTTGCCCGCCTTGATATCATGTCACCGTTTTACCTGTCACACCTGCTGTTGCCTTCCCTCTGATGCTGAGCCTCTGTCATTTCTGTCATCCCATATTTCTGACTGCCACTCAGACTAACAGTGATGCCAACCCCTTCTGCCTCCCAGGTCATCCTGGGTGATGCTTGATAGGGCCCAAGCAAACAACACTGCTCATCAAAACATGTTTTAAGAGAGCCAGAAACTTTTCTAGCAAGCAGAGTAAGTTAATGGCATTATGTCGATTTTGCTAATTTCATGACTGTTGCCAGATAACAGAGACACAAGATCAGTGTTGCTCCAAAGGAGGTAAAGACTGCCTTCTTTAAGAGCTGGAACAACCACCAGACCTCAAGGGTGGCATGGCAGACTTGAATCCATTACGGAGACCATGAACAGATCTTGGGGTGCCAGCTCATCACGAAGCCTGCTGCCCAGCTAGAGACCCATGCCTGGAGCTCCGTTCCTGTTTGCTGCCTTGTATCTCTTCTGTACTGATCCCGTGGAAGCCATATCATAATGCCACGCAAGATAGGGGAGCAGGCAAATTTTACATCAGGAGGAATTCAAAGTAGTAGCCCACAATATTCTGCATAGTCCCTGATGCACAAAATCTGGAGCATTCCTTTATCTGGGCATACAGGGACATGGTATGGAACAAATTCATTGTAACGCTGATGGGATGCTCCTGCTGCAAAGGCCTCCTCCGTTATCCCTGCCATCAACCAAAGCAGCAGGGGATTCACCCTCTGCTCCGCTTTGCACGGCGGGTCTGCCAAGGCCTGCAGGGCAGCCGAGTGTTAACTCTCACAGTCTGTGTAATCATGGCTGCCCTAGACCAAGCCCCACACAATAACGTTAGGCCCCATCAAGGGCCTCCTAAGTGCCAGAGAACAAAGTGTAAAGGATCTTGCTGACATCTGTGTACACTCTCCTCAGGTAGAGGTATGGCAGGATGGCCTCAGAAACATTGATCATAACTTTACAGATGGCAGACTGTCCCAGCACGAAGTGGTTAGCAACTCTGTGGTAGGGGTCAGGGTTGTGCACCCGCTTACGGTACAGGCTTCACCCAGCGAAGCTCCCAGCAGAGGCTTTGACTGTGCTTCTCATCACAGTAAAGTTCCGTGCATGGCGTTGGTGCCTGTATGTCCCCAGGGTGACATGCTTCCACACCTCTGGGCCCATCTACCAGGCACTGAATCTACACCGAACCAGGAGCAAAGCTCTTGGAAAGTTTTCTCCTCCATCTTCTTCCTCAGACAAAAGGTCCAGGAAAGCAGGCTCAGTTAATTCAGGGTGTCCTCCCAGGTAACCAATTCAGCGGCAGGATGCCATTCCCCCTCACAGTGACTGTACTTGGCCAGTGACCAAACCTGGGGCTAAGAAGAGATTTGGGCAGCAGTCTCTGTGCTATCACTACTAGCTGAGCAAGAACAGAAATAGGGCATTTTATCTGGCTTCAGCTTAAGGACAATCAAAGCCCTGGAACTAAGTAATTTACTTTGCGTAAGCATAGCTTACTCCTGTTGTTCCAATTGTTTTAGAAAATGTGAAAACAAAAAGCATCAATGTGTATCAGTAACGGCTATATCATTTATGACATACGAGGGTGGTCTGAACAATAACAGTTTCAGACTTTTACTTCAATCCAAGTACCAGGGAGAGACTTCAGCACTGAAAGGAAAGCACTGCAATAATTATAACATTATCTAATCTTTTCTCCATAGGAGTGCTTTCTAAATAGAACCTGAGAAACACACATGACTGAAGAGAGAATAACCATTCTTGTTGTTACATCTAAGTCAGGGCTTTTGATGTATTGTAGGGAAATGAGAACAGTCCTGAAGGAACATACCACTTACAATAATATTACTAACTGTACCTCTAGGCAGAGCGCCAGACACAGGAAATGACAAGATAATGTTATTTATGGAGTTATGTAAATCTAACACTTTCTAATTTAAATGCCTCTAGAGAAGGAGTCATAATGCCTTGGGGGGGGGGGGGGGGGGGAACCCACACATCACTGGTTTCTGTGCTAAATAAGTCCATTTGAAATGATTCCTGTGTGCTTTAAAATTTTTTGCTATGAAGTCAAGAGCATCCGTCATCTTAGAGCAGTTGCCCAAACTAAGGAAATATTTTGGGTAGCCGTTGACCTTGAAGTATTATATGCAAAACACTTAGCACAAAGACTTTGCTGATTTTACATTAAATTATCCAATACATTTAAAGGAGCTTTGTACCATTCTGATAAATTTAACTTCAGCAAAAGCACACTTGACTAGCTGTGAAGGTCTCCACAGCACAGGAGGACGTTTAATTTGAACTGCTGTAGTAAATCCATGTCCTATACTGACAGCGAAGGCGGGGACTGACTGAGAGGTTCTGCTTATCTCAGGCTTTCATTTGATCACCCAGGGAGTAATCCTGGTGCCCTGAAAGAGGTGTCTGGTGTTGCTTACGATGCCTCATGGTATTCAAAACATTCAGATGAGGCTGGCAGACATGATGCAGATCTTGCAGGAGCCCTGCACTTCCAGAGTCACCGTTGAAAGCCAGAGAAGATACTCTGGGCCTTTAAAATTACTCTAGGTACCTGAATCCTTGTGCTGGAGTCACTAGCAATAATGTAAGTTAAACAGTCACTTACAGAACCAGCACAGCATTAGGAGAGAAGGGCAGCAGGGTCCATCCTGCTTTGCACTAGGTAACGCTGAGCCATCATGAAGGATCTAACCTATTATTTTAAATGTGGGTCTGACTGTGATTCCCAAAGACTGAGGCCACATGCTACTAATATACAAACACTGAACAAAATAACAGCCCCTGCCTTACAAAGCTGGCAGTAAAGGATCTGAAATCTGACCATATTTAGGCTCTAATTAAATGTTCAACTTTAAGAAGATGAAGGTATGATCTGACTAACAGAGTAAAAGACACAGCTGTGGGTTCTGTCTATCCAGTGGAGAGTCCCTTCAGTGGCAGCAGTGAAACCATCTCACATGCAAGTGAGCCTGGCTGCACTGACCCTTGGGAGGACATGTTCCTACGGGATAAACAAGAACTGTAACATAAATCACTAAAATTGCTGTTAAATCAGGCTGCTGTGGGATCACTCAGCCGTAATATCCCCCAGATGCTTCTCTTCATGTTGCCAAGGGGCTCTTCATGCATATGAAACAAAGCTAGAGAAATGAGTTCTTAAACGATCTTCCTCTCCAATGTATTGGAGAAGGGTTAGAAATGGTGCAAGATTTTCACAGCAATTAGCTAAGATTTTTTGCACCCACACTATCACCATGGCATACAGCAACTTGCATCAAGACTTTGCGTGTCCAGAGAAGTGAAGGGTCTAGAGAACAAGTCTTATGAGGCGCGGCTGAGGGAACTGGGGTTGTTTAGCCTGGAGAAGAGGAGGCTGAGGGGAGACCTCATCGCGCTCTACAACTACCTGAAAGGAGGTTGTAGCGAGGTGGGTGTTGGTCTCTTCTCCCAAGTAACTAGCGATAGGACGAGAGGAAATGGCCTCAAGTTGCACCAAGGGAGGTTTAGATTGGACATTAGGAGAAATTTCTTTACTGAAAGAGTGGTCAGGCCTTGGGACAGGCTGCCCAGGGAAGTGGTGGAGTCACCATCCCTGGAAGTATTTAAAAGACGTGTAGATGAGGTGCTTAGGGACATGGTGTAGTGGGCATGGTGGTGTTGAGTTGATGGTTGGACTCAATGATCTTAGAGGTCTTTTCCAACCTTAATGATTCTAAGACAAGTATATTTTTGTGTCTGCCTCTATCCCTGCACATGGAAACTGAAGAAAAGGTTGGTATGCCACCTCCAACAGATGGATGCAATGTATGTCAAAAATCATTAGTAGCCCAAATAGGTTTGCATAAGCCCATATACATATCATTATGTCCAGACAGCAATTGCTTCCACAATAAATTGACAGCGTTGCTTTGATGGAACAGCTTGGTCTCAAGTCCATCATCTCGAGATAATAGTGTTTTCTCTAAGAGGTTAGGGGGTTGGTTAGTTGGAGACTGTTACTGAAACAACTTTAATGTTTAATTTTAAAATGCCTATCCTTTTTTTCCTGTTATATATAGTAGAAAAAGTGTAGCAAGAAAATTTAATAGAAGTTTAGTATAATGCCGTTTTTGTAGTAATAAAATTGATTGTTATTTTTCAGTGAAATTGGCTGATTTACTGAAAGTCAATTCTAATCTTTTCATTTAATGTCTGATGCTTGTTTGATGTATTAAAAAACTGAGGATTGACCTCCATGCTACTTTTGTTTGCTTGTTGGAAATGTCAACAGTAGAAGTATTAATATCAGAAATACCACAATTGGATGTGGTGGTGATTGCCGACGGGGGCTGAGCAAAAGCACAAAATAAAATTTATTAAGTTATCTTCTTGTACCACTTTTAAGTGTGTGCCTGGGGTTGTACTTTTGTAAATCAGTTCCAGATGTGGGCCAGGAGTACTCCATTTACCAGGATAAAGCTTCCTTAGTCTGTAGTACTCTGACATTAATTGAATCATCACTGCCCTAGGATTCATTTGCTTGTGGATTCAGTGATATGCCTTGACTTTTTGTGTAGGTGTTTAACACTGTCATTAATTTACTGTTATTCAGTTTAACTTTTACACTGCACACTATAGCCTTCAGCAAGAAGTACTGCCTACAAATAATATAGGTCACCAGGAGCATGCTCTTTTAGGAAACGGGGAACACCTCCCAGCAGAGTGACATATGTTCCCAAGGGATCAAGTGAATGTTGAAGCCTTCAGAAAAAAAATATTAGAATATTCACAACTTACAGCTTTGTTTGGATAAGTAACAAAATAAAAGCAGGTGATAGAAAACCATTTCAGGAGCTGAAATTTTAAGTAACCCATTAAAAATGTGAATTTTCTGGTGAGCTCACAAGAGCAGGTAACATTTACATTTTAGGAAAGAGTAACTTCCATCAGCTGGGAGGTATTAGAACGAATAGAACTTCCTTTTTGCATGTTACCAAGGCAACATAATCTGGCATAACTGAGTGGAATGAATCAAGGTTTGTTATGCATGCTTGTCCATGTTTTATGTTTTCTGCATGTCCTTCAACCACTTATTGAATATATTCTGTTTCTTTCATCTCCCAACTCTTCCCTGTTTCAATCTTCATTTCATGGAGTAATGGAGAGGTCTGTTAAAGCCCCTCCTATTGTTCAGCTTAGTCTTCAACCTGGTGCTCACAATTCAACACAAGGTACAGAACATGCATGATCCCAGGACAAACTCCATGTTACCATGGCTAGCATTTCTTCCAGTCCTAAGCTGTCACTCCTAAAACAAAAATCACAAAGCAGGCCTTCAAAGAGCAAGACTGGCAGATTTTCTATTTGTCGCCTACTTTGGGACAACTATTATTATTATTATTATTATTAAGCTTTTATTTATCCTTAAAAGTCAGAAATTTACTATTAAATTGAACATTAAAGTTTTCAAGTAGCTACAGAATCTGAAGAGCTACATCTTCAGAAGAATATGGTGAGGCACACAGGCAACATTGTACTGTTGCTATATCAAGTGAAGATAGAGCCAAGGAAGTGGTGGGTCAGAGAGGATGAAAGACTGAGTCTTTGCTCTATTTCTCTTCTCCCAGACTAACTCTCCCATTACGAAAGCATCCTCACTGCAGATGGACAGCTTCAGGAATTCATGTTATGAAGAAGGTAGCATCACCACCTGAAACATTATGAGACTAATAATATTTCTATCCTCCACTGCACCTGAATCCCAGGGCTTGTTCTATTTTTCGGGGAGCTGTGCAGCACAACCAAAGTGGTGCTTATTCGAAGGAACTCAGCCTTGAGAGCAGCATGGGGCACCAGCAGTGCGCACCAACAGTGCGCAGCAAACACATTCACTTGGAGAAGTCTCTTACTGTTCTCTGCAAGCCCGAGCAGCAGTGTTCCAGGTGACCTTGTGATTCACCACCAGGAAGTAGCAGCTGCCCTCATGATGACTCCATCCAGAGGGACATTTCTTCATGCTTACCTCCTAAAACAAAAGAGAAAAAGACAAAAGCGTCTCCTGCTTACAGTGATCTAGGTCTGTGCGCTAATACTCAGACTGAAGGCTGGAGGTGCTGCTTACAACCTCCTCATAATTAAATTGAACATGAACTTTGGTGTGTATCAATAAAGCTACAGCATTGCTTAAAAGATGTAAAGAAATAAATGCCTGCCAGAGGAGCCTACAATTTATAATGAGTAGCTTTAAAGGTGACACGAGGTTTCGGTTCCAAAAACCCTCTTAAGAGACCACATTAGTTTGGACACTATTTTCTGTCTCCTGCAGTCCGTGTAGGGAATGCAGTGCAACAAAATTCAGCGTGACGTCTTATGTGCCGCAGGGGATGTATGTTTGCAGAATACCTAAGTGAGCTAATTTTACTAACTCCCACTCATTCTCTCACAGACTTCATTCACTGACTGTCTCATGCCCACATCCCCCCAAGCACCAAGACATCAGTGCTCGCGTGGTTCGTCCAGAAGCACCTGTGGGTGACAGAGAGGAAAGGCAGCCCCAGCAATCAAGCCCTCATCATGTCTCTGGGAATCTTTTTTTCTGGTAACAGCAAACTTTACTCTGGACAACCCTTTTATTCCCTGTACAAGTCAATAGCTGTTACAGGAAGGTCCTTTGCTTGAGAGTCTTACTCATCGTAGTTTCCATGCTCTGATTTAGATGCATACTCATAGCGACATTTTTACCTTGCTTTGGGAATTCCAGAATTTCCATATTATCCCATCACACTGAAATAACTTTTGAGTGCTTTCTTCATAATGCAAGAGCCCCTTTAAATCTGGTGTACAGGCCTTTGGAAAAGAATAAAAGTCCTGGAAAGAGAAATATCATTTGAACATTTGAAGGAAAATAATTACACAAAACAAACAAGCTACATGAAACAGATAAAACAGGTCTTACTGTTAAAACTTACTTAAAACTTTATGACATGAAAACTCTTCAAGGGCTGAGTTAATTTATCTGTTAAACTCAGCTTTGGAGTGGGAAGGGTTAGGCTGCAGATCTCAGAGGTGTTGAATCATTTTGGAAAACAGCATGATTGAAAACAGATGGTGAAAATGCCTGTGAAACAAAAGGTTTCATACCTGATGTCTTGAGCTTAGTTCAGATGCCAGTTCTGCCTTATCAGCTTGTGGGATTTCTGTCTTCCTAGAGGAGACGACATTTATCTGTGGTTGTGCTTGGTTAATTACTGACACTTGAGCCTTCTTGTTTGCTTTAGCTGATGAGGTGTCATCCTCTATTTTGAGTGATACCATCCTGTGATACTTCGTTTTACAGTATCACACACACACAAGCAGAACATGAGAGGGAAAAGAGAGGGTTAGCACATACAAGCAACTCTTAAATAAACTCCACAAAAAAAAAAAAAAAGGGCATCATAATACAAATTGTTGCAAATCAAGGGGAAGTGACACCAAAGAAAAAGAAAGATACACAGAAAAATAAAGTATTGGTCATAATGAATTATTAACAGTGATAAAGCCTGCAAGCAACAGAATCAGAAAGAAATCACAGAAATGTCTGAGCAATACTCATAATACTCTTACTTTGAAAACCAGATCAGTTCCATTTCTAAATACAGATGAAGGATGAACCTGAAAAAGGTAGAATAGCAGAATGAGATGGGCATATTCATGCATTATAGAAACAAAAAGACTTTATGCAAGGTTTACTACAAAATCTAGGTTACAAACCATGCAGAACATATCTTGAGTTTAGTTCTTTCTCTTTCAGAATGGAAACTGATCACTTCTGAAAACAGCCATTAAAAATCACGCATTACAATCTGTTTATAAACAGATTCCGTTAACTTGTAAGATCACAGTACTGGAACGTCACTAGACCACCTGATTAAACCAATGTAGCTTAAGCAGGAAAAGCAATGAGCAAGTTTTAAAAAACAGTTCCCTGTTTAAGCTAACAGTATTTTCAGCTTTACAACTTCAGGAGCAAATGCACAGCTTCTATACATTGGCCTGGCTCCAGTGACTTCTTTCTTCTAGCTGACCCATAATTTAGACAGGATTAGAAGCTGCATAATTGCTGAAGTTGCTTGATGCATGTTTCCTCCCCCAAATCTGTTTTTCTTCCTCTCTTGCATATATGGATCTTCAAGATCAGGATTTTTTTTTCTTTCCCCCCTACCCCCCCCAGTATTTTTAAATAGCTCTCAGGTCTGACTCAAAGCAAACTCAGGTAGTTTATGGTTATTGTATGGTCAGGTAGGATCACTACAAAAATATGACAACTAAATGAAGATATCAAATCCCAATGAATTCACAAATCAGTCCATCACTGCACTGCAGAAGTGTCTTACTATTCTGCCATTTCCAGTCACTCTCAGCCTGGTCTTTGACTGATTCGCCAAGCTGTGTTCCTGCCGCGGGTCCTCTCCATGCTCTCTCATCCCTTTGGAAGGAAGTGGTGGGATCCCTTCCAAGGGAGCGTTGCCAGGCCTGGGAGGTGATGAGGAGCCCGAGGAAACTGGAAACAGCGTGCCTCTCCCCCAGAAGTCGTGCCTGCTTTGGCCAGGAGAATGGGAATAGCTGCACTGACCTGAAAGCATAAAAAATGGCAGATGGTCAGTTCTAACTGCATGAGCAGATAACTGGTCACGTTGACATGGGCACATAAACAGCTTGTCATTAAAAGTTGAAGGATTCTTTCACTTGATGTGGTTGATTTGCTGTTTGTTCAGTCATCCTCATTTGTGGGGTTGACTATGACTGCAACTACTGCCTGTATATGTATGTTTTTATACGTAATGCATCTGTCTACTGGCAGATCAGAATTTCAACCAAGCATCTGCTGAAAATATCTGTTTTCGTGTATAGACTCTTTTTTTGGTCATGGACAGAAGGTATCTTTAACTAATGTGGTGATACTTCCATCATGCTCAGACACTTTTCTCTTCAGAAATCCAGGACATTATTGTTCCTACAAACTAATTGTGTCAATTAACTCCTGATTTACATTACGAATGTTAAAGAGAAAACAGATCTGAAATTTTGAAAGGAATTTTTGTAAAATGAAGCCTAATTCATTGCAACATAGGTATTTAAAATACTATTTCACTAAGCACCAGAAGAAAAAACACTCTTCAGCTTTCAGAGGACTCAGCTGCTTTGCTAGTTATTTGTATTTTTCTACAGTTACTTCTTTATTGGTGTGATTTTAGGCACACCACATTTGATCACTGAAAAACACAATAAATAATGCAGACATAAAAGCCTAAACTCTGTAATGATCACTGCTGTGTGCTGTAATGTTGTGGACTGTGTTTGCTAAGCATTAGAAAATATATTTCTAAGAGCTGGGTTTGGTTGTTAGGTTTCTTTTTTTGAGAGAAAAATAAATCTTTTTCAGAGGTGTATGATAACTGTTATACAATAACGGAGAAAAAATTCTAACGGATCTAAAAATATTTTTTTCCCACTTTAATAAATGAGAACTGAACTCGTGTTGTTATGAAAAGTGGTTTCTTTCATTGTACCCTTCTTATTTTGTACTTGTTGCTTTCTCCATGCTGTGTTTCCTAAGATGGTGAATATGGTTGTGTGAGAGAGTAAAGGGTCTGCAACTATCAAGCCTCTTTTCTTAAAAAGAAATTAAGCATTTTGATCTGAAGGTGAGTGATAGGAACAACTTGTGGTTGAAAATAAGTAGGTACTCAGTCAAGATTGTCCCACCTTCTTAACGATGAAGATCAAAAGAGAATACCTCCTTCTGAGTCCAAAATTTTCACTACAGCTTTTGTCCGGGTGCCAAGAACAGCATTCACAGGGGAGTTCAGAACTACTTCAAAGACTTCATCATCTTCCTCTAATCCATCATAGGTAATTGCTATATTCCACATCTTGGTTGACATTCCTAACAGAAATAAACATTTTAATTACTCTTTAAGTGCTATTTCAGTCAATCACGGTGTCAAAGAAATATATTAATTAACATGTCTGCAGCTAGAATGGAGTAGCTGGTGTATACTATTGCGCTCCTACCAACTGACTGCACTCCTGCTGTTCTCCCAAATAACATTAAGTTTGAATTTGTTCCCGGGCAATGATGATTCAGTTCAAGTGCACACACTGTAACAAAAAGCTGCTGTAGATGTGGGAAATGACACTACAATACATAGATTTAGGACTTCCATTGCAATTTTCAAAAGAAAATGTATCATATGCTTTTTATCTTGAAAGCTTAATTTCAGAGAGAGAGCAGTTATGTAAAATACCCGTAAACGGATCAAAGACTGTTAGATTCAAGTACAACCTTTTAGACAGATTTTGTACTTGTTTACAGAATTTTTACTTGGTTGCTTGCCTTTACTGGGTAACTTCAGGCTTGCATTATGGGAATGTGTCGTGGTGGAAAAGATGATTCCAGGATGAAGGGCTAGGCTGGTTTTTACCTGAAAGGCTACAAAATTTCTTGACGAAAAGTCAGAGACAGCAGGACGGAAACAGATCTCAATGTACATATTGCTGTCAACAAAACATCTTGGGAACTGTTTCTGTACCACAAAGCCAGTACTAACATCCAAAATAAGTATCAAAGATACATTTGCAACATTGTCAAAAAATATCTACATCCTTATGACACTTTGCTTAACCTCTATTTCCTTGCTCCTTTCGAGTATGAATCCTCCAGCCAAGAGAAGTTGTCAGTACAAACAGACCCATAAACTTGGATAGGGTCTTCTTCTGCTCCTTTCCGTTCCAATTTATTGATTGCAGTCTAACGTGCCAATCAGTCCAGTCCATTAGCATAGTTGAGGTTTGTTTTTAAAACCACCCTATCAGCCTTACTAAATAATTAATAAATACTACTAATTAATACGTATCAAACATCTTGAATTTAGAACTAAGAAACTGATGCCTTGAATGTAATAGTTTGGAGGGTCCTTCCCCAAGGTTAAGCCTAAGCAAAAGACTTTTGAAGAGAGCCACCTAAAAAAGACTGTGTGAGGGACCTCAGCTGGCTTAAATGAGAAGCTGGCCAGAAAAGGGGAACAGTGTGCATCTCTCCTGTCCACGTTCACAGTTAATTTTCATGTGGCTTACTACCATATTCAGACAATAGCAGTAACTCCAAACTGTCCCATGCTTGGAGAATCTGCATGGACCAGCAGAAAAGGAAAATTCTAGGGAACAGCCTTGTGCTAAAAATCTCTGCCACAATCTCTAGCCATTTCAGTCCAGAGGCTGGTAATCTTGCCTGCATAGTACATTGGAGGAAAGAGAGCTGGAATCCTGGGCAGCACGGTGTGAAAGATTTTTTACACTGATCTCTCAAATCTTTCTTCCATCTTCTAATTTAAAACTATAAAAAAAAGAAAATTCTAATGCTAGATAAAGGTTGTCAGAGAGTAGCTCATTTGTTTCAGAGGTTTCATGTGTGTTCCAGAAACACTGGAAATTAGGGCAGATTTCCACCTTTCCTCCCAGTCTTTTTTTACTGCTGTCTGCTTGGTGACCTCCCTTATCCACCTCTAACCAGCAATTAATAACCAGCAATTGCTCATTCTACACCTTTATATAAAATTTGCCTTTCTCAAGATGGGCTGTGATGGCACATTTCCAAAATAATCAGATTTGTGACTCTAAGTGAACTTAAAGCTACAAGTTTTCCTATGGGATAGCCAAGCAAAGCTGGGGTATATATGAGTACGTTCATGGGAAGCAGTGCTACATAATCTCTGTAACATGCAATGCTTTTTTTTCAAAATAAAAAGCTTAAGTCCTAAAGTAAAAATCCTCAGGCTTTGGCTGGAACTGACTTATTATATTCCCCATATTTGTTTTTCAAATGCAGGTAAGCACTCAGAATAATTTTTACTGTCAACTACATGCCATTTATTTCAGCCTTTCACAGATGATATATTTTCTCCTCTGTAGTCACTGTGACTTTCTGCCATTAAAATTTTACTGCTGGCAGTCTTGGGATAACCTCTGCTAGCATTGCAGGCAACATCCTGGGAGGCCTTTGCAGACCCCATTTTCTAACTCAGATAAATCCTGCACTATGCCAACAGGATGTGTTCCGAAAAAACTCAGACTTGCATATGAAAAGGAAGTGATTATGATAGCAAATGGGTTTTCATTCCCAGATAATCTATTTATATGGGCAAAACCAAGTTTTTCAGGTGAAGCTGAATTTCTGAGGGCTAAATTGTGAAACTCTGACCTAGACTGTTTCTTCCCTAGACCCAGAGAGCTACTCAAAGCATTGTGCAGATTGTGCAGAACAGAGGAAGCTTTTTTCAGTATCTTCACATTTGTATTCATTTTTACTATTGATTCTCCCCCAGCAAAAAACCCAAGCTCCTTTTGATAATACAGTTACTATCATTTCTTGCTATTTACAGCCTCAGTCAAGGTCAGACTGCTGTTATGATTACAGTGCAAGCAGAGATGAGGTCTGACAATTTTCAGGTTTTTTTGCACCTTTCAGGTCTTGGATACTTTGCATAACTTAAGTTATACTCAGTTTTGCCTAAATTTGACCAGCATCCTGGCCAAATCTTTAAATCTTTAAAGCATCTCACAGCTCAGCTCAGGGTGAGTCCTCCCCAGCCTAGCTGTGAGGAAATTAGGAGACATCATTTCAGCACTTTTGATATTTTAACTGATGTAAAGGGACCGTATGCCGTCTCACCTTAAGTAATAAGGATACTAATCCACAAAGGAAGCCCACTACACTTCCAGAAAATGAGCTCAAGTGTCTTTAATTCTATTCAGCTCCCCTAGCTACAGATACGTAATAGGTTTCACTCTCCAAAATGAGAGTTTACACTTTCAAAATCAGTGAATTAATTTTAAAATTACTCAGTGCACTGGTTCATACCTGGATCAAACTGGACAAGCTTGGAGGGAGTCACTGTAAAGTCCTTTCCCAGCATAGCAGATATTTCGTTGACCTGAGAAGAAATCAAACAGTAAATGCCATGCTGTGGCCTATTTCACCAAACTGCTACATTCTGCTGTGCGCTGAAGCTACTGTGTGCCTCTCCAGGGAGTCTCAAAAAGTCATGCCAACCCTTACATGTGCTTAGGCTGAAAAAAAAGATACAGGCCTAAAAAATAAACCTTGTGATGTGCAACTGTCATTCTGTCCTTGCTTATGGTTTAAATCTCGTAATCAAAAAAATTTGCTCATCTTAAAATTTTGCCTTGTCCCCTCTCAAAATGCTACTTGACAGCATCAGGTAACACTGCTGTTCACCGAGCCTGGGGACCCAGCCATACCTGGCTCCTGGACAGGCACATCATGGCATCCTGGAAGAGCAGCAGCAGCAGCCTGACCATGTTTGCCCATTTAGTCCTCTGTGAGGTCTTGGAAGAAGCGTCTGCATGCAGAGCTGTCTGTCAGCCCCAAAGACTCGTCGGGATAGGCATGAACGTGTACATATGTAAGTATGAGGACTCCAGTGACTCCATGAATTTTGATAGGAGACCGGCAGAGGACACCAGCTTTCACACCGCATTCTTGATGCTGGGGTCAATTTCACTGGTCTTTTTAGCCGAGTGACAACTGGAGTAGAGTCACTGGAGTCCATGAAGGATAGAGTAGGATGGCCCCTGATGAAGTCAATAGCAAAAAAATCCCACTTCTTCAGTGGAAGAAAAATCAAAACTATGTTTCCAATTAGGGCTATAATCCTCAGAAACTGTGAGGGAAACTTTTAGTATTTTTCCAACAAGGGCAGCTGGTAAAATCCTGGAATTTCCGTTTTAGGAGGAAAGATAAAATTTGTGAAGGCAGGTTGTACAAAACCTGTTGTACAAAATTATAACCTGCAGCTTTCAGTCTAATTTTTCTGACATAAGACAGAGGTTGTTACTGAAGATATAGGGGATTCTTTGGGCTATTTCCTAGGCTGACGGCAGTGGGGGGAGAAATGGGGGAGGCTGCCACGACTATGGAGTTGAGCTCCCATAGCTCCTGGGCTCCTCCAGGCTGAGCAGGAAAATAAGAAGTCCCAAGGCCCCAGGTTGCCCAAAGCCTGGATTTTAAAGTGGCAAATCCTAGAAACCCAGCTTCTGAGCACAGTGGCAGGGGAAACTGCCTGTCACTGAAGGTCACCAAAACTGAAATACTGCTCCAAAACATTCCAGTTGTGGTTGATCAGCGTTTCTGCTTAAAAATCAGAAAGTTTTGTCAGAAATTTTTCAACCGTCTGTACTAGCAAGGACAATGTCCCGGTCAGTCTGGTTTGAATTGCATGGCCTCTTTGCGGATTACTGAAATACCTTTTAAATCTGAGGAAGAAACTAACGGACTCCACTACTTATTATTGTTTCCAGTTAGGAGCTTGGCTTTTAGCTTTACCTTCACTGCGATAAAGGCGGACTCTGCAGCGTGTCCTGCCCTGGTGATTTTCAGAGACACCACTCCCACGCTCTCGCACACTTCGTATTCAGTCTGTTGCATTTCAATTCGAGACCACCGTAGCTCCAGCCTGTGGGAGCGGAGGGAAAGCCCATGTGAAGCAAAGCCACCTCCCCTGCTGCCCCCACCCCTGCTGCTCTGAGGTTCAGTGAGGAGCCATTTCTCTCCCGACTGCTGATTTAGCCAATACACATACGGAGTCTTTGTTTCCAAATCAACACATTTGTGTGATTCGGCTGATTAGAAAGAGTGAGAGGCAGTTAATAAATCTTCCAGTCGAGCCTTGGTCTAGCCCAAACCAAGCCTGAACATTGTTTCAGAACCAGGGGGGTTCTGCAGCAACTTTAAGAGCAGAATTTGTCCATAACATCGAATAGGCCAAGACAAGCTATCAGTGTTTCTTCCTGGTTCCCTTTATCCCTGTAGTTTTATTTTGCTCTCACTCCTCAGTATTTTGCCCACAATATCCTCCTTTCTTCCCACCTTCCTTCATCTATCCCCTAACTCTCCTCCTCTAGAGTAAAGGGCACGCTCCAGGACTTCACCGCCTCTGTGCGAGTGCCTTCCCCACTCCCCTTACCTTAATACTCTGTGTGCTTCGCGCTTCAGCCATGGGAGTGGCTGAGTCCAGGCGCCTCATACACTGAATTTTAGAATTGTTTATAGGGGATGTGACTGAACCTCGGAGGATCGCATGCTGCACAGGGTAGCCAATAAAGATCTCACCTTTTTAAAAGGTGTGATAAAAATTAGTGAGAGTCAGAGAGGAATGAAACAGAGTGAAAAGAAGGAAAATGAGCTGTGCTACTTACAAAACAATTTGAATTTTTCTAAAAGAAGCTTCTAGACCTTTCAGGGTTGACTAGCTCTAACATCAGTGGAAGTTTGCTCCTGTCTTCCTATATGCTCTGATACTTCTGGTGTGGGCAATCCATTTAGAAGCTGATTTGCTTTCTTTTTGCAAAAGCGGCTGCATGTGCCAGATGTAGTCCAGCAGGATTCAGATAAATTCAATTTTAATAATATCAACGTACAAATCAAACTTGTATTTTGAACCAGTGACCAGTAGGTGATAAATTGTTTAAAAAAAAAAATCTCTCACAGGCTTTTAAATCCAATATTAAAAATACTACTTTTTCCTTAAAAGCCAAATTCCCCTTTGTTCTGAGGTCCAGTGCAGCTCATAGATGAACTCTAATTCTCTGAAACTCCTATTTTCCATCAAAAAGTAGTTTCTCTTTGCTCTCTTTGTAAAGCTATGATGTTACGCATTTCTATTTATACGCAAGAACCCACACTTTCCCGCAAGGAGTGGCAGCCTTTTGATGGTGGTTTTAGTATCAGTGCACCTGTGAGCCAGCACAGCGCAGCTGGGAAGTGCTCAGGCTGGCTGTGTTCAGATGTGTTTGTGTGTGGGGACATCTTTTGGCACAGCGTGTGACTGCCAAAACGCTGTCCCCGGCTCTGCTCGGTCCCTGTCCCCTCTCTATCGTGCAGGGAAGTGCTCTGGAGAGGAGCCTCGCCCTTGGAGCCAGCTCTCTGCTCCTTTTCTCTCGCCATGAGTCCTGGTTTGTGAGTGGCCAGTTTAGCCCAGGAAAATAGCGCTAGTTGTTTTTCTCAGTTGCTTCTGATTAAATAAATTGGTTGAACATTCAGCCGTATTTCCAGAAACAAAGAGAAACATTGCCCCTGCTGTAAGAGCTACTCCCACTTTTGGCCTTTATGATCAAAGCACAGTTCAGACGATACCCCAGTCTCTGATTTTTGTACATTAGGCTTATCATATGTCACAGGGAAATTTTGATAATATGCCTAATATAAATATAGGCAGTGGATGACAAAGAAGATGCTGTGTGCCCTCCACCTTCTTTCAGTGCTCTTTTGCAGAAGTATGGCTCTCACAGCTTTTACTGCTGAGAGCATCCCTTCCATCGTGATCTCAAGCTTGTGAAAAAAGCATTGCCGTCAGCACAGGGCAAGAGTGACCTCCAGCTGCAGCACCATGTACATGAAGCAACAGTCCCGTCCCCTCAGCACCCAGTATCTCAAATCTCCAAATGCCCAACTGCCACTTAGAGTAAACTCCATTATGTTTTTCTCTGAGGCCCCGAAGGCCCTTGAGAACTGTGCCCCAGTTTAACCGGGAGCTAGCCCTTTGTATTTCGCCTCCCTGAGGGGAAGAAACCTTCTCTACTTTTCCACAAAAGAAATGGCAGTTTGAGTCATAGCTATGTTCACGTCTGGGCAGCTTCAAGCCCAGCAGGGGCTCACTGGCCCCTGGGTCAGCAGGCACAGTGCAGCACAGCACACGCCGCCCAGGGTCGGAGCTACCTTTGGGGCACTGCCGAGTTTCCACTGGCATCTGTGACTTGAAACTCCAAGTCGTCTGAATTCACTTCCTGCAATGGATTGATGACATAAAGTATGATTTTGCTGTTTAAATCCTTTTGGCTAAATCCCTCCTGAATAAATGCACCTGGGAAAAAAGAAAAACATTCAGGTGAATCAAAAGCCTGTTAGTAAGAACCACATAGCTCATATGGACTGTTTTCAACTTTTCCTTTTGTTGAACACTTAAAAAATTTGAACTTACAGAAACCTGGTTTTATAGCTAAAGAGCAACATCCCAGCTCATTATAAGCCCCAGCCAATTTCTTCCCATGTGAGATGTTTATCAAATGGCCAAGCTCAATGTTCATCTTTTTTTTTCTTGACACAAACAAAAAATAATTTCTCAATGGCAGCTATTAACCATCAAACTCTTTGAGGATTCATGATGAACATGAGACTCAGGTTTTAGTGTAAAATCTTTCTTACTACATTCAAACCTTGCCCAAAGTTTGCTAAGAAATTTTTATTTCCTCTATCAAACAAACATTAATAGGGTAGGTTTTGGAATTTGGTCTGGTATGTCCCAAAATACAGAGATTATAGAAGACAGCACCTGTTGTTACGTTTTCCAGGTAGCCATAATGAGGACCTCGTAAAATCTTAAAAATTATTTTGTCATCTTCTGTGTTGGGGTCAGATGCCTTCAGGGATCTGGCAGTAATATAGATCCCATAATTGCCATTCTTCAGCAGTTCCACATCAGAAAAGCAATGGAGATGAATAATTTTTGGTGCCGTTTTGTCCAAATGATCCACCTAAATCAAAGTTAGACAAATGTATATTCATTTCATAGCATCAGGATATTCTCTGCCCTACTTTTGCTAAAAGCACAGTAGCCTGCTCAGGGTGGCAATAGCCACTTTGACTCGCAGTCTGCTCCAGAAGAAGTCTGATCTCCAGTTAAGTACTATTTCCCATGAGAGGTTTCCAGGCTCAGATTGCCCAGTCGCTTGCTGCATGCAGCGGGATACAGCACACACCAGGGAGGGCAACACAAATTCTGTGTACTTCAGCCCTGATGTCCCACACTCCCCATAGTCCTTCTCCTTTTTGATGTAATAATTTTCTTCATAGCAAATGAAAACTCCAGCAAAGGTTTCTCACCTCTGTTTTACAATAACAAGCATGGAAACCTAAGGATTATGATAATCACAGTCATAGACCTGGCCAGTATGTCTCCTCAAATCTGTGCCACCTTTCACAACTTCTGATGAATCTTCTAGCACTCCACACGGTTGTGGCTGTTTCCATATCTCATCTGCCGCTGAAATGGCACTCCTCGCTCATCATATAACTTCAAACTTTGTGGTCAGGAGAAGTTATTTCATTGGTATCAGTGTTTTGAAACATACAGAATTTTGACATAAAATGCAGCCAGGCCTGCTTTGCATGCTGAAACATGCCAAATAGATACATACAAGAAGTCATAGCAAAGGCATCTGAGCCTATGACACAGTGGGAAGAACTTGAAAATGAGGGAAATGGGAAGTGAACAGAAAGATCCTAGTAAAGGAAGGAAGAATCAGAACAGGCATCTTACAAAGACTCCTAGAAGGAAGACAGGCTGTCCAGTTGTGGGAGCAAAGTGGCTGTAATTCAAGATTCCTGTGACCTGAAGATCAAGAGTCATCCTGGTATCCCTCACATGCAAATCACTGGGTCAGGTACCAAGTGGAAAAGCAGAGCAGGAGGAAGTTCATTCCTCCCCATAGCTGGACTCAACTTTAAGGTTGAGATTTCTATGTAAGATATCTTAGCAAGTATAAGTATTTAAGTATATACGTGCTAATATTTATATAAGCAGGATGTCTTTCTTCTCTTAAATACAGTCTCTCTCTTTGCACTCTATAAAATTCTTTGCCCGAGTAATGCATTGTGGCAAGTAGTTAATTCTCCAGGTTAATTATTCACAGACATAGAAAGCAAACATTTTAGCTGACAAATAACTCAGTTAAATCGTAGGCTGCAGCAAGTACCAGTTCTCATCAAAGTTACTACATCTTCCATCTTATCATGCTATATATCTCTTTTAAGTAGGCCTGTGGTCACACTTGCCTGAATGGTGAATGCCACCGGCTCGCTCTGCACCCTCCCATTCACGATGAAGCCTTGATTAGTCCTATCTGTTGCAACAAATGTAAATCTGTCAATCTGGGAATCCCCACCTCGGTGCTTGTATGCAACATCCCTGTTGTCCACATCTTGCTGGGTGAAATTGTACTGCAGTAGCACAGCCCCTCGATAATAGAGATGACCATATTGGGGGAGCTGAGCCAAGAGGAAGGTAAGGTTTTCTTTGTCAGTGTCTGGGTCTGAAAGCTGCAGGACATCAGGAGAAAAGAGTGCCATAGCGCCTTCCACTAATCTTAACCCGGTGTTCCTAGATAGTGTGGGCAAAGCGTGGTCGACTGCCTCCAAGGAGATCATGAATATCCCATGCTTAGTCCTCAGTCCATTGCTGATGATGAATCTGGTAAAGAGAGGCAAGGTAGTCTTCAGCATGTGTTCTTGATTCACCATGTACTGAAATGAAATGATAATACACACCTTTACTACAGGACTTGCCTGTGTTGATACTACAAAAGTAGTAGAGCTGGTTTGAGCTCAAACCCAGACTGTCGGTGGAGTGGATGTATAACTTGAAAACATGAGGGCAGATGGCCAAGAGTTGCAATGCATCTGAGGCAATCTGAGTAAATGCCAGAGGAATGGCTTTGAGGATGTACACATCAGTCTCAGCAGCCATAACAGAGCTGATCTAGTCTTCTAGCTCAGATACAGGTGGAGCAAATCTAAAATGGTGTGGGGCTTATTGTGCGTACATAAACGTTTGTACACATCCTTAAGTAACCTTCACTTGGTTATCCGGTAGTGGCAACTGCCAGTGAAAGTGCTGGCTTTGTCTACAACTTATGGAAAGAGGTGTGTAAAGTGCCTGGTCTGCCAGGACAATGTTTTTTTGTACCCAGTAGGCCCAAAACTATCTAAAAAAGCAAGCTGGAAAAAGATCCATCCTCATCTCACTTTACGGGTTTGTTTAGGCACTAACTATATCTATAAATTTCTGTATATTCAGAGGAATTGATTTATGTTTCTTTACAAAATTCAAGTAAGCTTTCACTGAAATACTAAGATTCTGTGGAAGATACTGGGCAGAACTATACAAGTTGCTAGGGTAATTTTAAAAATGTAGATGTCCATACCATGTATTTATCAAAGCATCAGATCTGCAAAGTTCTTATTCCATGCTGGGAATTTCTATTAATAGCAGCATAGTTTCTTATAATTCTCTCTCAAGCAGTAATATTTCTTTAGATATACTGAAGATTTGATTATGCTTTACAGTTAATTTTCCTTTCCTAAACAAGAGAAAGATAAAGGTGCCCAAGGCTGGAGAGAAAATCTGTTGGAAGCCTACCAGCTGGGTATGGGATTTTGCCATACAAGTGACAACATGTTCTGCAAAAATTTATTAACAAATTTAGTTGTGGATAAAAATAAAGAGAAAACCAATCTTTTAGCCTTCAAAATTCATCCTAGCTTTCAATGTCAAGATTATTACTTAAGTATTTTTTCTGAAAGCAATTACATTGCACATTGTCATGCCTGTACCAAAAACTTTTGAGGGTATATGAAACTAAAAATTGCTTTGCTTTGAAAATGTCTCACAATCCTTTGTGTCCCATCATGAGAGTTACCATTCTTTCTGTGGTTATGCAGCATAGTACATGAAAAAGCATCTTGAAGAGTAGTTTTCACCCAGGTTTGTTCTGCCTGAGCCAGAACTGAGTCTGCTTTGCAAAGAAATTTGCTTGTGGTAGACTTCGCATTCCCTGACCTTCCTTTTCCTCCCACCTTCCAAGGCCCAGCGCTTTGATTGCACATACAGTTACACTTATGCAGCTGATCTTGTATGGGACAGTATCACAGGACGGTTGTTTCAGACAATACGAGGGTCAGCCTAGCTGTCTGCTTTCCACCTAGCATGCTTCTACTGTACATAAGTGAAACGGGGACTGGTTGACATTTAAATTATCTACCTCTTCTTGCTCTCTTGTCTGCAGAACTCAAAGAAGTATTTAAATAATTACAGGGTCAGAACCTGGCCTATTGTTGCCTTGAATGTAAGTGACCTTCAGTAGGTCATGGAGTGGCTTACTGTGTCACACAGGCTGTCCATCTAAAACTCCTCACTGCCTTCACCAATGCTGGATGATTAGGGCTTGATCAACTTGTAAGCTGGCAGTATGCCGTGAAACAGATGGGGATGAGCATAGGCAGACCAGGGACTATATAGCAGTTAGAAATATGTTTACTGAGGATGGTATTCCCAGCTGGGAACCTAGAGACATCTGTCTGCACTGATCTAATGCTATTGTGCCAATGGTAAGAGGATGTGCTATTAGTAATCTAGCTGAAATCAAATACAGAACTAGAATAATGATGATAAATAATACGCTAAGGGGAAAAAAAAATCAAAATACGTTCAGTCAAGACCTTAACCATCTCTCAAAAAGTCTGGAAGATTGCAGCGGAAGTGGGTTTCCTCTGGTTCTTTTGATGGCTGTAAAATCATTTGGATGATGTCTCAAAGAACGTTTAAGTGAAAGACCTAGATAATTCGGTTCATGAAACTGAAGATTCGTCCAGTCTTCTACAGAATACCAGATAGGAGCAAACCTTCTGGTTATATACATCAGACTGAAATTTACAATGCAGCACTTGATTTCACAGGTGATGAAGCTGCCTGTGTCCAAGACGTCCTTTTTTCTGCACTTTGGGAGATTTTGGTTGTTTATTTCTGGCTTATGGCTGCTTCATCTTTTCCTTAGGAATGGAGAGCAGCCAATATTCTCCTTGCTCTGATGAATTTTAGGGGACAACTCTCAGGCACAGTTAGGAGGACATGTTGCATGGTTTGATTTCACCATTACCAACATTTTGTGCTTTCTGCAGTTTGATGGCAACAGAGTTGGCTGTAGGACCTAGCATCTGTCATGGCATTTATAAGATAAAAATGGAATCATAAATAGTGCCAGCTCATTACAAAATCAAGCCAGCGTGTCAAAATGGAGGACATTAGCATGTTCTTTTAGTATCCTGCTGCCAGCATCGGATGTCAGGTTGCTAATCACTTGAAGTCATCTGTCCAAACAAGTGCTGCCAAATCTTTCTTCCAGGCCAGCAGCACCAAACAATACAGGCAAATTTATGTCTGAAGGAAGTACTTCAGTGGAAAGTAAAAATCTGATCAGTTAATCCCCCCCGCGCTATAATTACCCATATAATTACTGTAACCATTCCTTGTTTAAATAATAATAATATTCTGCCACAATATTTATATGTCTACACAAAACAAATTCTTTTCCAAATGATAACATCAAGGAACCTGAATTATTGTGATTAAAATAGTTATTGAATATCAATATTTATTAAAGCATCATAACCTTACTTTCATAAGGCTGACTTTCTTGTTTGGTTCTTAGCCATCAGCCTAAACAGAAGACATTGGGTTTATCCACATGCACAGTTTCCCTAGAATTGTTTGGTCTGGTTTTATTAGTATGGTATAGAAGTCATATTGATGCAAGCCACTCCTACACTGCCTGACCTAGGGTTGGCATGACTGCAACCTTACTCGTCTAAGCTAATTCTAGTTTTGATCATAGTGTTTCACAATCAAGAAACATAAAGCCAGAGAATATTTGTGCACTTTTTCTGTTACGAACACAAGTGAATCAGACAAATCTCCTAAGTAGAATTTCCACCACATTGAATGTAGTAGAAGGGATTGTTTAAAATGTTTCAACTGAGGAAAGTCCCAAAATTACTTTTGGCTTAACTCTAGATAATGTCACCTGAGCTGCCCCGGTGTCATAGGGAGGTTTATTTGATGTCTTCCTGCCCCACTTACTTGACTTCCCTGCAAAAAAGCTCTCAAACTGGATGACGCAACATGTCCTTGAATCTTCTTCATGCATCATGCAAAATGCCATTCAGATCAGGAATCTATTCATAAGAGAGTGTAAAAAGGGGTCTTTTCTGAATTGCAACTCTTAGGAGCTAAATCTTTCATTTTTCTTAGTCACAAATGAAAAAAATAAAGCATTTATTTTTGTGTGGAAAATTTGAATTTTACAGGAAGTCCATCTTCTGTCAAAAGCAGTTTTCAGCGGAAATTGCCAATGCTAGCAAGAAGTTAGCGTTCTTCCCTTAGAAACATTTGCCTTATTTCTAAGCTTTTTTCCCCCCTGAATTTGCTGTCTTTTACAAAACTGTCCCCGAGATTTTGAGCAAGAATACGTCTACCCTGTCTTTACGTGATGATAACTCATTACATCATTCCACTCTATAACTAAGAGATTTAAGAACAAAATAAAGAAATAATTCACTTTAGGAGTACACCTAGTCTGAGCTGGTCAAAGGAGAAGGTTCAGAACCAGGTGAAAGTAAACTTAAATATCACCAGGCTGCTGAACTGGGCCTAAAGGTAACCAGGTTTACCCCAAAAATCCGATTGTCTATATGAATTTCTGAGCTATTGGCGTGTCAGAATAGATAAGTGGACTGGTTTTTAGTATGTTCAAGAACTACTTATGGATTGAAAAAGCCTGGAACTGAAGGAATATGATAAATAAGAATGGGCAAGAAAGCAGTTATTTAATACCTGGATGGACCAGTTTTACCACATCCAGCTGTAGCAAGAAACCAAAGGAAAATTCCACAAAGTATGTTCTTAGTTGTTTTCCCCCAGTTAAATCTTAACAGCTGTGCATGTTTGGGTGCTATAATAATATTGAAGCTGGTATCATTGGTGAATGTGGCTCTGGCTACAGTTTCAGCATCAATTAGAAAAGGCATTTATTACCAAAGCAGTCACAACTACGTGTATTATAGTAGAAATATCTTTGCTATATAAATATTGAGAATTCCCACAGAGCTTCCACCTCTTTTTAATAATTTGTTTTGGGTTTTTCTGTTTGTTTTGTGGGGTTTTTTTAAATACCCAAGAAATCCAAGGGGAAAAGTTTAGGGGGTGGGGTGTTATGCCTTACCTGAATGTATCTTCAGGAACAACTGCCTTTGTGTTGTGAACATAGCAGACTATCTGTCTTGCTACATCCATTTGGCTGAAGCTTGTAATGGGGATGCCAGGATAGCCGACATACTCCACTTGTCCGTACTGGGGTGGTGAGGTTATCACATAGAGGAGCTCCTCTGGCTTGTCAGTACCATCCAGTGCAAGGAGGACATCGGTTGTAATGTAGCCCCGATCCCCTTTTGGCACTCTAAGAGGTTTTATGAAAACAGCAATGTCTCCTGCAGGATAGACAAAACAATACTAAAATAGTCATATTGAAATGTATGTTGATCTCTTATGCATTATTTAGCCACATGCAAGCCATCACCAGTAGAAAAATCACAGGACTGTAGGATTATACAGAAATTCAAGCTGGAAGGGACTTCAGGATGTCTCTAATCCAACCTTCTGCTCAAAGCAGGCCCAGCCATAAGATCAGCCATAACCAGGTTGCTCAGGGCTTTATCTCATTGGGGCTTGAAAACTGCCAAGGATGGAGACATCACAACCTCTCCAAACCCTTGTTCCAATCTTAGCAGTGTCAGGTTAACTTGGTCTAATTTAGGTTTCTAATAGGGGTGCAATAAAGGAAGAGAGACCGTAAGTCTAGCCATAAACCTGGGAGACAGAGCTGTTCTTGAACAGTGTTTTGCCTGCCTTATTACATTCTTGCCATTTTCCTGTGCTTTGATTTACTCAGACATAAAGCTAGTTTCAGGAGGGTATTTTCAACTCTACTTGAAAAGTAGCTGGGAGTCCTGGGAGGCAAGGTGCAACACATTGCCTTAGGCAGACCCTTTTCAAATCCCAGTACCACTTCTTCACTAGCAGGTGAAATCCAAGCAGACAGACTTTCGGGATCTGCAGGGAGGCTTGCCAAGGGGCTATAGAGTGCTCAGGGAAGAATCAGGACATGTAGTCAGATCATCTTTGTTTCAGGAATAGGCACTGTAAAAAGTCAAATCTAGCAGATCTTTACCCTTTTCCATGTCCTTGATATTTATGTAGAAGTCCACAGCTGGGGATCTGTTGTACCCATCCCACAGATAAAATGTGAAGCTGTCTTGGTTCTTGGACCCTATAGCTCCTGTATGGACATATCTCACTAGGTTCATATCCAGTTCTTCCTGAGTGCACTTCATTCCAGTTTGGAGAGTCATCCAGCCTTGGCCTACCTAGAAAGAATAAACATCATTCATTAAACAGATAGTCTCCCATGCATCCTTCCCAGTTAACTGTGTTTCTTTGCAGTTATGCAGACTGTTAGTGGCAGCTACCTAGCTTCCTTTCTAAGCTATAGACTCTTTCCTCATAATATGTTTTGAAGGGCAGTAAATAGCTGGAGTTGTTCCCAAGCAGCTATAAGGCTGGAGAAGATACAGTGATCATTAATAAAATGGAGTAAATGGAGTTTGGCCACTTTTACTCCAGGAAATACATTTCTGCGCACTTCTCAATGAGACACCAACAAGATGAAAATGAAATGGTTCCTGACCCAGCTTGTGTTTTCTATTTCTTAATCTCACAAAGTTGCTCTTGGTTCTATCCGAAACCATCCCGAATGGGGTATCAGAAATGAACCTATGGGAAACTTCAGGGAAGCACAGAAATTTAGAGCCCCAGAGGTCCTCTGATGGAAAAATGTGAATTGCCCAAAAAGATTTCCTGCTTTTCTGAAGATAGCATAATACCCTATATTGGACTGATCTGTGTATTTGACATTTACTCTGCAGTAATAGTGTCACTAGCTTTGGAGCAAAGGTTATCAAGGACAGAGTACATGCAGGTATCCTATACGTTCAAACTGTCAGACTCCAGCCAGCAGCTGTCTCTCGCCCCAGTGTGTGGGACCCCTTTAATTCACAAGTCTCCCGTGATCCACAGACTCTTGCAGGGATCCAGCATCAAAATATGTTCCAAGCTCACAGGTCTTAAACAGATTTTTTTCTATTATATATGCATGCAATTAAAAAGAGGAATTTCTTCTATCTTTGTTCCTGTGGTTTATCTTTGGTCAATAGATGGTCATCTTTCCTTCCATTTCTAATCTTATATTTTGCCTTTCCTCTTGCTATATCCTTTCTATCTTCTTCCTTTTTTCCCTTCCTGCCCCCTATACTTTTCTTCTATCTCATTATTTATTACTCACTCTTTCACACACATCTCCCTCCGTTCTTTCTGAACCCTGAAGTAACTGAAGTAATGGGTTACTTGTAATTTTTTTTTGATCAAGGACTTCCCTCTCACCCCCTCCCAGCTTTGATGCTTGGTTTTCCCCCTCCATGGGATGATTCTCCCAGCATCTCTCTCCATTGTCGCCTCATATGATCTGCCATGATTTTCACCCTCCCTCTCCTCCTGTTGAGGATCTGGCCTTTAGTGTCAAAGCCTCTGGGACAGCATCATTTTTTGGTTCAAATACTCTTTCAACAATCAAACTGGCCACTGCCGTCTACTTCAAAACATGACAAACATTTGGGAGAAAAGGAAGATGAACTTCATTCTACCCTAAAAAGAGAGAGTTCTTTACATGCCTGCTTTTTGTTGAAGTACAAAGACTAACCTTGAGCTGAAGCTGACCATTTTCTGGAAGTCTTTCAAATAAGTAGTGAATTCTCTCCCTGGGGGTATCTTTATCTTCTGCTGACAGAACAGCACTAGAAATTATACGACTTTCACCCATGTTCACCTCTATATCATCCTTCCTGCAAAAATTAGAAGTCATGTATTGATGCAATAAAAGAAAAGTAACCTTTCCAACACGTAATTTCTCTGCCAGGAATATGGATTACCCAGATGCTGACAGAAATGACAACTGCAGAAAGAATGGAAGTAGGGTGCCTATTTCAGTTCAAAACAGAAAGAAAGCAAACGGAGTAGACCAGCTTCTCCTTACAATGGTGAAAAACAACAAAACAGATACCTACAACAACCTGGGATTTACCACGTCTGTCTTCTTCCCCTGGGCCCTATTCCGCTTACCTTCATACAATTTATAAGAAGAGGACAATGTAAAAAATAGACTGTATTATATGTTACTGCTACTATAGAGCACAGCAATACTGGTTCTAATGAACTGATCATTAGAGAAAAGACTGTCTTTCAAATGATTAGTCTGTCACTGCTCGCCTTAAACTTCAAGAGACACTACAAAGACTTAACTGGCTTCTTCTCTATGCTCCCCATTGCAGAATTTTCCTGGCTTCTTGATTCAGAGAAGCAGGTTAAGGCAAACTGTTCTTTGGCGGAAATGGTCATCACTACCCACAAATAAAATCTGAGGCAGCTCTGGCAGAAAATCCCACATAACTTGAAATTCATGTAGAGTCTTGCTCTAGGATGATTCTCAGATCTTGTCTCCTCTGTTTCCGTTCTCAGCTAGTAACTATCCTCTAATTTGCCTCTGCACACCCTGCTTTATCATTTTGCTGTTAGCTGTCTTACTTTTTCGCAATGTAGCATCCAAACAGTATTATTAGACTACATAAAGGTTTCAAGGAGGTTGGAGGGGATTCAGCATATTCAGTCACCCCAGGGATGGGACCTGCTCAAGCTAATCTGCCCAGGGGCCATGGAGCAGGTTGGAAAAGGACGGATTGCTTAGGCATTTGGCAGCTAAGCTCTGGCTGGACGCAACTGAGCATGTGCAAGCCATGCTATTTCAAAGGCCAAACAGAAATAGATTTTTACAAGAATTGCTAGACACATTCTTCGTATAACAGCCCTTTCCTTTGCCAAGCTGCAAGTGCCTGCTCCAAAGCAGAATGACAACTGAGATTTTCAAAGGAGAAGTTGTCACAATTATTTAGTGATTTTGGAAAATACATTTATTATTCTCAGAAAGGGTGGAGATTTTTTTTCTGAAGTTTCATATTCAAATAGATATGGATATGAGGCATAGAAATTTCATGTTTGGCAAAATGAGAAGCAAAGAAAATGGAATCATATGATAAAGTATATCAAGTCATATTAATGACAGCTCAAGCAACCTTAATGATTTGCTCATACCAGCAGTAAATATGCTGGGACTATGCAAACAGAAAGACCGGGTATCTGACCCAAAGACTGTATAAGCCAGGAAGAGAAGATTCAGACAAAAAAATAAGTGAAGATAAACATGTTTAGCTACACCCTGAATGCTGTCTAATCCCAACTCATTTTTCTGCATAGCAGTTAGTTGATTAAGTCCTTCTAGCACTCACATGTCTCATCTTAAGAAGAGGTTTTCAGGGGGGATGTGTGAGGGCCTTACATTCTCCAAGGGCACTCCTTGCTACAGGACGCAATCCAACAGGTGACAGATTGAGGTTTTGGCAATCACTGTGAATAACAGCCACTGTTTGCCAGCCAAAAAACATTTCATCCCAGATTCTTCAGTCTGTTGACCATAGCTAATGGAGATGAGAGCTGAAACTCCCTGGGGTGGAAAGGTGCCCCCAGATCAAAAGGTGAGAAAAAGCTCACAGGTATTGTCAAATGTTCACCTGTAAAACACTGCAGTGGCATAAGGGAGCACAGCAAAGGTGTGACTGAATGTGGCAGCTAAACCACTTCAATGCCAAACTGAACATGTTTCCTTAAAGCACTACTGCTTAACCGCTGGCAGCATACTGCATCTCGGTGGAAGAGTAACAGGCAAGAAGCCGTAACTTCATGTAATGAAATAGCGATTTTGCAAGTAGGTGGCTCACTATGTGCTACAGTTCACCACAGGAATGGCAAATGGTGAGATCTAACATAGCCAGACAAGGCAGCGATAGTTTCTGGATCCAGCTGGGCAAAACTAAAAACACTTGATTTCTTGCACTCAATCACCTTCCTTCAGAGAGAAAGAGTGGAAGATGACATACTAATCTTTACCGTGTGAGGAACAAATAAGCAATTATCAGTAATTATCAGTACATTATATGAATATACAAACTATACCCTTTATTCTAACTAGAAATGGACTTTCTCTCTTGTTAGCATTATGTGGTCCTTGATAATCTTTCAACTATAAAACTAACATTTGTTAATGCAGGAAGCTCTACATGGTAAACAAAACATTCAAAATTCTCTGCAATGGGAGATGTAGGTCTGATCTGAAGGTAGACCAAATATCCTGAGGAATCAGAAATTCCTGTTTTAGTGGCAGCCTGCTTAACAGGCTGCGAGTCATTTTCGAAATGCAAACTTTAGAGGTTCAGAGCTATACCCCCAAAACCTCCGGGCCCCCAGCTCCCCATCTGCCTGCCTGGGGCTGAAAAGCAGCCAGAAGGTGGAGACCCTGATGCTCTGTGGCGGGTTGTCAGCTAAAAAATGGAGATCCCAAGGGACAAGTTCCTTGTTAAAATGTCCAGGAGGTTCAGCTCTCTCACAGCCAGCTGCCTATCCGCAAATGGTCAGGCAATTTCTGACCACATCTAATTCATTTATGACTCCTAGTTTTGAACTGTAAGGGAAGTTAGCATGTACCTTTTCAGAAGGTGAATTATGGCTGAGGAATAGAGTGTTATAATAGAAAAGAAGAGAATCATTAAGCTGAAAGGCTTTCCCCCGTGACACAAGGAGGCATCAACCTTGTGGATTCTCTTGTGCCAAAATCCAGAGCTGCTTTCAGAGAGGCGGTTACCCCAGGGAAGGGAAAAGCAAAGTAAACTGCAACCAATACCATGGTGGTCAGTGGCCAGCAGAGGTGTGCAAAAATCAGGGCTCTCTGGCAAACATCTTGAATTAAGTTGTGAAAGACAAAACAAGCATGTTCCCCCACCCTTTTTTCTCTATTCTTTTAATATTGAGCAACATTAAAGCATGCCCTTCTTTCACTAAAAATGTTTTTGTTAAACAGGCTGATAGAGACACACATGGAAACATCTGTATTGACATTAGTCTGTGACTAGTTATGACATCCTCTCCCCATCAGTCACGAATCTGCTGTTTTGATCAGTTTTGGATCATTTTGTCTCAACTAATCCCTCTGTCACAGACAGGAACATGTGGCTTACTTGCTCAGCACTGGTTTCTCATCATTAACTGGAATGACCTTCACTGAAATCGTTCTGAGGACTTTATGTTTTCCATCTGATAGCTGGATTTTAAAGCTGTCAGTGAGGTTTTCCGAATTGTCGTGCATGTACATCAGCTTCATTCCTATGCAGGGGGCGGAGGGGGGGGCAGGAGGAGAGGTGGTGCCGGAGAGAGAGAGAAATGGAAAAAACAAATAAATCTGACTCCTGCAAAATCTCTCACATCATTTCACTCTGCTTCCATCACCCTTCTTTCATCTCCCCTCCCCATATGCCCTGGTCACAGCAAGCTTGTTTCAGCTACCAGAAGATGAGCTTGGCGAGCCACTGCTGTTCATTAATCTAACCACATACTATTGATCCAAAGACACCAGCCTGACCTGAGTAAGGGGTGACTCCCTTCACAAAAGGGTCTCTGTCGGTCTGAAAAAGGCACATTTCTTCTCCTCTCTTCATTCCAATTCATTTTAACAGGGACCCTGAAAGGGTGAGACTATCAGGCAACACTTTTTTGTGCCTTAAATAATCCTCAGGGAGCTTTAAAGAACCTTGGGAAGGATAGCTGGCCTTGTGGCTATGACCATGGACAATCAGAAGATCTGGGCTGGAGATGGCTTGATCACCATTGTGGACAGGAAAAGAGAAAAGCCAAGCAATTGGCAGAGAGTCAAAAACAGGACTTGGAAAGGCTGAGGAATCTGGGGACATGATATTTCTGAAGGTTCATATTAGACAGGCAGAGAGAAGAAAAATCTTTCCTCAGATTTTGAGGGCTGAACTGCAATTTGAGTGGCAGGATTGAATTCATGTCCCTCTTTATATTGATAGATCCCATATTTCACTAAATGGCCACAGTCTGGAAGAATCCACCGTAGTCTTGGCAGTATTAAATACACTTTTTGATTACATGTACTTGAAAGAGGTTTGCTGCTTCAAAGCAGGTTAACTGATCATGCTAAGCTATAGAACCCCAGTTCATACCTTTTTAGTTAGGTATATGAAGGTATGATGAAGGTATATATTGCGGCTTTTCAACGTAAAAGGGAGGCTCATAGGAAAGATGGAGAGAGATTTTTTACCAATGCCCATAGTGACAGGACAAGGGTCAACGGTTTTAAACTGAAAGAGTGTAGGTTTAGATTGGACATAAGGAAAAAATGTTTTACAATAAGGGTGGTGAGCCACTGGAGCAGGTTGCCCAGAAAGTTGTGGATGCCCCATCCCTGGAAGTGTTCAAGGTCAAGTTGGACAGGGCTTTGAGCACCCTGATGTAGTGAAAAAAAACCCTGCCTATGGTAGGGGGGTTGGACTAGATGATCCTTAAAGGTCCCTTCCAACCCAAACCATATGATTCTATGATTCTGTGATCATTTAGAGCAATATTTAACCCCATGATCAGTTAATGTGTTTTTAAATCAGTTTCTGCCTCTGTTCTAGGTGCTGTCAAACATTTTGACATCTGTTTGCTGATATGTTACAATACTCCCTCTATTTTTTCAGGGCAGATGGCCCCCTCAGTCATATTACTACCCTTTCTGACATGTAGGCCTCTGAGAGTGATTTTATTGACTGTTCTAAAATCAATAGACAACGCTGGCATTAAATAGGTTAACTTCTATTCCTAAACATTGTCTTAGAAATACACATAAGGCAAGTGAATAAGTAAGTGGTGAAGGTTTCTTACTGTGCCACCTTGCCTTGTTAAAGGAATGAAAGACCAATGTCAGAAGAATGCTGCACCTACCACTCTTCAGTAGCTCCATGGAAAAGTCATGAACAAGCAACCCATGGCTGTGGTCGTCGTGGTTAATTAACCGTTTATAGTGTAGAATATCATTGCCATGAACTCCATTAACAAGGAACCCGTACCAGGGCCTCTGCACAACCCCAAATACCAAATGGTCTTGAGGCACATCCAGATCAACCGCACTGATAACAGAGAGATCCAGTTCTTTCATCTCCCCCTCTTGAACCTGAACATGAAAGAAAAAAATGTCCAATTCTTTTACATAAAAAGAAATTATAGAATTTTAGCATCGTTTCCTAAGTAGGGTATTTTTGTGTATGAGTGTATCTCTTTGTTTCCTCCACCCCTTTCCCAGTAGCTTTTCAACTAGTTTAAGAGACATAGAGTAGCAAATTGTTAGTGATGGAAAGAGAAGGTGAGACAAGGAGTTCGTATCTGCCCCAATTAATACTAAAGCTGTTAAGTAAGTAAACTTCATATTAGTGCTAGGGAATGCACAGAGGAGAAAGCCTTTAAATACATAAATATATATAAAAATATGGATGCATATAAATTTATACACATACTTTACAGTAATATAAGCTTACACTGCCCTAGCATGGTGGTCACAGAATTATTATTTATATTAAAAGCAGTCTTCAGAGAGGGGAGAGGCTATGCCAGAAACATAAAAAAACTCTACAAAAAAATTATAAAAGCTCTTGCAAAACCAGAAGCAGCATAACAATCCTTCTGCTTTCTAGCTGACTTATTTGTTTAAAGATTTGAGCCTTTTTTTACTTAACTGCAAGTTACCAAACTGAGCTGTACACTGCTCCAGTCCCACTGAAGCTCTGTCTTACAGGTTTAAATGGGATTTAATTGGGCTCTTTCCTGAACTAGGCTGAACTACACAAAGTAAGGGAAAGATGCAGAGGAACAGGAGTTAGAACAATGTTCTTATTTGTATTAAAGAGTGTTTTCTGATATAAAATAATTCTATGACAGGCATTTGGGTTTTTTCCTTACGGTAATATTCCTTGCCATGAATTCTGGGACTTCATCATTGGTTGGGCTGATCAGCACAAAAAATGGAGTCTCTGCAGAGCGATGCAGCCCATCAGTGACATAAAGTACAAAGTGGTCTGCTGTTGGCTCCATTCGCATGTGCCTGGCTTGTACATAGTTTATGTTCAGGGCTTTCAGGTGCTTCAGCTGAAACGAAGCTAGAGATTTTAAAGAGATTATGAATTAGCACAATCTTTTCCTGCTTTCTGGACTTAAGTATCGTTAAAACATCTGAAAGTATGTCTTCCTTCAGTGAACAAATAACTTGGATTTTATAAGTTCTCCTTCATTTTTTGGCTGAAAGAGTTACACTGCACACGTTACCACAGGACACGTGCCCTTCCCCTGAAACAAAAATGCATCCTTCTGCTTCTTGTGGAACTGTGCAACTTCATACTGCAGAACTGGGCCCAAATAAAAAGACCCAAATAACAGGCAGGAAAAGATCTGAGGCCTAAGTAATTACATTGACTGTTATTTGACTGACAGACCAGGAAAATGGGGAACAAAAGGCTCAGTGATCCTGGGTGTCCAGCTGGAGACACTTGTAAAAGCTGGTAGCATTACAGAGTATGGCACAATCTGTTCTGCTGAGGATGAAACTGCCTTACAATGTTTGAAGGTGGACAAGGGAAGAGACCCAAGTCAATCACCATCTCTTTCACTTTTGTAGCTTTGCCTTGGAAACTAACATGGGACCCCGGCTTTTCAAATTCTCAGCTACAGCATTTAATTGACGTATACTTCAAAATTCAATTGACTATACTTCAAAAGAAGTATAGGTGAAGGGAAGTGCGGGAGCCTTGCATGGGAGAGTGAAGGGGGAGGCAGAGAAAACAGATTAATGTCTCATATCGCCACTTCTAATAGATTGCAGCTGGAATGCATAAAAGAAGGATTGGCTTGTTTACTTCAAGTGCCAGTTCTTCACATTTGCAGAGCTGCGGTCTCCCCTTGAACTCCTCCCACACAGTCCCACTGCTCTTCATCTGCCAGCACCTGCCTTCCTCAATAAGCCCATATTAATGCACACACCTGCAGCTACTTCACCAGAGCCCACCTCACAGCCCTCCAGAAGCCCTCTATATTTCATCTGCTTGATTACCATACATCGTTAAGACTTACCTATACTTATACCAATGTTGCTTTTCTCAAACCCAGGAGAAGGCAGTATATTTTCAATGTAACCAAACTGGGGAGGAGAAACCAAGACAAACTCTAAGTCATCTGCAGTGGTGTCAGGGTCAGTGGCAAACAAATGGTTGGTGGTAAGGGCTGCTGAGGAGCCCTCCTCCACCACAAACCTTGCACCTGCATACAAACAATATGATAAGCATTGTTGCTTATTTAGCTCATTTTACTGTTGTTTTTGTTAACAAGAATGGAAATAATAACTAAGGGGGAAAAGACAACAAATACTGAGTTATGAGGGATTTTGGTTTAGATTTTTTTTTCTCTGCTTACACCACCAACTCTACTTTTGCAATCATGTAAGTAGAGAGGAAGGGAATCATGAAATTATTTTACTGGTAAGTTATTACGTATGGTTTATGTGCTGCTCAAAATCAGTTGTTGCCTCTGTTTATCAGAGCATTAATTACATGAGAGCTGTTACGAATTGCTCATAATGAACAATTTTTCATGCATCACTGCTTAATTTCCCTGCTGGGACAATGCTTCATTTCCAGAACATTACTTGGGTGAGAGCCTGCAAATTACAAAACTACTCATACATATGTTTAAATATTCTCTGAGATACATAACATATACGTGATGCTTACAAACAAATGACATTGAAAAAGACAAGCATACAGAAAGCATACCTTTAATATGTATACTACAGACCTCATCCAAAGCTCAGGAAGTCAGTGGAAATTTCACACAATGGGCTGTTGGTGGACTAAATGTACATTACCAACAGTATTTCCATTTTAACTGAGTATTTTCAATCCTGAAGAGTACTAGTGAAAATGTGGCTTCACATCTATTAATCTGTTGCCTTACATATATAGTCTGGATTTGTGTTTATTCACTAACAGAGTTAAATATAGGTAATAAAAGATTCTCTCCCTTCATATAAGGGCCAGAGTCTAAATTTCTGTTGTATACTTTACGTGCAGAGGTAGATAGATGTTTACATTTTTGCATTGTATAAACCTGACAATTGTCTGGACCTAAGTTCAGTTCAGGGACAAGATATTGATCACTTTTACCCAGACATATGCAGCAATGGACTTGTATAGATGGAGGGGAGCAGATCTGAGCACTGTCATCTCTAACCACATGATTTAAACATGCAGCTGAAGAGCCACAAGCAGTTACTTATACTTGTACCTGCCGCTGAATTTGGTGGTTGCACTGTACTAGCAAAAGAAAAAAAATATTGATGGAAATTCTGATCCAAAACTTTTGTATGCTGATCTCAGCTGACTCTTTCTGATGCTAAAAAACAAACAAACAAACAAACAAAAACCCTGAGTCTTTAGCCATTACGGTACTGCATAGCCCACATTATAATGCTATAGTGAGATGAAGCTTTCACCAGTTGCAATTGATGGAGGCTGGTTGTCCACCGGCAGTACAGTGATGTTAAGGTCATATACTGGAAATGGATTGTGAAGTGGAACTGGAGGAGGAAGAGGTCCATCATAACAGCAATCTTTCACATCTAGGCCAGCCTCGCCGTCAGAGACAACGAAGGTTAAGATCTCAATGGAAGGAGTCAGGCCAATCTCCCCACCTGGAAAAAATGTTGCAGTTCAGAAGAAATATTTTACCAGAATTTCATGAAGAATAATTTTATATCCTGCAAGGACAAGCTGCAGTATTCGAATCAGAAGAAAACAGCAAAATTACTAGAGTTCTTAATTCTGGCTGGTGGGGGTGCTGTTTGGTTAGGGATTTCGTTTGTTGTTCGTAATTAATTTTAACCAGCTTACTTCTATTCTAGAATAAAAAGATGTGGAAAAGTATATAACTAAGTTAGTATTACTAATAGCTATAATATTATTATTGCAATATTATAATATTGTATTGTAATTGTAATAAAATTGCTAATAGTCCTCATGATTCTATTCTTTGTGCACTAAGGCATGTGCAAAATGTACATTTATGCAGAAAGAGAGGTTTTTTCTGCATTCCTTCTCAAAGAATGTAGGAAAAGATCTTTCTTTTATATATGTACTCTCTCTATGACAAGTGGTAATATCCACGCTCTTTCAGAAGAAAACATTTTTGCATACCAAGAAATGCATGTATTCCTATACGCCCCTTATCCCTACGAAATGGACTATAACAAGGGCTGTGCTTTGTTGCTCTGCTGTATATTATGCCTATAATGTTCAAAAATGTGGGCTGATACAACACAGGACTGGGAACTACCACCCCTTGCAAGAAGCATCTGTGGCTGAGTGTATTCTAGTTCTCAGCACTCTGGCAGCCTGTGTCTTGCATTGCTGCAAGGTGTTACTAATAAGCTGCCTGCAAAGGAAAGGTAGTGACTCCCACGCTCTCTTGCAATATCTACTGGCAGCACATGTAACGTGTAGAAATTTGGGAATGAAAAACACAGGCACCTTGGTGTCAGCTTCTGCCCTTCATTGCCTCTGCAAAACACTGCCATTGAAATAATGTTCCTGATATCTTTAGGATGCTGAAGAAAAGTTTGTTATGGGTGGCCATAATCAAGTACTTCCTTCTCTTCTCAAATACCAGCTGTTCATTTTAGGCAGTGCCAAGCCTGAAAATATCACATATATTCTCCATGCTAGTACAAAATTACAGACTAATTACACAGAAAACCAGAGCCTTTGGAAAAAAAAAAAAGACTAAAGCTGTCATCAGAGATGTAGAAAAGAGAACCCCTTTAATGCTACTGAAAGGATGAAATTAAGTAAGAAAAGGAGTTAACCGGCTCTTGGTTTCTGTGAATAATTAAAAAAAAAAGTATTTTTGGATTTTAAAGACAAAACCACAAAATAACATCTTTTTAGCACCGTGGTTCTTTTGAAGGAAATCTGAACATCATTTGTCTTGTGGTACAGAAAGACTATAAACTGTCCAAAAGTGGATATCCATGTAGATTGGGGAGGTAAGCAAAAAGTACCTCAGGTTGTTAGCAGTTTTCTATTAAAACACGTCATCCTCATTTACAGCGTTACATTATTTTATCTAAATGTGACTACGGAAAAAGATCAAAGTTTTTTTTAATGTCAAGAAACAAATAAAAAGACTCTATTTTGTACCTAATTTAATAGTACCTATTTTGTACCTAATAATGGCCAAAAAGGCCAAAGATATTTTATCAGCAACAGTGAACGAGATCCTCCAGGATTATGATGCTTTTGTGTACTTGTTAGAATATAATTTTCAGTTCAAAGAGGGATTTGGAGAACACATTAAAACATTTGGTAGTTGTACATCATCAGCCCTCTTTCGAAGACAGCTTACTTTTTTCCCCTAATCACAACACATGTGGCTTCTCAGCAGTTCCTGCTGAGCTTCTGCAAAGATTATATGGATTCAGTTTAAGATTTTCTGCCAAAAACTCTCTGACAACCTTCCAGTCCAATTCTGTCCTTAACTCACTTACTAGTGTGCTTATATGTGACTAAACCAGAGGTGACATCAGCTTGGAAGAAACGATCCACAGCAACGCCAGCTTTCCTCACTACTCCGTGGTAGGGCTGGCGAGCCAGCATAAACATCAGTTTCATGTCATCACTGTCTGCGTCTGTGGCATAAATATACTCCGAGGAGAGGACCACCTCTTCACCTTCCAGGCAGTGGAGCACAGGAACAAGGCCTGCTTGCATAACAGGTGGCTCATCATTCACAGGCAACACCTAATCAGAAAAATAATTTAAGATCTTTTATCTTTCATTTCAGTGGAAACCTGTTGTTTTAACACATTGCTTTCCAGCCCAAACCAGCAGTATGGTGTCAGTGTCAGAGAACATTGAGCTCTCTCTATGAACAAAATGAAACCAGCTGAATTAAAATTAAAATTCAAAGACAAAAGCAAACCAAACTAGATAATTATAGCTCATATTTCAGTACAGAGAGAATAATTCCAGACAGAAGACCCCAAGCTGGAGCAAGCACAAATGCCTTTCAGCTAGTACGAGCCAAATCTCCTCTCAAATTTGGCACACAAACCTGAAAGCTAGGGTCGAAATGGAAACCTAACAAGTCCAGTAGCTTCCAATTTCCAAGGGAATGTAAAGACTTTCAGAAGTCAAGTTTTGCACTCTTCTACACAGGCAATTGCTCTCAGAAATATGCAACACACTGACCTTGACCTGCAGACTGAACTCTACAAAGTGGATGCCATCTGTGGCTGCAAAGAGGACATCATCAGTGAGAGTCTCAGAGCCATCGTGCCGATACCTGTGAAAAAAAAAAGAGCTACACAGATGTCACACAGACAAAGAAGCTGTGCTTTCTGGTCATGCCAGACAATGTGGATCCCTCCCAATATAAAAAGCTGATCCCTGTGCAAGGGTGTCCATCTAAGACTGCTGATTCTGGATCAGACTGTCTTCAGAGGGCTTGTGGGGTCTCCTACAAGAAGAAAACCCCCGAGATAAAACAGACATCATCTGGGAAAAAGGTTTCACTGAGGCTTTGTCATCTATGTTTTGGCTGCTTGTGAGATGTCTACCAAACATGTATGTCCTCACTGCGGTAGGTGCTCTCCTAGACTAACAGATGGAAACAGAGTCAGAGAGCTCTAATTCTGCGTGCATGTAGAAAATCAAATCTTGTTCTTGCCACAAATAGCAGCAAAATTTTCATCTCTAGGTTAATCAATGTTAATACAAGTTTTCTTGTAAACTAACCAAATTTAATAAACACAAAACTTCCTTAAAATAAAAAAGCTGGCAACCGTTGCCTTCTTCACAGGAACTGCATGGCTGAATACAGAATTTGCCTCCTCATCTGCATGGGGCAGTGCTTTATAGAGAAACCTATCTACATCAGACATGGTCGCTAGCTCCCGCTTCCTGGCCACACAACAGCTCAGCTTCTACAGTGACCATTCGGTCCCGAGGGTCAGCCAGCAGTCTTGGCCTAGAGCAGCTCTGCCAGAGCCGTGCTATGGTGAGCATGGCTAGCTGTAGCCTCTGCACCTCGCACCACTTCACTGCAGGGCTTTCACTCATCCAACTGAGAGACTCGGCCACTGCAAGAAGAAAAGACAGCTACTCTTCTAACCTGACTGCCAGGGTACGCAGGTCCCCACAGGAAAGCCTGTCGCCTTCATTCATGGGAATGCCATCCAGCTCCACTGCCCCGTGCTGAGGCTGTCTCTGCAGGAGGAGGAGGAGATGCTCCCATTTTGTGTCCACGTCAGAGATGAGAATGTGTCCCTCTGTGACAGGGCTCAGGCCACCCTCTTCCACTCTCAAATGGCTTGTAAAAACCTGCATGGAGGAGAAATGATGAACTCTCTTTTCTTCTGCACCTCCAAACAGGGCAATTTCAATTTGCTCTGGTATAAGAACGTGTGACACCTTAAAAACCAAAATGCCAAAGGCTGTACTCTTTTCTGCTGTGTTAGGAAAACCTAAGGAATTTACTAATAGTAGGCCCAAATGTGTGCAGCCCAGTCCTGATCCCATTCACGGAGGCTTCATAGGCAATAGGCAACACAAAGAGGGAGGATGCAGTTTTGCTACCCAGGATGTGACGTATGTATTTTTGTACTCAGACACTGAAGGTAGCCCTCAGCTTATTTAGCACAAAAAATCACCTTGCACACTTACCAGACTTCACCTTCCTCTTCAGTCCCAATGCAGGCTACGTGCAAGATACTGAAACCCTGATCCCATGGAAGATTTATTTTTTATTTCAGTCAGACCAGGACATCTCTCTGCATTTCTGTTTCTACCCAAAACTATTTCCAAGTCCTTCCCTCTCACCTTCAGCACCACCCTACCTCTGGGGCCTGATTGTCCACAGGAAGAATTGTAATATTGAAGCAGACCCCATACAAAGTGCCACCGTGTTGATTGCTGATGGAAAAAATAAACTGAACTTGCTGAGGTTCAGGCCCAATGTCCTGCAGCGGCGGCATGTAGGCAACTTTCATATAGTTCACAGCATGCTGCAAAAAGAGAAGAGGGGTGGATGTAAGAAGAGATAACAGGAGTAGCCATAATCCAGGACATTAGGGACCTTTCTCATCCCCTGATTAGATGTGATCCAAACTGTCAAAATTAATTCCAGAAACTTTGCACATACTCTTTATCTACTGACAATACCTTGATTAAATGCATCTTTAGCTACAATCAGGTCAGTATAGGTTCAAATACTCAAACCTGTAGCAAAAAATACAGGCAGTTTATAAGTGATAATAGAGGCAATGGCCTTACCTTCTTGATGGAGCCCTTTAAGAATGCTGGTCCCAGGGCTTTTTCTAACTGTGACTTTAAAATAAACAATTCATCAAAGCACAGCTTTTAATGTAACATCTCCCATAGCAGTTGAATTTGCCCTCACCAGTATGAATAAACTGCACACCCTGCCTCCCGAGGTGAGGGCAAGCTGGTGAAAGAGGCTAAAATAATCACGAAAATCTTGCATCCAGACACCCATGTTAGGCACGTGATTAAGGATTTGTAGGCTCAGAGCTCTCATTATGGTACTGCAATGATCACCATTATGTAACCTTAACCGTACAGCAGGATATAAAACAGGGCACCTCACTAATATTCATAAGACTTCTGTCAAACCACAGAAGCATGAAAACTGAACAACAAAATCTTGAAGAGGCCTGTTCCAGCCTATACCATGTCTGTCAGTGGAGACACTGAGAAGAAGCAGGTACCTGTCAAGGCCTCATTTTCACATTTTGTGTATTTTTTCCTTCCTTTTAACATCATGCTGGAACCAAATTCAGCCTGCCCTAAGCAACTGCAACCCCTGCTGGTTTCAGAAGGAGAGCTGTGGCTACATGTTGCAGAACTGAAGCATGATGGGAATTTGTTTTAAAAGCTGGAATTGAATGAGCAAGGTTTTGAGCTTCTTAAGCGGAGCTTATGATAGTACTGCTCCTCATTTTTCACCTCTTGTTTTCCTGGCAAAAAGAAGCTGTACGTTTGTAACTTTTTAAAATTGTTTATAACTGGTTATGGTATCAAGTAACATAACAAACCTGAGTAAATGACTGCAGTGCAAGAGCAGCAGGATCCTTGACCAGCTTGGGGATGGTGTCCACCATAAACAGCTTCCCAGCGTCTGAGTGGCTGTACAAAAATACGTATGTCACATCCTGGTTAGCAATACTGCAGAACAGGAAAAACAACAGTCACATAGCTCCATCTTGCATTTCAACTTAACTTCCCACTCCCAACTGCATTGAAAGGAAAAACATTTTTCTTTCTTCTATCCTTGTTATTCATTTAAACATTATCACAGAAAACTGACCACAAGAAATATTTTTCAGGATGGTCATGAAAAATCATTGCATACGTTATAAGCAAGCTCTGGGTTTGCTACAAGTGTGTTTCTGCACACCTCAGATACCATTTACACCACCTCCAAGTCTAGCCCATCACATTCTTATTATTTACACACCTGCATTTATCTTTAATTGGAAAAATAAAATATTTCTGGTTTTCTTGCATCTTATACACTTCTGAAATGAACCAGTTTCCAGCAAGCCAGTTTTCCAACAGCAGTGACCAGCAAACTGGATAACCATGTGGCTATTTGACTGAATAGGGGAACAACCTAAACGTCCTTCTCCCCCAGCCTCATACTGATCCTCTGTTGCTTGAGGCCAAAATTGAAAGTGTTGATCTTCAGCTTAAACCGTAAAATGGCTGGATTTTAAACTTTTCTGTTTAGCAAATTGTTGCTGCTGCTGTCATGAATTTACCAAATGGTGAAACAGCATCAGTGACATGTAAACTGCTACTACACCTACTCATCCCATACCCCTATTGCCCCCATAGCCTGTTCTGCCTGCATTCTGCTTCACAGGTTCCTGGTCCATGACAAGGAGTCCTTCACAGTGCCACGGTAATAATATATATCCTAGAAAAAGCTGTAGCGCCTCATCTTCTCAGTCTGGGGCATGCCCAGGTCAGCCCCACTCTATCAGTTAGGAGAGGTGCTGTGCCTTGTGCTCAAGACTGTACAGGATCCCACAGGCCAGTGTAGTCAAGTCCCAGCAAGTCCAACAAAAGGAAAGAAAATATTTCAGGTGCTTTCCTCCTTCTTTCTTGCTAAACTATGCAATTTTTTTTATAACTCTGGGTATTATTCTGTTGCTTTCAGCTCTAGTTCACCCTTAATGATCAACAGGAGAGCTGCACGCAGCTATTGTCACCTGCACTTTAAGCAAACAGGTGAAGAACCTGAGACAGAAGTATGCTACTGCCACTGAGGCTGCTCCTCTTACCTGGGTCATTGCCCTGTCCCACCTGAAAGGTATGGCAGGTCACACCTACCTGTGCGTGCAAGAGAAAAATGGTGAAGTGGTTATGGTGTATGTGAGTTCCCTGTCTTGCTCCTCCACATCTATGAAGTGGAGATGTTTCTTAGTTAGGTGAGCAATCTCAGTCTCCTTAACAACCAGGTGACGGGTCACTCCTGGAGTTTCTCTGGGTAGCTGATCGTCCACAGGGATAATGTGCACCATCATCACCTGAAATCAGGAAGACAGTAACATTAGCAGCCTTTCCTCTCAATAAGAAGTGTCCATGCAGCTGTTTACAAACATGCACACACAGAAGTAAGTGGATCACTGAAATATGAGATATAGGATGTGGCTGTCATGCCATATCATGAACACACATGAGTAATGGAGATATACAACAGTTAAATGCAAAGTCTATGATGACTCTTAGCGATTTCTCTTTAAATTAAAGGCAAAGTTAAATTCAGTATGTTGGACTCCTGGGTGAAATAGTCTCATCTCAGTTGACTTCAGGAGGGCTGTTTAGTTTGTTTGTACCATCTCCAAATCTAATTTGTTTTCAGCATTTCATTTTACAGTGTAGGAAAATGTCTTTGCAACGGACCTGTCTCTCTGCGGCCAGGCAGAGAGAATTACCCCATGGAAAGCAAGAACAAGAGCTAGCTCTGAAGAACATTATTTGTGGTGATGATTGTGTTGATGGCAAGCAGAAAAGATCTATACCAGTTTGATTTGAAGGTCTGTCAGAAGGTGTAAAATCATCAGACATTTGAACGAAAAATGCAGGACTCCGCCAAAGATGCTTCAGTTTCATACCTGTGGCTCTGAGAGATTGGGAGGGTCATGGCTATCACACAGCACAAACTCAAGGGAATCTTCAAATACTTCTCCTCCCAAATGATGATAATAAATTATTCCATTAAATAGATCCCTCTGAAGAAAACTGCTGACAGAATACCCTGTTGAATTGAAGAATATATGTTCTATTGAACAGTGCATGATTTTAATAATTCATAAAAATTATCCATTAGCTGTGCAAGTAACTGGTGAAGCATGTCCTCTTTCGCACCCTGATGAGGGCAAGCCCTTTGAAATGTTATCTCATTGTCTTCCACGTTTCCTGAAGATCATCACCTCATTTTATATGTTCATTCTAAGATCATTCAAAAAATGAAGCAACACAGCAAACGGGCCTAAAGCCCTGTTCAGAGAACAAAAGAGAATTTGCAGGACTAGCAGCCTCTGCAGTCTAGCACAGGAATTTCTGAGTTCAGTTAAATGGAAGGAGAGCTTTCTTCCTCTTTTAGCACCATTAACATCATCTAATAGCTTTGAACTTGTCAGGGATCCCTGCAGATAAAATAAGTGCTGACTAGCCCTCTCTGGAAAAGTACAGTAGGGAAATAGACTCAGAATGGAAGAATTATGGGATAAATTGTGTTCACAGGTATAGATATCCTGGTGCAGAGACCAACATTAATTAATGATGGGGATTTACACTATAATAAAAGAAGTCCAAATTTGCTATGATTTGCCTCGAGCCAAAATAAGTTGTCCAACTGTAACATTCCATGTAGTTTAAAAAGGAAGGGACAAAGAAAAGTGTGCTATTGTGGATGTGTTTCATTACCTATCAAGTTTGGTCCTGGTTTCTTCATGATTTCTCCAGCCTGTGGTGGCTTGGTAATATTAAACAGTATGTAATCATCACTGGAATCTATGTCAGAAGCATGAAGCATGGAGCCCTGAATCAGGATCGTCTGTCCCTCATGAACTTCAATGACCACATTGCTGATAAGAAATGGAGGGCTGTCATCTTTAGGGAGGATATTGATTGGAAACTTATGGCGAATACTGTGGGGGCCATCAAAAATCCTAAATACCACAAAGTCCTTAGTAGAATCACTGTCATCATGATGGTAGTGAACAGCTCCAGCCTGAATGTCAGAGACTGTGAACATGAATCCTTTCTCTCCTGTGAAAACAGTGGAAGAAAATGCATCAAAAACGTGCAGTTCAGCCCAGAGGAGAATCCTTCCACCAATATGGATGTTATTAAGGGAGAGGGAAGGAGAATGCATTTCTAACTAGAAAAAACAAATGTAACTTCACCTACTGGAAACAAGTTTGTAGAAGTTGGAATTGTTAATAAAAATACAGAATTTGCGACTGTGGTAGCAGAGAAAATCTTCCAAATATCCATTGCACTAAAGATAACTGGAGATATTAAGGATTTTTAACTGCAACTGTTTCCACTTTAATTTCAACCTCTACTTTCTTATCGGAATATTTTACATGTATTTTAAGCATCAAAGAGAATATGCTTTATAATTACAGCTCAGCATTTCTGAGCAAGTAAAAAACAACATTTGTGGGTCTTGTTTTTTCTGCATATTGAGGTTACTGTCTATAATAAGACAATTTTACACCTCTGCTTCACTAGACATGTTATGCACACACACAAATATTCAGGCAGGTTAAAGGTTTCAAGAACTGCAAGCTGGTGCTGTAAGAGATAATCTCCCAAGGGCCTCCAAGGAAAATATTTTTTTGTCCCCCAAGCTGTGTAACATCAGCAGGCATACCCTCTCACTCCCTTTGCTCCTTACTTGAAGAGAATTATGGAAAACTTTAGGATGGAGAAATAACTCTCTCACCACGAAACAACAACCTGTTAAAGGTGACAAAAGGCAGGGAACACCACCATACGCATCTCTTTCTTTCAGGGCTTTCCTTTAGCTCTAGAACTGGTATTACCAAATCCAACAAAAGAGCATTCAAAGCATTGGATTGATTCACCGTTCGCCACAGTTAATGGGAATCATAGAATCATAGAATTATTAAGGTTGGAAAAGACCTCTAAGATCATCGAGTCCAACCATCAACCCAACACCACCATGCCCACTACACCATGTCCCTAAGCACCTCATCTACAGGTCTTTTAAATACTTCCAGGGATGATGACTCAACCACTTCCCTGGGCAGCCTGTTTCAAGGCCTGACCACTCTTTCAGTAAAGAAATTTCTCCTAATGTCCAATCTAGACCTCCCTTGGCGCAACTTGAGGCCATTTCCTCTCGTCCTATCGCTAGTTACTTGGGAGAAGAGACCAAGACCCACCTCACTACAACCTCCTTTCAGGCAGTTGTAGAGCGCGATGAGGTCTCCCCTCAGCCTCCTCTTCTCCAGACTAAATAACCCCAGTTCCCTCAGCCGCTCCTCATAAGACTTGTGCTCCAGGCCCTTCACCAGCTTCGTTGCCCTTCTCTGGACACGCTCCAGCACCTCAATGTCCTTCCTGTAGTGAGGGGCCCAAAACTGAACACAGGATTCGAGGTGTGGCCTCACCAGTGCCGAGTACAGGGGCGCGATCACCTCCCTGCTCCTGCTGGCCACACTATTTCTGATACAGGCCAGGATGCCTTTGGCCTTCTTGGCCACCTGGGCACACTGCCGGCTCATGTTCAGCCGGCTGTCAACCAGCACCCCCAGGTCCTTTTCCTCCGGGCAGCTTTCCAGCCACTCTTCCCCAGGCCTGTAGCGTTGCCTGGGGTTGTTGTGGCCGAAGTGCAGGACCTAGCACTTGGCCTTGTTGAACCTCATACAGTTGGCCTCAGCCCATCGATCCAGCCTGTCCAGGTCCCTCTGCAGAGCCTTCCTACCCTCGAGCAGCTCAACACTCCCGCCCAGCTTGGTGTCGTCTGCAAACTTACTGAGGCAGCACTCGATCCCCTCATCCAGATCATTGATAAAGATATTGAACAGGACCGGCCCCAGTACTGAGCCCTGGGGAACACCGCTCATGACCGGCCGCCAACTGGATTTAACTCACAGCATTTGCCAGCAGCATTAGAGTTATGGTGCAGCTGGAGGGCTAAACCCGAGCTTTCCTTTCAAGTTTGAACATCACTTGGTGCTTGCTAGACAAAAAAGGCAATTGCTAAAAATTGCGGTGATGATTTCCTTTGCATATGCCTATGCAGACACATAAAAGAGAGTAAGGCGTGGTCACTGCAGAAGAAATATCCACCCCTGGCTGGCCCACGGGAGGCTGAGAAACCCCGGGAGGCTGCATGCAAGGATGGGACTGCCACCACGAGATGGGCCCTGAGGTCCTGCAGCCGCAGCTGGTCTGCTGCTCTGCGGCCTGCAGCCCACTCCCTGGCTGGCTGCACAGCCTCCCGTAACACTGTCTGTGGGGCTGAGCCCATCTAACACTGCTGACACCACGGAGTCTCCTGCATTACAGGAGGACGATTGTGCAGACACTGACCTCCTTGGCAGTAGTTTCCTGAGATGAAACATACTTCTGAATAGTTTCTGTTTCCACTAAATTCCAAATATCACCTTCCCCTTTTCTTTCAATACTTGCTTTATGTCTCTAGGCTATGCATTTTACATGAATACATTTAACTATCAAAAAATCCAGCATTGATAATGGCACTATCTTTCCACCCTGCCAACAGCAGAATGACTTCTTTTACCTAACCATTTTCCCAAAGAGAGCAGCACTGTCCTGACTCATGAGATTGCAAAGCAAAATGAGTAATATTGACAATGCAGAAGGCTAATGAATTAGAAGCCTAATTTAAATGCCACTTTTTGAAATAAACCTTAAAGCTGCCAGTAAATAACAACCATATCCAAACGTTGTCTGTATTTGCCAACAAATCAAAATCACTCGGCATTCCTTAGCATCTTCAAACAAAAATATAAGAAGTGAAAATACAGTGACTGCATTTTGCCTAGGTCATGCCTGCTCAATGAAAGCATAGCTGATTTCTTTAAAATTTCAGCTTTGGAATGTAAACGTACGTTAAGAAAGTAAAAGTTTAAATACTGAAATTTTCAATACTCTTGTTTTAATCCCCCCTCCAGCATGGTTGTAGCCGAGGAAGCCGGCCAGCATAGGGAGCGGAGGGGCTGCCGAGCCGCCTGCCCCCAGCTGGGGAAGCGGGGCCAGAGGGCAGCCCCGTGCCCCTCGGTGCTGGTCCCGCTCCTCGCTCCGGAGGGGAGGCCTTCAGCAGCAGCACTCTCATGCCTCGGGTTTTCTTGTTTCCTCTGAGCGACGCAGGGCAATACATGGCGTTTCTCTGTGTTTTGCAGTGGCATCGCAGCACTGTCCCTCAGGAGTTACCCGTCCTCGTTCAGCCTTGCTGAGACACGGCAGCATCAGGCCTGCTGCACGCCATTACGAGCTGCATGAGCTCACTTGGGCTGAATCGACCTCCAGTGAAGAAGCTAAGAACCACTTTCATTTTCAAAGTGGTGTGTAGGCAAAATGCCAGACTTACAAGCATCTCCCATTTAAGGACGTGGACAGCATAAATACACTCTTCGCAAAAGTGTCTAAGCTATGCAACTGACTTTCTGTATGAGCTTCTGAATTTTTTAATTTCTTACTGTGCATCCAGGAATTTCCTTCCACACCTTCATTCCCTTGTAAATCTGTCTCTTATGCTGGCAGCCCTCAGCAGGGAGTGACACACGACAGGCTCTATCAACGTTTTATTGCCTGTCACCTTATCGTAGCCAGTTGTCACTAAAGAACATGTTTCCAGGCCCTCAAGTTGAAATGATTTACCTCTCACTGTGAGCCGCCCATGCTGTAAGCCGTCAACTGTAACCAAGCGGACATTTTGGATGTCATCGTTGTCCACAATTTGGAAGTGCTGCCATGTGATCGGTCGGGATTGCCCTTCCAGGAGGTTGAGGCCTGCAAAAAGCAGAGCGTTATTTCACCAAAGCGTCTGCGACATTCAAGGCTGTCAGCACCTAACCTGTCTAAAGAAGCATGTTTAATTTCACCTACACACCTACCTGTGACAGACGTTTCAAGGCCAGCTTAAAAGCTTGATATCAACTTTTATCTATTCTGACATACTTGCCTTAGTCAACTGTCTTTAAGGAATTTTTTTCAGACAAATAACGTATTCTGGTTGCCAGTGGTCTGATAGACTAGCTAGGCACATTTCTGGACATTCGCACAAACGGGAGCCTCGCACTTGCAATCTCACAATGTCTGAAACGGGGCACTCAGCTTCCTTAGTGAGTCTGCATTTAAAAATACGTATTGATCTTCATGATGGAGGGCAGTATCTCTTCTTTTTACTCAGACAGTCATGGCAGGTGGGACTCCTCCGGGAGACAAGAGGCCTCTCCTCAGCTCCTTCCCTTTTCTACTGTGAGGAGGCTGCTCTTTCTCTGGTGTTAACTTCAAAACTTGTTTGATCTTATACCTTTGCCTTTTGATGATTAAATATCAATGTACATTTCACTCTAGATGGGAGAGCCTGTCCCCTCTCCAGTGCAGGCATTATAAATCTGTTTGAATTAGCCTTAACCCTGTACGGTTTCCAAATGGTTGGTGGTGTATCATGCCCTCTTTTTCTAGTTGTTCATTTTTGCAGACTTCCACTTCAGACAATACCAACAAGCCTTGGTCTTTCTCACACACTACCCTACTACTCCTATTCCATCACATTGTCTTTACTATTTATACTCTTTTATGTCCAGTTCGTTCTGGAGAAAATGCTATGTACAGAAATCCTGATTTTCATGTAGCACTCTTTTTTCTTTATTTTTCATTCCAGTTAAAACTTAAGATTTTTTCAAGTTGTTGTAACATGTTCCCCCCAAAATGGATAAAGGGAAAAAGTAGATTTACACTCCCTCAGTTTAATGATCCTTAAACTCCAGGTGTAAATCTGAATTTTAGAGCTGTGTCAAACGTCTCTGTCAAAGTGTTCTAAATTCTGTGGCAAAATAAACTGTGGAAAAGAGATCGCACCTGTATTCCATGAAACCCGAGGAGCGTTTGTGTCTGTTGTTCTGATAGAGAGATGCACGGTGATCGGTAAACTCCTTTCAAAGTAGAAGTCATGAACCTCAAACTCCACCTTGTGAAAACAGACAAACTAATTATTGAAAAAAAAGAGCCTGAAAACCAGCTGCACCTCAAAACTGATGTGTTCTTACCTGAGAGACCTTAAAGTCTTCGGATAATATGTTGAGAAATGAAACTTGATTTAGCTTCTAAAAAGAGCCTTTGAGGTTCTGCACTAAATTAAGTATCTGCCTTCTGTGCTTTTCACAGTGAATGCTGGGAAAGTTAGTTTGCAATGTGTGGAAATTAATGGGAAAGATAAACATTTTCACTGTTGTTCGGGGTACAATTAACTCAGCGATTAACATAGGGCTTTTTTAATAGTAATGGTAAGAGGGGGAAGGGACATTTCCTGCTCTTTTAACATGTAGGATCAAAAAAAATTTGAAAGAAAAGATACGGACTGGAACAGAAAAAATAATCAAAAAAAAGAAAATGTCAAACTCTTGAATTGTGAGACTCTTGAATTGTGAGACTCTTGAACTGTCAAATTCTTGAACCTGTGATCAAACAATGCTGAAAGCAGAACAGAGAAGAGGCACTTAAGGAGCAGGCGGTTTGGTAGGATGACTGATCCTCATACTAAGGAAACAGAATGGAAAGGGGTTCCTGTGACAGCCAAGGATAAAAAAAGACAAGCCTTGTCAGCATCAGGTACCAAAGTTACTGTTACTGTTCCTCTGTTTTCCAGTCCACCCTTTCCCCAGCTTACCTTGCTCTGGTTTTCTGTCTCTTCAGTTTCATTACTTTAGTACCAACCACTTTGTTTTGTTTGGGTTATTGCTTAACTATCTTATCAGATAGTTATTTTATAACTATCAGCATATCTATACACTCCTTTACCTCATTTCTCTTCCTTTTATATCTCCTTTTTAAGATGATTGCTTATTTCTCAGAGTGCTGGCACACTACTGAATTACACAAAATATCTAGCAGTACTGGTTATTGAAAAAATAAAGCAACACGGTACCCAAAGTAGGAGACATTCACCGTCAGCACTCTGTGGCAGATCTGGAGGGAGAAACATCGCTAGCAGCCAATACAGAAAAGGTAGAAGTGGTGCTCTGTTCGCTCCCATAAAACATAAACGTATTCCTGCAGCCTTGGTCTCATAGATGGGCACTGTTTATTTACTCACTTACTCCAGACCCTGCAGATACCAGCTCTCATTGCTTGCATCGTGCTCTCTATGTTAGTCACATGCTTTTACAGGAACTGTTGCGAGTCCCTTTTTCTTATCCCCATACCACCATTGCCGCAGTAGGTAGGGTGCGAGATCAGATGGCAATCCTGACATTTAGCTCGTCTGTCTTTCATGGCTTTTAATACGTCACCTGTCCACACGTCACAGGGATCAGTACTGTCACATAGAGATAAAAGCTATGTGGAAAAGGCACCTCTGATCCTTCCAAAAGTTCTTGGTTGGCTCTAAAAGTAGTGTTATTCGCCTACTCCCTTCATAAAAAAATTTTAAAAGAAAAAAAGAAGAACCAAAAAATCCTGCTTAGATATTCTTAGTCAGAGGGGATAAAAATCTTTCAGTGCAAAGAAATTCTTAAGTAGTGAGCAACAAATAAATGATTTGTGTTAGACAGTTAAGCTGATGAGTCATAGGAGAAAGTGGTAAAAGATTTCACCTCTGCTCCTGCATTGCATATGGTTAAGAGAAACATTTTTTTTTTTTTTTTTTTAAATATCCATTACAAACAAATGCATTTCTTTACAGCTTACTGAATCTTAAGGAGGTGAAAAACAGCAAATACTCATACATTACACTGTTACCTCATAATTCCTCCTCTCAGTGTGGCTGTTATTTGGAGGCTGATAAGCAATGAGCATGTCACTGAGATCTTTCCACGTGAAGGAGCCAACAGCTTTTGTATGATCAGATAGATGAGTGATGAAGCCCCGTGGAGGTGGCTTGGTAATGTTGAATACAAGCAGGGACTTTGGAGTTTCATTGTCTTCAGCATCAACGGTTGTGGTTGTAATGGGGGTTAAAATAAATTGGTCTACTTCCAGGATGAACTTTGCCATCGGGGCAGCTTTGGGTATTTGATTAGGAATAGCGCCTTTAATCTGAACAGGGAGCCATGCATACTCAGTCTACAACAGGAAAAAATGAGACAGCTGAAAGGACAAAGTGAAGCAAACAAAATAAATTCAATTTCCATTACCTTCACATAGCTAATTGGGGTACATGTTAAAGCAATAATTATTTTGAAAAGAAAAATTGAAACATTTTAATGAGAAAATGCCTAAAGTAAATATTTAAGACCTGATGAAAAGGTCTTCCAGGTTCACTAGTCTTATTTGTGTCCTTAATTTTGGGCTGAAACAACTTGCTTAATTTGACGTGAGTTTAATGAATAACTTTACCTGACAGTATAAGCTATTAATTATTATTAACTGAATATGTTCACACAGCACTCAACTTATTAATTACTATATATGTTGAAGTCAGTGCAGCTCATGCTCTACAAAAAAGGTGGAATTATGCCAGAATTAATTTTGCTGTCAGGCTAAACTACATATGTCTTCCAGTAAACAACCAAAAGTGTTTCTCTGTAGTCATAATGGTCTAAACATAGAGGCATGGAGATAATGCATTTCATTTGCCCAGCTGGCAACGTTGTAAGAACTGAACAAACTTTCAAGATCGCTATCTCTCTTCAAATGTGAAAAGGAACAATGAATTTAAATTTTTTGAAAACCGGGAAGACAATCAGACATTGTAAGTTGCATAAAGGCCTACCTTGTGCAGAGTTTTGCTTCTGCTGTCTGTGAGATCCAGCCTCACAGGAATATAATCGGTGTCAGGCGAGGGAGGGTCAAGGTGCTGGTATCGAATCCCCATCCTCAGAAATTCTTCGCAGCTCATTTTTGTATTGTGTACGACTCCCAGTCTCAGTATGCAGCTCCCGTTTCTGCACTGCTGGTCCAGGCTGTGCTCTGTAACCCAACAGAAGCAACAGTGAAACGGTTTGTGGAGCAGAAACTGACATGGGAAGCCTGTCGGTATAGCTAAGCTAACCCTGATAAAAAGCCAGTGTGATGAGGATTAGGGCTTCTTTCCTGACTGAACTTTTTCTACAGGATTTTGTTTTCAACTGACATCTTCCAACTCCAACCTCCCTTCATCTGTTGGGTAGGTGCTGCCTCCCAACAACTCCCTGGGCTGTTTCTACTGAGTCTTTGGCACTCCCAAAGCTGTCACATTGGTTCACATGCCTAGGAGCCAAAACTAGACTCCATCTGGGGATTACTGGCCCAGATCTGTGATCTGTGTTGTGCCCCACACAAACTTCTTTCAGTTTCTATGATAGCTCAAGCTGTTCATTAAACTTCACATTACCCACTCTTACCCAGCACGTCTGAAGCAACCCAGTGTTGCAAACTTAATCTGATGGATCTCTTTGAACCTGCTAATACAAACAACTAAAGCACATCTTACTAGGGCCAGAGAAGAAGCTCTGCGGCTGATCTCCACGAAGCTGCTCTTGCTGCACTTCCCCGGTGATGAGCTGGCCGTGAGCAGGCAGGTGGGTTTCTGAAGAGGCTATGGAAATGGTGCAATCCAGATTTATCTTCCTGTCATAGTCAAAAGCGAGGACATTCTTGTCAATCACCCTGGACAGACCATAGTACTCAGGGACTTCCAGGGCATGGGAACGCATTTTGATGATGTTACAATCTGGCTCAAGTAACTGCACACGGAGGGTGAATGTTTCTACAAACGTTTCATTTTCTGTAAATCTGCAGGGCATAGAAGGAAATCAATTATGCGTCATCCCATTTTCTGTCGCTCTGTGAGTTTGGCATTGGCCTCATCTGCTAAATTGAATTACTTAAACCCCTTTCTCTCACGTGCCCTCAAACCCCAGATCTCCAGAGACCTTGAGGTGCCAGACACTGATGCCCACCTCCTCAAACTTGTAAAAAGGGTGTTTGTGTGAAGGAAGAGGTTATCGCTGTATATGCAAGAGTCTGTGTCCCTATCAGCAGGACGGCACAGAACATACAGTGCTCTGAAAGTACTGTTGTCACTTTCAATAATAAAAAGAAAAATCACTGGTTTTCTGTAATAAACAAGCAGCACATTATATTTATTAATACTAACAAACACTTTATTTGAGCATATCTAAAATACATTGTGACAAATTGTGACAAATGTTTCTCTAAACGGATGGTCACTTGTTGACCTAAGTAGTTACAATACATACAGCAGAACATGCTTTTACCATGAAAAATGAACTGCTTGCTCTTCCTGAGAGTAGCTGTTCTCCTGGTAACAATGAAATGTGATCTCCCGCCACTGCTTACCTGTACAGCCTAAGCATGACCGTGTCTTCGTCTAAAATCGGACAGCCATTGTGGATATATTTGACTTCATTAGGAAGGAAGTGACAGTCAAAAACCTATGAAGGAGAAAGAATAGACAAGTACAACACTGTCAAGGATGTTAACTTCACTTCTCTCTGACTGTCAGGAATGCATCAGACTAAGGAAATTTTTAATCTGTAGTTTATTTCCATGAATAGGTATTCACCTGTTCTGTGGTCTCCCAGTGAGAGCCAGAGCAAGCACTTTAATGTGGGGTTGCTGGCACTCTACAAGGGAACAGGCATATAAATGTGATAGTTTCAGGCTGCCAGGTCCCTCCTCCAGCGCAACAAATAGTTTGAGCGCACACCTCTCTACCACCACAGCCTGTGGACTTATGGATGCGGTTGTATTCAGTGGGAGAACTGCAGTGGATCTGAAAAGCCAGCAGTTCCTGCAGTATGATATTAGATTTATTAGTTTTTAAAGTTGCTTGTGGCGATAGCTTAATTATACAGTAAATCCTGCTTTATAGCCACTACCATTGGGCTACAAAAGTATGATCCTGTGAAACTTCCCTGTTGGAAACTTTGCTAGCTCAGATTTGTTACATGATTTTGGAACACTGACTTTGTACCAGTAGCTTTTACCAGATCAGATGTCACCTCTGTGCCATACCAACAACCAGCCCCAATGTCAGTGTAATCCCACAGGATAAAAGCAAGCAGAATTTCCATATTGTGTTCACCAGCTAATTCAAAAGAGACATTCTTATGATTATAAATTATGATTATAAATTCTTATGACATACCTGATTCAGGTCAAATTTGCAAAGAAGCCTGGCCACAGTTTAACCATCTAAGACAGACACTTGTTTCAGGCTGATTGTTTTATTTAATGGTTTGTTGACTTGCAAAAGTAAGGCAATGAGGAAAAATGCCTGACCCAAATGGAAAAAAGATTGCTTTGGAGAGTTCTGACACACCCACTCTTTGGAGCAGGGATTTGGATTCTGGGGCATAGGATTTTCATGTCCTCACACATGCCAATTTGCAAGTCTGGCAAATTACAATTCCCATGTAGCTATATTTCTTTATAGACCTTATGAGCTGAAAGCTCCTAGCATTGATAAGACCATGTCTATGTTATCCTTGTGGTAACAGGGAACCCCTACACAGCCCATACGTAGATACTCATGTTTCATATCTACAGAGAGACAGGGCGTATTGTTGTCACCACAAAGGCAAAAGCTAATCGTTGCATTTTCCGAGTGTCTCACTGTGCAACTGAATGTGGTTTTGATTCAGTTTTTATGGGCAGTATTCACACATGATTAGTTCTTCTATGGACTAAAGTAAAACCTGTTCAGCATTCACTAATAGACCTGATGAGGCCGTAACTAATAAGGATTAATATACATATGCGGCTGAATGACAAACCACATCTTTTTGCAGAAAGAAGAGGTCATTTCTTACTACCAGTCATTTCTTCAAATACACCAAAAGAATCACGAAAATGAAATGGCTTGCCTGAATTACCTACATCTCACCAGCCACTCACCCAGGATGGTGAAATGAAAGGGGGATTTTAGTGAGGTTCTGAAATGTTGACTGGAAGTGCAGTGCATAGAGAAAGTCTTTGGATGCTCTGACTTTCAGCATAAAAATAAAGTAATGCTTTAATTCCTAAAGTAGTTGTTAATGCATGGTTAACTGAAACACATCATGACCACTTCGTGTATTTACTGTAAAGGATATAGGAACTAGTGACCTTTGTTTCTTTCTAGCCATTACCAAAATTAGAACTTGCATCTTTCTCTAATGGAAAAATAATTAGAGTTTATCAGCTTTCATTATTACCGGCAGTGTCCACTTCCACTGAAGTTATTCTCAGACGCTCAAGCTATATTCCTAGTGATTTTAAAATATATTGCCTGCTTTTAACTTTCATCAACAAGCACATTGTACAAAGTCTTTTTTTTTTCAGTAATGTGTTAGTTGATTATCAGATACATACACATGGATTTACCACTCCTCCTATTGGCTAAAATAATCTTGGAATAATCCATAATATATGGTGTTATGGAAAGTATGATTGATTTTATTTGTTGGGACTGCTTAGAAAGGAAGGACAAGAACAGTTTGTGACAAACAAAATTGCTGTCGTATGATGAAGGTTTTGACTATGTTGTGGCTGTTCTGTTGTGTATTGTTTTCAAATGTCACAGAAATATGTGTTTCATTATTTTTCAGTATTTAACAAACAACAGATATGTCTTTTTCTTACTTAATGTCTTTTCTTTCTTAGAGATTAATTAATTAGATATCCTACAAAAAAAGAAAAAAAAATTAAGAGAAGTAGTTACGTGGTGTGTTACCTCAAAGAAAAAAAATGTACATTATATACAAAAGCCACTTCTATTACAGCTTCCAGTAGTTTAATGTTGTACACTGCAGATGAGATTCTTCACTGATGTAAATCAGTATAGGGCCCTCAAAGTCAATAGGGTTTTTGGTGACGTGTAGGTCTGGTGTGCACCTGACAATAAGATACTGCTCAGATGATGCATCCCTGTTCATATCAGAGGGGACTGCCTACAGCAGAGGAGATGGTTTATCGTATCAAATAATTAATTTCTTTCTTTCTAAGACATCATTAGTTCCATCTCTTAATTGATAAGAAGGGGATGGAAAATGAAGGACCTTTCCACAAAGGTCTGTTACCACTGACTGACAATCATTTTATATATGTATAAGACACAATCTGCTTTGCAAAAAGAAACATCTGTTTTATGTTTCCTAATATGTTTTCCTTTTATATGAACAGGCAACTCTAATTGTCTGTAAATTCACTGGGTAAGACAAAGGAGATCTAAATCTTTTCCTAATTACTGTTGAGCTTTGTTTTTTTCTACTTCAACTGCTTTTCAATTACAATTTATAATTAAATTGTCATACATTCCTAGGACATTACTCACTTTAATGGCAGTAAAACAGATCAGACCACAAACATTTTATGGCTGCAGAATTTCCTAGTAGAAAGAGCATGAGTGGCACCAGGAGGGCCAGACTCTGGCACCTTTTTTCAGGAATGGTGAAAGCTCAGGCAGCACTTTACAGTGTGGTGAGTACACATCTCCTGGGTCTCTGGAAAACTGCCTTTGACCCTGTGCTTGAAGCATGTCAGGTTACAAAGGACAAAGTGGCTTTTTCAAAATACCTGGGTCCTACGGCATGTAGAGGCTGAGGCAGAAGTCGAACGCAAAGTCAGTCAGCCAGCAGCCAGCTTGCCTACAGAAGAGGTTTGCCAGCAGTGAGACTTTAAGTCTCTCTTTTTCTCTTCATGGGTCAAACTAGATTGGGCAAGTGGAGAGGGGAGAGTATGGTCAGAGCCCCTGTGCTGACAGAGAGCAAGCCCTGGGGAAGTCTCAGCAGAGGGATTGCACATCTAGAGAAGATCACACATTGCCCTGCTCATCGCCTCCTGTTTTCCCTGGTGTGCCTCTGCTCCTTCTGAGTGCTGGTTCAGTGGTCTGCAAAAATAATGATGATGACCAAGCCAGAAGCTTTGAAAAATCTACTGAGACCGGTGCTCCTGCATTCACCTTCACAGAGACCACCAGAAACCTCAGAGAGGATGTTCAAAACAATATACATATACAAACATACAGAAGTGTATGCTGCATGGTACAATTAACAAAACTCTTCAAAAATAGACAAAAACTCTTTGATTATGGGTCATTTTAAAACCATTCATCTTCTATCTCTACCGTTACATCTTCATGTCAATTACTTCCAACTTCTTCCTGCTATGACTCAGGTGGGGAGATTTGTGAGGCAAATGAGTAGCAGAACAGTGATATGTGAAATACATTTCATTATTCCTACAAGCTTGAAATTTTACTTTTTTTTTTAATGTATTTGCCATCTGCTAGCAATTTAGCTGTTGCAGAGCAGAGCAAACAATGGTGTACACAATGTGCTTATTGTATGTGATGATTTTTTTCTTAATTGCTCCCTAAGTAGTGGCTGCGTGACTAAAATGCAAAATACTCTAGCGGGCTATGCATTACCCAAGGGGCTCTGGTTACCGTCATGGTAGAAAAACAAGCAGCTGAGAGACAGGAGGATATGTCCTAACTGAAAGTTTTGAAATACCCATTCTCCACTTGTGAAAGGACACTCTGACCGAACTCCCTTTTATGCACTCATATGGCTGAGCTGAGCTTTTAGATTTTAGGGGTGCATTGTCTGTCAGCTGGTTACTTTTAGCAAAATGCTGAATCTCAGAGGCCATTCAGTTTCATGCCTTCATTACCCCAAAAAAATATTCAATAAAGCAGCTCTTCCTAGTTTCTCCCACACCTGCGCACACGTGGACACTCAGATCACCACAATGGAGCCCAAATACCTGCGGAGTTAGTTTCCCAACCCTTTGTGTTATTGGCTCATTAATCACAACTTCTACTTTGCAGACATCCTTCTCTCTGGGGATGGAAAATTTGAGGTCATCTTCTGACAGGAAGACAGACTGTCCCTTCATCACTTTCACCCCAAGGTTGACGTTAATAAAGGAGGAGCATACAACTCTTAGTACAACAGGCAGCAGTAGAAACAACCAGCTTTTCTCAAAGGGCTTCATATTATGAGGGGATGCCAGCTCTTTTCCACCAGTGAAAATGTTCTTAACAAAAGAAGTCTTCTCTTTCTCCGCCAGCAGATTTTCACCATACAATGAAGGACCAAAATGTTACTTGCAGGTAAAAAAGTACCACATGTTTTCTATTAAGATGCACCCCTTGACTGAAATTTGGACAGGGGCCTTTCAAATTATCCTCGGGTTTTTATAAAATTCATTGGTCAAGCCTGACAAAATGATGAATGTGTTCTCACAGTACTTTTAAGTTTTGTTAATCCTGAAAAAAAAAAAAAATTTATATAAGGCATTGAGCAACTATTGGGGAAAAAGAATAACCACACAGAAAACTTCCACCATTTCTTACAATTGCAGTTCATTTCAAGCAGCAGCTTAACTTCACCTTTGAATACTATTATGTGCACACATGCTTAGAAAATTAGCTACATACCAGTGAGACTTCTTCTTCAACAGATCAGCTCTCAATATGAATTCCACGGACCTTTGATCCGCATGCACATACAAACACTTGCTGTGTAGGATCCTTTGTTACTGGCTTTTTTTACTGCTGGACCAAGTAGGTATTAATAAAAGGGTATGAGCATCCAAGTAATTTGGAAGTGCAGGACTAGCATTCGTCCAGGTTAAATATACCTGAAAGTGGGATAAAGAGAGAGTGGCCTTTTATTAAATCTACTTTTGCTTTGCCATTGAATGTGGGAGAAAAAATTCAACCTTTAGTTGAAAACACCTTCCCAGTGCCTCTCTACTCTTCCTGCTATAGAGAGTAACTATGTAAGGACATCAACATAGAAACATATGATGTGGCATTGTTGTCCGAAAAGCGGATTCGTGCCCGGCGTGCAAGTAACCAATTCCACACGCTCAGAAGAGATATTGTTTTATTCAGGCCTGGGTGCTCAGTGGACTTGCCACAAATCAAGCACACCTGGTCTAGTCACCTTTCTGTTTATATCCATGCTTTTCATACATATTTTAAAATTCTCTTTTACATATTCATTACATTTCCAAGAACTAATTATAATATTACATCATCTTAAACACATGCACACTAAAGCCTTTAGGGTCTCCTTGAGGGTCTCGGATGGTCTCTGGTGGTCGTCAGGGTAGTGAACTCTTCATGAACTTATTTCCTCTTTACCTTATAGGGTCGCAATTTGTCCCTGAGCCATGCTTGGACCACGTTTGTTTATAGTTTCCAAGATTATTCTTCACTAGAGTCTAACAATGCTTCCAGGATTCACAATTTAGACTAGTTACAATTCTACACACCTGCAAACACAACACCTGCTAGTTACCTAACTTCTAAGCAACAAGTCTTCGTTGTTTAGAATTACAGAAGCGAACAGTAGAATTACAGAAGCAAGCAGTATGGCATAGTAGATACTGTACCTACTACATCAGCATGACAAAACTGAATTTTTTCTTTTTCACAAAAAAAAAAGTTATCATTCTGAGGCAAATTCAGTGGAAATAAGGAACAAAAGATAATATGGGAAAAAAATTACACAAGCTCCTCATGCCCCCAGTTACAGTGAATCTTTATCTTTCGTGTTTATAAAACTCATAAGAAAAGCATAGTTCTTCTGACATTGAACAAGCACTATTGAAATCCCTATAAGACCCTAATTTCTACAACCCTCCAAAGTAACTGAATCTATGGCCCAAAGAATAGGCAATGGTATTGATTTAATTAAATTTGATAAGATCATAAGAATTCCAAGCTAGTAAATATCTACATTCCTTCAGCTTCTTGTAAATTTTTGGTGCCCTGACTACTTACTTGCACAATCTAATTTAATCACAACCCTACCACCAAGAGTGAGCTTTCCTGAAAGTGAATAAAAAGCCAAATCCGTGTATCTCTATTTTCTTCATTATTGTTAACAGATAAGTGTTCACTCTACTGTTTCCGGCAGGATGACCTTCTGAACAACCTACAATTGTATGCACATATCCACCCAGTTTTACATTTCACTGAAAAATGATCACCAGTTAAGAGCTTCTTTAAAATTATTCACTTCCTAAAGTAACACAAGACAGATCCACTCACCTCAGCTCAGATTCAAGATTGAAGACATTGGGACTAACATGTGTTTAAAGTTAGATGTATGTTGATTATGTAGTCTGGCCTGCAAATCTTAACTCTGGTTTTCTAGCTTTTTATGTGAAAATCTTTCCATTTTGGTCTAAAACTATGCAGCCAGATTGGTCTGAACAAAATCTGAGGGAAAATGTAGAATTCTAGCCAGAGGAAAGGGAATGAAATTCATGGTTGAAAGTTTTTTAACGTATTCCAGAAACAAATCAAAATCTCAATTCATTTTAAAAAAGTTTACTTACACAGACAGCTTTTACTAAACTCCAGATATGTAAATGTGCCCAAAGTACTTGCTAATTTTTGTTTCTTTCTAGTGGGATGGGTATGCATAGCACTTCATTGAAATAAACACATCTGAGACAGCACTCCACTTCCTAAAATTCACAGTTTTGAAACACAGTGTGCAATCCTATAGAGGACAACTTGGAAAAAGTGGGAGGAAAACAGATTACACTTCAGCCTCCAAGTGAGAAAGTATGGTTTGCAGCAAGTGCACCCTTTTAACCTGAATATCTGACTGGCATTTATCACATAGTGCACGGATTGCTAGCATTTATCAAATATAAACTGCATTTCCTTAAAATACCACCTGCAAAACATGGAAAGAAGTTCTGAGTGAAAACCTTCCCTATTGCTGTGCCCTCTTCCTACTTCCTGCATCAATCAACATGAAGATAGGACTGAGGGAAATGAAATAACTTCCTTGGCATATGTCTCATGTCTCCTCTGACTTCAGGCATGCTGGGATCCCTGGCCAGCAGGAAGCTCCTGGCACAGGGACTGCAATGCATTTTAAATCCTTTGACTCCAGCCCTCGATGAAGAAGCAATGCATGAGTAAGTCTCAGCTAGTTTCAGAGGAGATCCAGTTTCTTAAGCCATAGAGGGGCTCAGATAAGAGGAAAATAATTAGGAATTTTAGACTCTGACTAGGACCTGGCAAAGTGCCGAGAGGCAGTCAATGACTCTGAAGCATAGACCTGGTTTACAGCTCATGGCAATGCCAGTAACTTTCTGCTCTATAACACCAAGCTGGGGCATTGATTTACAGTGCAAAATGCCTTTATTCACAGGGCACTAGGTCCCTTATGAAAAATTATAAAATTAAAGCCTGGACAGTTTTGACTTTCTCCACTCCCACCTGGATAGCTACCACAAAAACATGTTATAGTTCAGAGACAGCCTAATCACCAGTTCTGAAATGGCACTGTTCAGGAAGTGTATTGTTCTCTTTACACCTTACATAGGTGCTTACAAGAAAGGAAGGCCAGCTGTCTCTCTCCAACAAGCACTGCCAGAGTCATTCATGCGGAGACGTCTGCACCTCGACTCTGATGAAGCCCAGGTTGATCTGTTTCTGGTGCCTGCCCCATAAACCCCAGCACTGGGTGCAGGTATAAACCTCAGGCACAGGCGGTCATTTCTTTGCTGCCTTTTCTTACCCTGCATCAAACGCTAAGAGCAGAAAGGCTCTAAGAGGAGCCAGGAGCATTTTGGCCAATTTCGTGGGGGTTATGTGAGCCATTCTCTGCTACAAAATTGGTCCCATGTTGTCACTGTGTATTACAGTCTTGCTTTGACTGCTTTTGCTTGCAGGCACTGCTCCTGTGTCACTATACACGTTTGCCCCATAGATTCCAGCAATTGGCCCCTACTTGTCAGCTGCAGGTCTGTCTCCTTATGTGACCAAGTGAAGATCTTGAGTAGTATAACCTCACTTTCTCAATCATTTATCCAATGACAGCAAAATGAAATGACAAGAGGTCCTTTCAGCACATAACAGCAATAAAATGAGAAGGTTTTGGAGTGAATGCCATCAGATTAGCATTCTCCCATCTGTGTGAAGGCCATTGCTTCAGCAAAGTCTCATGTGTGCTACACGCTACTTATGCTGATCCAGAGCGACAGTGCCATGCTCTCTGGCAGGTGATGCCGCTGCCATATTTTGTCGCTGCTTTGGACTTCCTTACTTCTCTGCCCTTAATATCACAGCTGAGCCTGATTCATCCCTGCTATTCCTTGGCATGTCACCTGTGTACCCAGAATGAACAAATGACTGAGGCACTATTTAATTCCAAATGCACCACAATATTTCAGATATACTTAAAGGCTTAATGAAATAATGGTGTTCATGAACAACACATTAGGAGAATCAGTATTTTTAAACTAAGCTGTTTCCTCATTGACTTTCTAAGGGTCTCTCTATATGGCAAAATGCCTAAACCAGGTCCAGGTGCACTGTGTGCCTACAAGCTCACAGAAAGCTACCAGCTTTAGCCCCAGAAGTAAAATAGCCATGTCAGTTCAGTGATATATCATATATTAGTTGTTATCCCTCAGTGGGGGTGGAGCACATGATTTATGAGGAGAGGCCAAGACAGCTGGGTTTGTTCAGCCTGAAGAAGAGAGGGTTTATTGCTGGTTTTAGACATCTAACAGAAGAGTGCAGAGAGCCTGGAAATGCACAGCAAAGAGACAAGATGCAACCCACAAAATTCGCAACATGAGAAATTCACATTAGATATTAGGAAAAAAAAGCCACAGTGAGCATGGTCAGTGGAACGGGTTTCCCAGAAGGGCTGTGGAGTCTCCATCCTCAGAGATATTTAAAAAACAACTAATCCGGGCCTGAGTAGCCTGATGTAACTTTGAAGCTGGACTTGCCATAAAAGCTGGCTGTGCTGAGAGAAAAGGATGGGAGCAGTTACCTGCAGAAGTCTTTTATATCCTAAGTCATGTGATGACTCTAAACTGAAATGACAGAGCTGTCTGGCTTCCAGGACCCAAGTAAATTACCTGGTGGTTTTTTGCAAAACACTGCATTGTATCTGTCCTGATTTCAGCTGGGATAGAGTTAATTTTCTTCCTAGTAGCTGGTATAGTGCTGTGTTTTGGATTTAGTGTGAAAATAATGTTGATAACACACTGATGTTTTAGTTGTTCCTAAGTAGTGCTTATACAAAGTCAAGGACTTTTCAGCTTCGCATGCTCTGCCAGGTGCACAAGAAGCTGGGAGGGGGCACAGCCGGGACAGCTGACCCCAACTGCGCAAAGGGATATCCCGTACCATATGACATCATGCTCAGCATATAAAGCGGAGGAAGAAGAAGGAAGGGGGGACGTTCGAAGTGACAGCGTTTGTCTTCCCAAGTAACCATTACATATGATGGAGCCCTGCTTTCCTGGGGATGGCTGAACACCTGCCTGCCGATGGGAAGTAGTGAGTGAATTCCTTGCGTGCGGGACTTTCGCTTTACCTATTAAACTGTCTTTATCTCCACCCACGAGTTTTTCACTTTTACTCTTTTAATTCTCTCCCATCCCACCCCAGGGGGGAGTGAGTGGGCGGCTGTGTGGGGCTTAGTTGCTGACTGGCGTTAAACTATGACAGTACCCTGCAAACTGTCCAGTAATTCCCATGAGATCCAATATAAAACCATACTGGTATAAAAAAATGGGGCGACAAAAGGGAAACCTTCTTTCCCATAATTAGAGGTAGACTGGCGAAGCTGACCCCGAGATTTGGGAGCCTGGAAAAGGAGTCCCGAAGACATGTCCAAGGCTTTGTGCAAAGGACACTCAGAAAGGGGAACTCTGAGAAGCTCCTCATCTGCTGCCCCACTCTGCAGATGAGCCCAGGGGAGAAGACAGAAGGAGAAGGGGCCTCTGAAGAGGCAGCGGATGTGACTCTTTAGAGTTAACAGACTGACAGACCAGACTGGGGACAATGTGGGGGAGGGTTACTGAGAACTTCAGATGTTAAAAATTTGTTAAAAGTTTCCTCCAAGTGCCAGAAGAACTAGTTTTCCCTCAGGACTGCTGGTGCACATGTGAGAAATGATGCAATGACTAATTACAAACATTAGCATTCTCACCAAATACAACTGGTTTTCAAGATTCTCAAAAAAAAAAAAAAAAAAAAGAGGAAAGAAACACTGTAAAAAAGGAACTCAAAGACTGCTGCAGACTTTTCATCATCACAAAATATCTGACAAAACTTTCCAATTTGTCAAATGTTCATTGGCTTCAGGAATCTGGAGAACTGCGTTAAGTCCCTAAGAGCATCCATGTGTTATTGAAAACTAGATGTTCTTCCAACAGCAGACTCTGGAGAAAACATATATCTGTGCAGGACGCATCCAGAGGTACACATAGAAACTCTCATTTTGAAAATTTTTTTTTGTCATTACAACTCCTGCATGCATGAAATTTACTTCAAAAAATGCAAATATTAATACATTGGTAGGAAGGTTTCCAGAACTTTTTTTTTATTTAGAAGTTATAAAGGTACAGATTCCTGAGTCTGATTGTGAGGAGAGCTAATGTGATGTAAATAAAGACTAATCCCAATGATTTAGATAGCTATCTACCAGTGCAAAACAACCAAAAATAAAATCAGAAACAGCATCAATAACTCTCAGTTGTGATACCTAAAGCCTGACTAGAAAATCTGTAATCACTAGTGACCTTGAGCCAAGTCTTCAGTGGGATTTGGATGAGACCTTAAGAGTTTCTCCGTGTGTGACAAAATCTCTGGTTGCCTGGGAAATTTCACTGAACAACTGGATCCAAAATTGCCCTCTTCTTTTGCAAAGCTTGAAGGGGATTATGAAGGATGATTGTTGTGGGGTGGGAGTTGGACTGATTTGTTTTAATGAACACCAGAAAAAGTTTACAATAAACAGAAAGAACATAGGATTTTTTTATAGAGGATGGGATTAAAGAAAACAAATAGCAGCCTTCCATGATTTCTAGGAAACAAAACGAATATTATTACAGCAATTAAAACTTAGCCCAGGGCAATGAAAGAATCCTGACCTATTAAGTTAGGGGGCTGTCCCTTCAGAATGTGCAATTAACACATGCATCCCTTGGACTGTTTGCTATTTAATGTTTTTGTTCCATGCAGTACAAACAAGGATTATAGGTCACACAGAAACTAAGTGTTCAGCAAGGTATTTGCTCAGTTAAGGAATGGTAGATAACAGTTCCCTTCTTTTTTTCCTTTCTCAGTTTTGGTCTGTGAACAGAAGTCCTAGGCACTTTTTGACAAATCCTGTACACTTTTTAGCAAAGTAAGGAAACAAGAAGTGTTTCATTGCATGGTCAATGAATAGACCTTTCTTCATCAGGGAAAACAGCTGAAGGATGTGAAGCACATCAGATATATCCAGGTTATTAACATTTTTTTTTCCTTTATTTCTCTGTTGTATTAAAGCAGGATACTATAACGTAGAAAAAAACTTTTTCTTCATTCCATCCTCTTTCACATTATAGATATTTTAACAGTGATTATCAGATTAAGACCTAATACAGTTTCAATTTACAGAGATTTTTTCTGACTTCCATGTTCATTCTCAGCGTGGCAGTGTCACTGTCATACACTAAGTTATGATTCACCCAAACTTAGGATATTAGGTAGTGGAAACTGAGAGCAGAAGTATCCCCATATCCTGATGGGCCTATATAAGACTGAAAGCATATTTGACATTACACAAAGGCAGACGTGTAGTGGAGGAGAAAAATCTGAATATAACACCATAAACATTATTGCACCATAATGCCAAGTATTGCAGCTTAATGCAAGGCTGAAAACTGAGGTATTCTTTTCCACACGGTTCGTCTGTAGCCCTTGCTGAAACCTTTTAATTTCCATTCCTTATGAGACCCCCACCTGCATCAACCAGAAGTTGTAAAGCCAGAGGGGCTTCTATCTAAAGAGCAGTGCTCCACTCTTTCCCATTGAACAGAGCTAAGCCACAGGGGGGCAAGGTGGGGGGGTCAGACAGTGACTGACAAGAAAATAAAGGGAAAGAGAAACACTGCGAGGAAGAATTTCAATCAATCAAGAGCAGAGGTACTTAACAGCTTGGGCTTCAAACATTACACAACATACTTTTAAAAAGGCAGAGCAGGTCAGAGTCCCAGACTGAGACTAACAAAAAGGAGCCATTGATTGTGGTTGCCCCTTAAAGACTACCTTGAAGACAATGCATTGTTCCCTTTTAAGTGTTAAATAGATCTGCTTATATTGTTAGAAGTACTTCAAATTTTGAGATAGAGATCGAGATCGCATTGTTAACAGATGACTATTATACTGAAGACAACTGCAAAAACAAATAAAATCAGGTCTTGGCTTTTGTTTTAATAAAGATAAGAGACTAACAGCTAAACTGCATTTTCTGAACAGGTAAATATTTTCTCCTCAAAAGACTTTGCCCTCTACTCTTTTGAGCCCAGAAAACTGTCCCACATAACACAAGTTGAGAAGATAAAGATGAAGTGATTTTTTTTTCTCTTAGTTACTCTTTATGTGTTTTTAAGATCATTACAAAAATAGGAACTGCCACCCTCTGACTACCCATTCTCCACCAGACATAAACGCTGAATTGGAAGAGAGTGCCAATGCAGAAATTACTCTGAAAAAGAAATAATTATACCTTCTTGACAGCTGTCTGAGGAAGTCCATAAAACACTCCAGCTTCCAGTGAGGTTCTTCCACTGATGCTATCCATAGGTTACTATCCTGCACATGACCCCCATCCTCCTGGGTTTCAGTACTCACTGATTTCCCATCTTCCCTTTGGGAATATAAGGCTGTAGGGGATAGCTCTTTGCAGGGAAAGTCAAGCCAGCCTAGGAGAAACACAAATTGAACCAACATCTTTGCTATTTCCAGGACTAATTGACTTTGCAGAGGTCTGAATATTTCCACTTTAAATTTTTTTTCAACCATCCAAACACAGCAAAATATTGGTTTTTTGGCAGTCAAAGGGAGTGTAAATGTTAACACAAACCACTATATTTTTTGCTGTCATTGTTTTGTAGTTTAATATCATAGAATCATAGAATCATAGAATCATTAAGGTTGGAAAAGACCTCCAAGATCATCGAGTCCAACCGTCAACCCAACACCACCACACCCACTACACCATGTCCCTAAGCGCCTTATCTACACGTCTTTTAAATACTTCCAGGGATGGTGACTCAACCACTTCCCTGGGCAGCCTGTTCCAAGGCCTGACCACTCTTTCAGTAAAGAAATTTCTCCTAATGTCCAATCTAAACCTCCCTTGGCGCAACTTGAGGCCATTTCCTCACGTCCTAACGCTAGTTACTTGGGAGAAGAGACCAACACCCACCTCGCTACAACCTCCCTTCAGGTAGTTGTAGAGCGCGATGAGGTCTCCCCTGAGCCTCCTCTTCTCCAGGCTAAACAACCCCAGTTCCCTCAGCCGCTCCTCATAAGACTTGTGCTCCAGGCCCTTCACCAGCTTCGTTGCCCTTCTCTGGACACGCTCCAGCACCTCAATGTCCTTCTTGCAGTGAGGGGCCCAAAACTGAACACAGTATTTGAGGTGCGGCCTCACCAGTGCCAAGTACAGGGGCACGATCACCTCCCTGCTCCTGCTGGCCACACTATTTCTGATACAGGCCAGGATGCCATTGGCCTTCTTGGCCACCTGGGCACACTGCTGGCTCATGTTCAGCCGGCTGTCAACCAGCACCCCCAGGTCCTTTTCCTCTGGGCAGCTTTCCAGCCACTCTTCCCCAAGCCTGTAGCGTTGCCTGGGGTTGTTGTGGCCAAAGTGCAGGACCCGACACTTGGCCTTGTTGAACCTCATACAGTTGGCCTCAGCCCATCAATCCAACCTGTCCAGGTCCCTCTGCAGAGCCTTCCTACCCTCAAGCAGATCAACACTCCTGCCCAGCTTGGTGTCGTCTGCAAACTTACTGAGGGAGCACTCGATCCCCTCGTCCAGATCGTTGATAAAGATATTGAACAGGACCGGCCCCAGTACTGAGCCCTGGGGAACACCGCTCGTGACCGGCTGCCAACTGGATTTAACTCTGTTCACCACAACTCTCTGGGCTCGGCCGTCCAGCCAGTTTTTTGCCCAGCGAAGAGTGCACTTGTCCAAGCCGTGAGCCACCAGTTTCTCTAGGAGAATGCTGTGGGAGACAGTGTCAAAGGCTTTACTGAAGTCCAGGTAGACCACATCCACAGCCTTTCCCTCATCCACTAGGCAGGTCACTTGGTCATAGAAGGAGATCAGGTTGGTCAGGCAGGACCTGCCTTCCATGAACCCGTGCTGGCTGGGCCTGATCCCCTGGTTGTCCCGGACATGGCTCGTGAGCGCCCTCAAAACGAACCGCTCCATAATCTTCCCTGGCACCGAGGTCAGGCTGACCAGCCTGTAGTTCCCCAGATCCTCCTTCTGGCCCTTCTTGTAGATGGGCGTCACATTGGCAAGCCAATCATACTGGTATTCTCCTAAGAGCATGACACAATTGTAAAGATCAGGACCATATTTAATCTCTCTTTTTTCCCCTTTTCCTGTACAAGAAGGGAGAGAGGGATCCTGGAGATTCCCAGTTGGGGAGGGGGCGGGCAGGTGGGAGGGATAGGGGAAAACTAGTGAAAATAGTAAAGTAGAAGGACTAGATTAGCCGTCCTTTTTATTTCATGTATAATCGTACGCACTGGAGAGAGGGAATAAGACCTAGTCTTCTTAAGAGAAGAGCAGTCCATAACAACATGTGGGTAGCAGAATGGCTTCCCCTAGTCCACCCCGAGAATGACTCAAAAATAAAAATATAAACTACCCCTAATAATGGAAACTGTGGATAGGTGAAGGGAGTGTAGTGGATAGAGGAAATCTCCCAAGACCATTGACTTCGAAAAGACATTTCATTTTAGCAAGTAACTAGTGATGGATAGAAAAGAAACTAGTGAAACTCAGCAAACAGCCTAGGATTAGTCAGTGACCATCGTGCTTGTGTTACAAGGACAAAGGCGTTAGCTTCAGTTGATCCATAACTTTGGCGAGTGAAGACAGAAATTACAGTATGGCATTCAGTACCTAACATGACAACACAAGGCTTCCAGCTCTGGAGCCCCATGCTTTTACATGACCTTTGCAAGCTGTGGTCGGATCTCATGCATGAGGTGCTAGATGAGCTTGACTTATGGCAGAGCAGCTCTACCAGTGAGTGAACACATCTCTGACCCACAAGTGTGAGGGTGTCAAAATCCACAGAAAAGGAGCACGAAAAGCCTCCTGCACAAGGAATAGCAAGGTGAGGCGGCAGGGACAAGGACCGTGTGACCAGCTGTCCAACAATGACATTGTTTCTTTACACCATGAACTGCAAGGTCTGATACTTCTGTGAAACAATCGTCGGGCAGTGGTGGTGAAATGCAGAATCACTGGCATCTTGCACCTCTCCATAGTGTTACACATCTGCTCATGTACTCATGTAAGTTTTATGTGATAACACCCAACCCTGCTTTACAGGGAAATACAGAGCAACGAAATGGCAGTGGACTTCCATCTCTGGCAGACTCCTTCTTACAGATAAAAGCACAGCATGTGGTTTTGATGTTTTTAGAATAATTTCTTTATGCACTACTATTGGTTGGCTGGTTAACTGAGCGTGGGGGAGAAGGCTGAGCTTTGAGCTGATGAGCCTTAAGGGTAATGGCAAAGGTTTTGAATTTTTTGAGAAGGAAGACTTTGCAGACTGTTGCTCACAAAAGCAAGCTCACTGAAGGGTGTGCTGCATCTAACAGTGCTAAACAAAAGAAGACTTGCAATCTGCTGCACATGCTACACAGAGGATTTTTTTTGAACGCTTAAATTTTAACAGCTGGTAGATGGTATGGTTTACACTTTCCCACAAGCACACTGGCTTGGTTCATCTCTTTGCACCTTAGATATGTGAAACTTAGATGCTTGCTTGAGCTTTTTGCCAGGATTACTGCTATATTCCAGGAGCAATTGCTCCAAAGAGCAATTCCTTCCTGTTTATATAGCTATCTAAGGGAAAGATTTAGCCCAGACACAAATTTAGGTTTCCAAAGGTATGTGAGGGGACTCCACTGGGAGTTTGTTGTTCCCTACATACAAGTCAAAAGTGATTTGAGGTTCTTCTGTGAAATCTGTAAGTTACTTAGATGTGGTATGGTTGTCTTCAAATTATGTTTCATAAACAAGGAGTATGCACTAGATTAAACAGTTACACATCTCATAAAAATTAATCTACATCCACTACCAAAAAAGCCCAAAACCATAGTTCCTCTTTTGTTAACAATTTTCATTGATAAAGGTATATCCTTACTCACTCAGGATGCCTGCACAGTGCAGCTACAGTCTGTCAGCTAATGTATTCGCATAATGGTTTTAGACAACATTGGTCAGAAAATCAAACACAATCCAGCTACAGTTTATCTTCACAGCCAGCTATTAGTGTTCCTTGAAATACTGTTGCAAGCTTCACAATGATAGCAACTGGAGACAGAAAAAAACACATTTCATTAGGGAGTGTTTAACAACTTTCCAAAAGTAGTCTATTCAGGTTTTTTTACCCAACTGCACAAAAGGCAGCTGAATCATCCTGAGGATCTCGTGTTGCAAGTTGTGAAAGCATGAAGCTGTGCATGGACACCCTAGCTATAGTAATTGTAGCCCACACAGCCATTAGCATGAGATAAGTTAATCTGTGTCCACAACTGACTGCCATGGAATCTCAAAAAATGAAAGAAGCAAAGTTAAAGTATTGGTGACAAATGATCTGCTCAGTTTCCCTTTATGCTCAACAGGTACAGTCAAGCGGATTGCACTTTTAATGTATATCATCATTTAACTAGCATGTGCTATTTTACCATGATGTTTTTACTACACATACTGTTGTTGCCATCAAAATTCGCTGTTAGATTGATGAAGTCAGTGATCATTTCTTTTCCCCATGAATAAATTAATTCCTGTTGTGCTGTAACTAATATTATCATAGACTAATATTATCAAGACTACTTCAAGGACTGCAGAAAGTAAATGTAATGAATGAACAGGCATGAGGTACTTTCATTTTAAAAGTCAAGTAGTTGTCTAGGGACTTGTTTAATCATTTGTCCTTGTACTTGCCTAATTCTTCTCAGAGCACGGATCTATGTTGGAAAAAATGTTCAAAATCTAAAGGTGCCCAGATCCAAACCACCTCATTCTCTAGGACAAAACGATCTGCATACAGTCATGCTGCATGCAAAATAAACCCTAGGGAAGAATCATGAAGAAAATGCTGGCAGGCCCACAGCAGTAACACCCGAGTAAGAAAAAAGAGATGGGACAACTTCTACAGATGTGTGTGCTCTTTTACTGTGAAAGCAGCTGGTGATTTACAGTGCCAATGCCTCCCACAGACATCTTGGACACATGTCAACAGCAGAAATGCATTTTGCCTAAGGTAATATGCAGTCCTGAGTTAGCTGAGGTGATAAACTAGTAGAATTCTCTAACTAGCAAAAATGTAACTTGCAAAATCCCCTTTTAATAACTGTTTCAGGAAAACTGTGTATAATTATCTACAGGATTTGTTGAAGTGTCTCAGCACAACACAGAATGAAAGCAATCTCTAAAAGGTGATGTTTTAGAGTTTGGTTCTAGATAAATACATAGAAATCAGCAGGAAATGTAAAAACTGTGCAAGCATGTATGTATGTGTTCTGAAATATACATAAACATTTACACATACATATGACCAATGAGCATCTGTCTAATTCAGACGAATGAAGTCAGCTGCCTGAAAGTACATGAAAATGTGAAAACTCTTACAGACCCCTACTGCAAAATAAAAGTCTACAATTTTAAAACAAGCATTTAAAAAAACAAGTTCTCACAGCTATATGAAATATATCCTTTAGAAAGACTTGCTAATATTGGAAGTTTTCATTATGTTTTTCAGTGTTTTTTATCACATTCCTCTCTCCCAATGTGTCTTACTAAAAAGACAATTTTAAGAAAAGAAATCTTGCTTAGTGTTTCCAAGTTTTTATAAAAGATAAAACCACAAAGTTTTATTACAGCTGATGGAAGAAAGCCAGCATAGTTGAGAAATCCGTATCAACTTGAACATTAGGATAAACTAAGTTGCTTGGAATCCTTAACTTCCAAGTTAACTTCTACTAAACTACTGGCAGTGCCTGTTTTCCTCCAAAGTTAGAACGGAGCTTTCATCCATCCTGAGTACAAAAATTACTGTCCGGCTGCTTTGCTGCAACATTCAGCAGCAAACTGAACGTTGCGAGCTGTTAAACACTATTACGACCACAAACACAACAGCATTCAGTGTATACAACAAATGAAGCAGATGATACTTACAGGTAGCAGTGTTTCTCCAGGAGGCTGAACATGAGATCTTACTAGAATAAAAGGAATAATGGATGTCACTGACCCAGTAATCTCTGGTTTAAAAGGCTGGCAGAGAAAGAAATCCAATGAGTGGGTGACAGAGAGAAAGACAGAGGGGGTGGGGGGGAGAGAGAGATAGATGAAATTCCAGTCTTTCTGGTCAGCTTGGCTGTAGTTTTCTCCGTACTAAAAATCCACAATAAACACTCTTTGCTTGCTGCCAGACTGCTCCTGGCTGCAGAGTCCCAGAGTACAAACACTTTCGGGCTCCCTATGATAAGGGCATTCTGAGATGCCTTGGAGTGTTTACACTCAGCAATGCTTCTCTGGCAGCCAGCCCCAGATCTTCCTTTCCCCTTCTGCTAGTTAAGTCTGTTGGGACTAAAAACTGAGCTCCTGTTAGTAAGGTTTGCTCATTTTTTCTCCCACTTCGGCTAGTTTATTTCCTTCAACACACACACACACACACACTCTCATGTATGTATTAAGGACTCAAAGAGGTGACTTAAAATCTTTTCAGATCTATCAGTTTTCCCCTACAAGAAGGGAAAGAATCTTTACTGAAACACAGACATGACTAATTTCCTCCATAAGATAATAGCAATGCAGGATTCATCTTATTTCAAGGTGGCCGATGAAATTAAAATCAAGAGAATTATCAATTTAATAGTAATGCATATTGCCTACTTATAAATGTGATACTTTTTACAAGCTGAAATGTTCAGTTGACTGCTGTTCAAAATCCTGGTACCTGTTAAAGTATTAAGTATTAAAATTAACATATATTCATTTTACTGGCTAATTGCAGTTGCAACAAAGGAAAATCCAGAAGTATTCAGGTTTTTTTTTCCATTCAGAACAGCAGGAAAGAGGAAGAGTATAGGCCAAATCCCACCAATTATTTAATACCTCGCAGAATTCAAAATATCTCTCCAGCCTTCTGTCACAAGATTCACATTAGATTTGCAGATTTGACTGGCTGGTGGGAGTCTAAGTAAAATTTGCTACCGCACAGTGGCTCGTTGGTGCGTCCTGAGGAGTAAACTTGACAGCCCACATTTTCAGAGCACAGAGGCTGTATTGCAAAGTCACAATACAGGGACATAATTACCAGCAACAGACCACCCTATGCTCGCCGCAGCACAGGGGCCAGGAGCACTTTTAAGCGTAGGGGACAAACAGATTTTCAGCCCAGCCACAGGGCACTGTTACAAGTGGAAGAGGGACAGCATGGGGAAGCGCTACTGACTCTCAGGTTCCCTGTGTAAGCAGGGGCCAAATCCAGCATGACTGTAACTCTGTAGCATGTTGCCTCCCCTCGCCCCTTTTTGAACAAGCAAGCTGGCTTTGACCCTCATATGGAAACAAAACCGCACTATAAAAATGCAAAACTGAAGTCAATAGTATGAAAGAAAAGAACCAGCAGATGTTCCTGTGGCATGACTTAAAGGCAGATGAAGAAAACAGATGACTGTTAAAAATTAAAATGAACTCAAAGCTACACCATGTGGGCTATATTTGCTTATGAAAAAACACTAGGCAAAAAAATACTTCCTTGATGTACAATACTAGTATCAGAGTGGTATAATGTCCTGGTTTTCAGACCTGTAGCAATCCTCAGATTCTATCAAGTCTCAGAAAAACTTGGAAAGAGTATTTATCTCCTCTGAGTCGTGTAGATGGCTGTGGGTTAGCTTGTGTGTTTGTGTTTGTGCTTGCTGGAACATAGCTTCTAATTCACCGTCATGAATGGCCTGTTTGTATTGTACAGTGGTCTGGTTAGGATCATCAACATAACTGTACTTACAGGCTGATTAAAAAAGTGGTGGCTTATTCTGAAGTATAATGCCTGTGACCCATTAATCCATAACATAATCGCAGAAGCTCTTTTCAAACCAGTTTGATTACTCCAGCAATGAACTTGGCATCTCATTTCTTATTGTACTCCTTAACTGCAATTAATTTTTGCAATCTGTCAAGGTCACATTATCTAAAGGATAGACTAAAATTACCACAGCTTTTCTTGAGAAATTCCAGACCACTGAAGAGAAGACATCTCTTTTGTACACATACTCACTCTTTTTATTTCAACATTTGTCCACACAGGAAAGTGAATAGCTTGGTTTCCTGTAAACGAAACTTAAGCACAGTATATATTCCTTCTTAATTACTAGCTAAAATCATGCAGCCCAGACTGTTGATATGAAGGTAATCAGTCAACTTTTTTCTGTAAGCTTTCTTTAACAAGGTATAGTCATAATCAGTCCCTTTCTTTCCAGGTTTTTATTTGGAAAAGTATAAAAGTGTACCTGAGGCACAAAACAGGCAAGAACACACACACACCCATACCCACACACACCGCACGCACCCCCCATCTCTTCTCTTTCATTTCAACTTGCATTGATAAGCAATGGCCTAAACCGCACATTGTCTGTCATCTGCACATTCAGTCAACACTCCTATAAGGAGGATGAGGTCCTCAAAGTAACAAAAGACTCATGCTCATCCCAAACCTGAAGGCTGTACACAGGAGGATCTGCTGAACTGTGGGGGGAAAAAGATACAGTAATTTCCCAGGTATTTACTACACGGCAGAAATTTTACTCTGTGAGCAACAGTACCTGACTACAGCAGTCTACTCTTCAGTCTCTAATGCAGGCTGAGGAGAACAGGGTGAAAGATCCTGTTTAAAAGGGGAAGTATTAAATGTCCTTCTTGTCCTTCCCCAGCCTATATATACTCTGTCCATAAAAATTCACTGTCCTCCTGGCTACTGCAAATGTGGGAAGGCCCCTGAGTGCACTAAGTTATGTTCTTCCTAAACATAAAAATGCAAGATCAGCAACACGAGGTCAGACAGTGAACAGGAAAATAAGGGCAGATATGTTAACACACAGCTGCTCCTGCAAGGGGTTGTCATTCGCTAGGCTTGCATGGAGATTCGCGTAGTGGTTCCCACAATCAAGTTCATAAGAACATGATAATCATGTTCTTGCCATCAAAAAACCAGAACACTTCCTATAGAAGAAACAAGGATAATCTGGGACTAGTGCAGGCTCGTGGCTGGAGTCACTGGCTGGGACTTCTTCGCTGCGCTGTGCACCGCCACCACAACTAGGAGGGTAATGCTGCTGCTCCAGCCTGTCATTTTCATCCACAATCACCCAGAGTTTACAAGCAAGAAGTTAATAATGAAATCCACAACGAAATGGTCTGCTGGTTATTTCTCCTCTTTATCCAAAAGTATTTTCTGGAGCATTACCAAGCAAGTACTATACAAGATATTCCTTTGAGTTCTCTCACAGGAGACTGAGGATCTGTTGGTTATCAGGTATTACCAAGCAAGAAATGTGCTTAATTTTCACGGTATAAAACAATTAACGTATATAAGACAACAGAGGAGATGGTCCTTGCTTCAGGGAGTACATCCATTTCCTCTTCCACTTTTGAGGCACTGAAAAGTGTCATCCAAGACCAAGACATCAGAAAAAGCTTCTCTGTTTGGTTAAACCCTCACTCACCCATAGTCACCGAGTGGCAATAATGCTCTGGAAAGTTTGCTGCAGTAGCAAACTGAATAGAGAAAGATACCTACGCAGAGACATTACAGCCCGCAGACTCCTTGTAACACGTGTCCTACATATCCTCACAGTTGGAACATAGTCCTGGGTGGGTTTGGTGACTTTGATAACGAACCCAATGGTTTGTGGCCTGGCAATCAGGAGATCTGGATTTAGATGGCACCTACCCCCTTACAAGCATGGACGTGTGATGAAGCAGCCCTTGAGAGCTGGCAGTACAGCTGCGTGAGTGAAGAGCATTGGTTTTGGCTGTATTCCACAAAACCATTCTTGTACTTGGGAAAGAAAAATCCTGGAAATTACATTTTATCAGTGCTACTGAGTTTTATGCGACTTAGGTTTAACTCTCTCTGTAATCAACAATAGGAATGTCAAGTGACACTCCAAACAGTGTGGCAAAAGTTTCTACACTAATGAGTCCAAAATGAAAAGGCATCACACTGTTGACGTTCCTCCCCTGATAAGTATCAGAAAACATTCTTTTCAAAGGACCATTGTCATAGAAACTTGCCAGTATTTTAAAGAATCTCCCAGAGGCCTAATCTTTAGGGAGATATTTTCAGCTCCAGTGACAAACAATTGACCTCTTAATTTATGAACCATGACATTGCTGTGTTGTCTGAAAAAGGAAGCTGTGACCTAAAAGGGGTTTTAACCCCCATACACTTCCACTAAAGTGATAGAAAGGCAAGCTGTTAATCTTCAGGGAGTGAGGGACATTACCCAGATCCAATCCACTGGCAACAGCCACTTACTGAATATGTGGAAGCCTGTATTTACCCTACTGCAAAGCCTCAAACCAGCAGAAAAATTACTGTTATTTACTTCAGATTGCATTTAGAGGTTTATTTTGGATTAAGTAGCATGGAGAATTTCTCCGCAAGCACAGCTGCCCTTCAGCTTACTTCTAACAGGTAATGAACACGGCAGAAACATGCCAGCATGTCAAAATGCTCGCCAGATTGAGCATAACATCTAAAGTTAGAAATTCTGGATAATGGTTGCATCTTAAAAGCTTTAGTCCAGCTTCCTGGAAAGCATTTTGCATCTCAGTTTTCTCTCAAATGAAAACTCCGCTCACCTCAGTCATGTTAAATGACCTGATCCATTGATGCCCAAGTTGTATCAAAGCTATTTGAAGGTATGATTGCTCTTAAGGAGTCAAGGTGTATGCTTGTAAAACACTGAGATTCTCAACTGGAACATGTTATAGAGAAGAACAATGCTATTTATTTCACATATCATGGAAAATGATTTATTTATGTTTACTAAGATTGCTTTCTAAAATAGTGTGGTCTTTTGATTAAAACAAAATGGCAAAAATGTTCTTTCTGGCAAAGGACAAAGGAGAAAAAGAGAGCCAAGGTGTTATTTTTACCTATGTTGCAGCAAATAAAAAGTGGTTTTTATGAAGCTGGAAATCTAGATGAATCATTTTTTGGGTAAAGCCATCGTTTCTACAAAATCTGACTTACACCTGCAAAGCCTTCCTCTCCCAAATGGTCTATGGCTGTGTTCCTTAACATCTGAGATTATTACAGGAAGCCTGGTACAGCACGTAACTCATCTTTAGAGTAAACCCTGCATGATCAAATGAGGACACATCACTTGCTTTTGCAGAATTTCTTCTAAAATTACATGCCATGTATCCTGGCACAACTAACATTTCTCCTCATTTGGTGCGGATAGGCTCATTAGGAGCTCTTTCCGTATTTGTTTCAAATCACAGAATCACAGAATGGTTTGGGTTGGAAGGAACCTTCCAAGATCATCTAGTCCAACCCAATATTCACTACAATAATGTAAATGCTCATCAAGAGTGTTAAGTCTCTCAGGCAGTCACTGTAGTAGAGTCTACCTCAGGCCATGTCCCTGTTTTCGAATTCTCAGCAATGCAAATTTGAAAATGTTGTTGTGTGGTTCCCTTTGCTTCTTCATAAGAAAAATGGAGCACAGCTCTATAATGGTGCCCTGCAGGCAAGAAGGCTGGGAATTGTGATTGCTCATCAGGTATTCGGATACAATAGGAAAGGGCTTGAGGAATAAAAATCAAGTGCATGCTGAATCCATAGTCAGTAATTGACATCAGTTTTTGAAGTCTTCTCTATTTTTAGTAATTGCAACTCAATAAATGCACTATGTGTTTGTGAAAAACAGTTGTCTGATATTTCAATTAAAAGCAAACAAAGCATTGTGTCACAGATGATAGATAAAGGAAATAACCATTAATTGAGCCTCATGTAATGTCAAGCAATGAGTCTAAAAATAACCCACTTCAGGTTTGGGTACAGCTCTGGGGAGTAAAGCCATGTATTGCAATGCAACAAGTGTTAGCATTATAGTCTTTATTAATCTCACACAATTTTTAAAGAAATTACTCTAATGCACTAATGTTTTACATGGAGCACAGCTGTCAGGAGATCAAATGCACTGTGTCACTGCCAGCTGCTTCACTGGGAAATACATGCAGAGTATGTGTAATAGCAAAGCCCTTGATCACAAAGACAAACTATTCAAGTTTTTGACTGCGGAAGAGCCACTAAACATAAAGCTAAGAATGGCATTCTGGAAAATCAAACAAATAAAAAGCCCTACAACAAGGGAGCAACAAAAACATTTGCTTTGTGTCAAGCAGATCCAAAAATCAGAATGTTGTCTGGAATGGAAGTTTGAGACAAAGATGAGTAGCATTTTCAGTAAAATGAGTAGCTTCATTGAAAAATCCATACTTGATGCTATTCTCTGTATTTTTAAACAGTTTGATTCTTCTCAAAGTTCTTCGTATCTTGGGCTAGACCCTCAGTTGTTGCTGAGGAACAGTAAATGGACATCTTCAAGGACTTCAGCATCTTGGCAGCCCCTGCAGTCCTTGGCCTGAATACACCTAGGGCACATCACCACTTCTACGGTTTCTTCAAATTACACAGCCATAAGAATCAGCATACATACTGCAAATTATAAAAACACCTCTTCATAGCCATGGCTTTCTTTTCGGACATGTGAGAGGGACTAGGCACAGCTGGCAGCACGGTAGCAGAGCCCTCTCTCCATGCTCTCCAGGCAGCCTCACTGGGGGCTGCATGGCCATCGGCGCTGTGGGATTATGGACCATCAGATTGGCCTGTCCCGCATTGGATCAGAATAGTAGAGATACATAACGATGCAGTAGGAAGAGAAACTCAGGCTACCACTGTTCTTGCAGAGCATCTTCTGCAGCGTTAAAAGGCATGCTTATGTGTTTAAGCTTCATCACAGAATTTCAGTTCCAGAAACTGTAGTTATGAATATTTGTACTTGTGCTTCCAGCATCTATAAAGGTATTGATTCTTCCCATTTCCCTTCCAGGCTGCTGCCGTACACTGCTTATCTAGGGTAAAAAGATAGAGGTTGGGTTTTTCAAATCTTAGGGTAGCATAGTATGAAATGGTTGGCAGCAGCTAAGATGACCATCAGCATTTCTAACTTCTGAGCGTGGGGACAGTCTGTCACACAGGTGTCACACATGAGGCCCAGGATGAACCCTTTTCCATTCTTTCCTGACACAACCAGTATGCTTACAGAGGGCAAAGACAGGTCTTGAGCACCACAAAAGTAATGAATTTGGCACAGCTGGAGACAGGAACTTAATGAAGGCACTGGAGGAGCAACAATGTCCCCATAAAAGAGGAAATAATTACATTCCAGCTTGTGAAGAGCTGGCCTATTCTTTAATGTACCTGACAAGGGATAGAAAAAGCAATTTTTTTCACATCAAGAAGCGCAGGAGAGAAAGGGTAAAGACTACATGTTCAAAATGTAGTCAGACACCACAGGCTAAAAAAAAAAAAACCCTACATAAAAGACTATTGCATGTTGGCAGTCTGCTCACTCCCTGTAACAATCCTCACAACTAGGCTTCAAAATGCATGTTCAAAATGCCCATGTTTTCCCTCCCTTTCTTTAAAGTCTGTTGTTCCTGTTCCAGTCATTCCACCAAAAGCCTCAGACCACACGGCCCCATTAATGCAGATGGGGAATTGTTCTCATAGTTAAACTACCCAATTTACTACAAACTAAGGGCTTTTAGGAATATTACTTTATTGCCATTAAAATAATATCAGTGCACTCAGAAAAGGTTCCTTAGTTGTTTTAATTGAGATCAATCAAAGTGAACTTAATGAGGCTCTGAACATTTTTACCCACAGCCTTTGAAAACTGAGCCTTTTGGGGGGCAGGGCCTTTATTTTGGCTTACATGGATTTAGACCACAGCTGGCACAACTGGATTTTCATCTCAGTTAATGCTTCTAAAGTTTCACTGACTTTCCTTGTTTAGCTCACACTGCCACTGACTATGAAAAATCTGCAAAAAAAAGTGCTCCCAACAATATCATCTATTTTATTTCATTTTCTGCAGAAAGTTGCAAGTTCTGCAAAGGCAGAATGCTTCTCGGAAGCATGATCAGGTAGGACTAACACGTAACTGATACCACTCCTGACCTCAATCTGTAGCTCCAGTAAACTCATACATTTTAGTATATTGAAATCACACTGTGCTTATCCTTGCATGTGCTATACACAGCAACCATACTGAAAAACCAAGAATGCTAATCTTAATAAAGAATTCCCCTTCCCTCTGAAGTCTATATTTTTACTCACAGCAATGCTTTAATAAGTGTAACAACATATTCTGAAACCATTGCAATCCCTAATTGTTTGGAAGGTATGCTAAAGTCTTTAAGCACAGGATGGTGCTTTAATCTGCTATAATCCTCTAAAAAGATTATTTTCTGAAGAATTTTCATATCTTGGCATTCAACCAAGATATTATTAAGACGACAGTTTAATTAGAGAAAATTGAAGGAGCCTTCTGAGATACAGGAAGAAAAAAAAAACCCACTGACATGCACCTAGAGAGGGCTTGGGGAAATCGAGGAAGGTGTGATATTTTAATAATAACAAAGCCACTGCTTGCTCGCAGTGAATGAAATTATCATCAACTGCAAAAGTCAGACTTCTCCAAAAAATCCCCACTTCACATTAGGTATTCATGCGATTTTTCTGCTTTAACATCAAAGCCCAGCCATGGCCCAAGCAGTATCCACTGTTGTCTGGGCAGATACAGACTCGAGGATGGGAAGTATGCAGGAAGGTAGGAGAGAATGGGCAACCTGGGAGGTTTGAAAGATAAAGCCAAAAAGGAAAGCAAAGTGCAAAACAGAGGCTACATTAGGAAAGGGGAGCTTGAAACCTAGGCATCAGCCGTGGCCTACAGCTCCACCTCATACAGCCCAAGGCACACCTTTGGTTTTGGTACTCTTACGGAATAACATGCTAGTGTTAAGCTATGATCTGTTGAGGCCAAAGAAACACTTCCCCAGCCTGACACAGGTGTACAGACGGATAAAACCCAGCAAGAATTTGATAAGAAATTATGCAAGTAATGCAATTAAGTCAGATCAGTGGAAGCAAGGAATGATTTTTTCCTCTTTTTTTATTTTTAGAGTAGCTCTTAGGGTGACAGAAGATAATACAAGGAGAAGGAGAAAATTCTCAAGCAAGAACTTCTGAATGCCTCAGAAACGGTTTTGAACAAGTGCTTTGAGTTGTGTTAACTTCATGACCTTCCATCTCTAGAAAAGGAAATTGTAAAACACACGTCACAAAATACCTAGGCAAGTTACCAGAAGCCGAGACTTTTCTAAAAATTTAGCATGTAGTCATGTCTGTAGCTGGTAGCATTTTTTTTCTTTAAAGAAACCCAATTCTTCCTTCTCTTCCTCCTTTATTGCTTTTTCCAAGTCTTTAAATGACCAGATGTAGCTTCATTTAAGTTTGTCCTGGAAGTGCACAGATTTTATCCTCTGTCTTTATTCTGTTTCTTACTTGGATTTTTACTTTGTAAACTGGTTAGCTAATATCTTGGTTTCCTAAACCTCTGTGCTAAAATTTGGATGCTCAGATGCTTTCTCTTGAATTGGATCAACATCTACTGCTAGTTCTGGTTTCTTTTTTAGTTCCTCTTTTTCAAAATTCCAACTAGACAAGGAGTCAGAAGTCATTCAGCTTCCTCCTCACACTGGCCAGAGGGTAAACCCAGTAAAAAAATATTAAAGGAAATAAATCAACTTCATTTAAAACCTATTTCAGCTGAGGTTCTTTACAGAGTACAGTCAATGATAATGTGAGACGTCTTTTCACTTGGAAGTTTATCCGAACAGAATTTGAAATTAACCAGACTAGGTCTGAGTAAAAAAGCAAAGGAAGTCTCTTGACTTGCAGTTTGTTGGCCAGAAACAGTGGTGTTTCCAGAGAGAGCTGGGTGTTGTGGAAGAAGAGAAAATTGACAAAGTGTGACAAAGAAAATTCTCCCATTTTTTGACCTTCCCATCTCAAAGGTCAAGGTTACATTCAAATAGCAAGAGTGCTAGATCACAGAAATTGAGCCAGTTGTGAAATTTCAAGGCCACCAACAAACCTCATAGAATCATAGAACCATAGAATGGTTTGGTTTGGAAGGGACCTTTAAAGATCATCTAGCCCAACCCCCCTGCCACGGGCAGGGACATCTTTTACTATATCAGGTTGCTCAAAGTCTCAGCCAACCTCATCTTTGTATGGATTTCACAGGATGGGTTGGGGACACATCTCAAGTGTCGGTGTTAGACTGAAATATCCAACTACTTTATTGATCCACCCATACAGGCAGAGAGAAGAGGCAGCGTCTCCCCCAGAGTCTGGGCAGGGTAGTTAGAGACCTACTCAGCCTTAACAGTGGTAGTGTGCAGGGACATAACTATGGAAATAAGGGGTGTATGCACCTAAATTTTAATTGCCCATCTCAGTCCCTCACAGCTTTTGCAAATGGCTCTTTCCAGACTGAGTTCAGAGCCAAACTAAATGTTCTCAAAAAAATAACCTACCTGAAGGTCAAACCAGTTCAGTTATTTGGAAGCATCTGTGACCACAAGCCCAAAGGAAGCTTCACCTGCAGGACCACCACCATGAGCAAACACTCCCCTGGCTGGTGCTGAATGAGTTCACTTGGCACCCACTGATGTGCAGCCACGTCAACATGGAGCTTTCCCTGGAGGACATACCCTGCTTTGAGCAGAAATAATGAGCTGAGGCATTACACTAACACTCGCTGAGAGCTGCAACGGCATCCGTTTGTCCCCACCTCCCAGTAGCTTCTGACCAACCGTGTTCCAGAGTTCACTGGTCTGAAGCAGGGTCATCAGAGGAGATGGCCTCAGTGCTCCTCAGCATCTTCAGCACAAGAACCGAGATAGCCACCAGGCTATTTTCAGGATGCAGCCAAAACAACTGAGGGTTTAGAACTGAAAACCAGCATGAATTGAGGTTTTATTGAAAGCAGGCAGCTCTACTTTAATCCACAAAAACAGGGCTTTGATCAGACATGATTAAAATCTTTACCAAAAAAAAAAAAAGGCTGTGTTGTGAGCATATATGGAGTTTTCCAATGGTTGGTTGTTCATTTCCAGAAAGATTTGCTCTTTAGCCATCCAGACCAAAGACAGTGCCCAGTGAAATGGAAGTTCTGCAAAACTGAACTTTTTATAGGTTTTGAGGAAAGAGAATCTTTTCCTCTGCAGATGTCAGAATTGACAACTCTTACCTCCTAACAGTTTAGCATGTCATGACCCGTAGCAACATCATTGGATATTTAAGGAGACTTCAAAAACTGAAAAAGACATTCTGTTAAATACCTTTTTTGATTTAAAAGAAAAAAAAGAGTTTTAATATCACAAAGGTGTAGGCTGCACTTGAAATTGTTTGGGAAGAGCAGAAATTTAAATGTGCATCATAGGATTACCATTATAAAGTGTACCAAACTCCTCTTCACTAATGTCCAAAGTTTGAACCAAGACAAGCCAAAAGCCTCACCAGTGGAATTTACTGAACTATTCAGTCTCACAGCCAGTAGCTTTATTAAAACCAACCAATGCAGACAACAACAAAAACTCTATTAAGAGCCTAGCCAAAAACTGTAGTTTGATCCTTTTAAATCACAGACTCAGGTCACGTATGTAATTACATGGGAAGGAATTACACAGGCAGTATCAAAGGCCTCTTACCTGTGGTGATGGATATGATCTTGGCTCATGGTCTTTATAACATACTGAATTTCACTACTTCGAGGCTCTTATGTTCTGCTAATTGCTCTTTCATCCTAAGAAAAGGTAGAAAGTAAAAAAGTAATTAAAGTAAATGAGATTGAAAACATAACCCAAGAGAAGTTTGCCCTTCTTTTCTTCTTTTTTTTTAAAAAACCCCTTCTTTGTATTTCCGTGCATGCAACATGAGAGATTTGAGTGTGGCTACTGTGTTGGGGAGGGCAGGATATATGTTCGTAAGTGATGAGATTCCCCAGTTGGAGCCATTTAAATGGGAACCAAGTTTATAGGAAAAGCCATCCAAACATTGCTCAGGCATCCTTCTCTGACTGACAGTTTAGACCAAATATATGCATCCATAGCATACATCCCCCCAAAATTGGCTTCAGAAGGAAGTAGCACTGTTGGGTGCCACTGTCGGAAGACACTTTGTGCACTGCATATATCCTGGGAAAGGCGAGATCATGGCTGCTAATGCAGCACTCAGCTCATGCAAACCAGCATCAGACAGACCTGCTCTCCCCAGGTGTACTACGTTGGCCCCAGACCATGTGGCCGTACAACACCACAGTGGGAGACACTGGACCTCAACCTGGGTGCACCAGCTTGGGTACATAAGAAGCTGAAGCCCAGTGGTAAATATGAACATGGCAGGAGCTGGGTGGGACCCTGGGGAGCTCGAGGCTGAGCACCAAGCTGCTGGCAGGAATCCCAGCCTTAGCAGACCTGGCCCCTGTGAACACCTGCAAACAGCAGTCCTTCCTCAGGCACGACCTGGGCTGGTCTGGCTTCCCAGTATGAGAGGAAACCGGTCTCCTGTGAACTGCTAGGTCTGACTGGGGCCGGGGTGGAGGACAAGGAAACAGCCGACAGCACGTGTTTCTTTCCTTTTACCAAGCCTGCTCCCTTCTTTCACAACCCTGCCATAGCACTTTTACAGAGAATTAAGGTGTCAGCTAAACCTCATCCTTCCAACACTTAGCTCAGACATACAAGCAAGCATATGGTGTTTTGCTAATGGCTGAAGAAGGCAATGACTTACATAGGCTGTTAGCTTGCTTATGCATCTGGTCTGAAAAAAAAAAATATAAAACTCTGTGGCATTTAAAACAACAACAACAAAAAACTATTGGAGGGAGAGGGGGTCATTAGTACATGTGAGGGAAAAAGTAACAACCTGGTAATTACTGTACATTAGCAAATTATGGAGGGTTTCAGTGTTTTTAACAAAAATGCATCCTTTATACCCTTGACCTCTCTCCACTGTAGCTCCCCAACATAGCTTTCTTCCCCAAAAGAAGAAGAGAACTGCTTACTCAAACTTTTCTAGCCTTCAGGGAAGTACAGCCAATTACATTTATAAGCCTCATCTAAAGGGCAAGTTCTTAACCAGACCTTAGTGTTCAATGTAAACTAAATGTCGACTTCAATATAAGCTAGAGTTGGCCAGAAAATCCCCCTCACTTCCCCACCAGCCTTTCCCTTTTTTCTCCAGCACTATGCAGGATACTGACCAACAAGATACCAGACAAAAGAAATTGTCTGAGTGAAAACACTTCTTTTTTTTGTCTCTAATACTGTGCCTTTATTTCCAAAGCTGACCTGGGTTACATGCAGGACAGCTGAGACACTTAACAGGAATGTTATAAACAGTGATGCAGGCAAGCCACAAAACCACAGAGTTCTGGTCAGGTTTGGGGTGGAAAACCACGTCCACTAAAGCCAGCGAGAGCTGTGACAATGACATTAGTGGTTTTGACTTTTAGCACCAGGCTTTACCCCTTAGGATTCATGGATTTTAATTGAATACATAGGAGACAACCATATGAAACAGATGAAAGACCATTTAGCTTAACCACTGCTTTTTAAAAATCTATGTATAAACCAACAGCCTCAGCCAAAACACATTTTAGACTTTTGTTTCCGAAGTTTTTATTTTGAGTAGGTTGCATGAATAACAGAAAGTTACTGTGTTTCAAGCAAAAAGGAGAGGGGGAAGGTCTCACTGAAGTTATAATAAAAAAAAATTCTTAACTCAGACTGATATCTTGTGTCTTCTGTTTTACCATCTTCAGCCCACGTTTTTTCATTCCCAATCTTCATACAGTCATAGATGTAATCCTCTGGAGTCTCATTTCTGTCAATTCTGAACCCATCTCCTGACAATTTTTAGCACCTTCCTCTTCGCAGGAGTCTCACACAGTCTTGTCAGTACCAGACAGGGCCATGAAACTCCCATGTATGGCAATTTGCAGTTCTGCATTTGGATGTCACCACGAGATACTCTGATTTGCAGAGGTGCTGAGCATCTGGCATCTCAAAACTGCTGGCACCAGGTGTTAAGGGTTTCAAGTGACAATTTCACGCCAACAGAGATTTGACAACAAGATCAGAGTCAGTATTTTAACAGTCTGTACATTTCAAACCAATTACTGGCAATGTGCATCAAAACTAAAATATTTCTGTTTAGAAAACTTTAGTTACTTCATTTTAAACCCTAGTCAAACAGCCCTCCTGTCCTGTGTGCCAAGTGTCCAACCTGTAGTCCTGCAATGAATTAACATTGTCCACCCATAGGTGGATCTTTGCACTTGCATGGATCCTGACTGAAATAAAGTGAGACCATTCAGAGTTTATCAGGGGATCCAAGCCTCGTTGTTTATCGACAATCCAATAGAAATATTATTAACAGTACCTTGTTTTGCAAGCAAAGCAGAAGTCCTGCCAGGGCCACAAAGCCTGCCAAATGGATTGTTAATTGCATTAAAAAATTAGGTGCAACTGCACAGTGCTGTCAAACAGAAATGCCTACTTTCATTTTGCCCTGCGTGTTGAGGGATCCCCGCTATGCTATCTAGCATTCAGCCAGGACCCAGCAACACAACAGTGTTTCCACTGCTCTCTCATTTTGCTAGGCTGAGCTCGGGCAGGCAAGAACTAGAAACCAGAAAGGTCATCCCTTTCTGAGTCTGTTTTACAACAGATGGTTACAATCAGCTTTTTAAGCACAAATGAGCAGTGATGTTTAAATTCTTAGCATCCTCTAGATAACATCTCATGTAAACAGAAGTAAATTGCGTATAAGAAATGTCTTTAAATGTATTTAAAGGGACCACCTCTATTTCAGCATTCCTCTCTGACACTGAGAGCGTGAATTCTTGAATACCCACAGTTCAAGGGGCCCCAAGTTTGCATCTTGCTGGATTAACTAAACCAGCTCTTGCTAAGAGCACTGCCAAATACTGGAGATGACACCATATGGAGCATGTATATCACCCTCCATAAACAATGTAACTACCAGAGTAACTATTCGAGCTGGCTTTGTGCAATATATTTTGATTCTGTAATGAGAACAATCTCTCTTAACTCCCTGTAGCAAATATATTCATAAGATTAGGAGGTCTGTGTTACCATCCATATGACTAATTAGCATGCCATTCTCAGCCTTGCTAAAACGAGATACTAGTATACTGAAAAGTGTATTTCTGAAAGATGGGGGGGTGGGAGGAGCAGGACAGGAAAGTTCCTTAAAAAACCAAACTGCTAATAACTGCAAGTATCAACAAGTATCCATTGCATCATTTACAGTTTAACAGCAAAATAAATTAATTGTTTAGGAAATTAAACTTAACACTACTTACTGCAAAGAAACACATTTCTTTTGCTAATGCTGCTTCATAACCCTTTGCTGCTTACACTGCTGAAGCATTTGCTTACTTTGGAAGAAATTTACGCCTTCCCCATGAGAAAAGTGTTTCCCATAATTTTTGCCATGAGCAGAGAGAGCTCAGGGGTCAGTGGCCAGCCCAGAATATTTTTTGTAGGAATGCCAAAGTAGTATTTTGTTTGTTAGCTTGCAGTCTTACTTTCCCTGCTTCTTTGTTCTCGTTATTCCACTCCCATTTCCTTTAGGGACATATGAAAAAAAAAAAGAATAGAAAGTTCAATTTTTTTAATTTCCTTTAAAGAATTCTGGAAAGAAAGATGCAAGTGTACAAGAAAGACAGAAACTGGGGATGAAAGAGGTCTACTGTAGCAGACACTCTTTTCCTCTTTGGTCAGAACATCAAGTTTTGGCTGCTACAAATTGCTTTAAGATATATAGGGAACTGGTAAAATGATTTTCTCACTAGAGTCAAGAAACTGAAAACCCAGGGGAAAAGAATGTTAAAAACAGACTTTTGGGAACTTTTCAGCTTTTTTTAAAGCTTTTGTTAACAGCTTTTTATCCTGATTTGTAATAATGGTTTGGTTAACACTGTGAAATGTCTTCCTGTCAATCAAATAAGACATGATGACAACACACATGTAAGCCTTGTCCTGGGCCAGGAAATCCTTCACCAAAACAAGCACAGAGCAGGGCAGCTACTCCTGACGCTTCTTAGGAAAGAAAACAACCAAAAAGACTCTTCTTAAAAACAGAGAGATGGTTGGGAAGAAGAACTCAGCTCTTTTTAAAAGCCAGGAAAGCCGAAAAATAGATTAAAAGCTGATTTGAAGGCTCTTTTAGGGGTTATATTTCAGTCCACCACAAAATAATGTAATAATGGTAGTAACAAAGCTTTTGTTTCCTATGCAAAACAATCAAATGTTTACTACTCAGATTTCACTGCATAATCTTTCAGTGCATGGCTGCTCATGAACACACAGAAACTCACTTGACTGGAAGATGTTTGTTTTGGAGCAAGAAGAATGTAGATTGATAAAGTGACATGTTGATAACATGGCATGATAAAGTAAACATATTTATAGTCCTCCTTTGTATTCCTGAGCAGTGGATGGATCCCTTTTCCCACAGAATAGGAAGGACAGTTCTGTAATTCAACACAGATGCATAGTATCCTCTTGAAGAAAAAGCACTTGTTAATAGAATATCCAGTTTAAGTTTCACATGGACTAATCTTCCCAACCATATTCTGCCTTTAAAAAGCATTCAACAAAGTACCTTCATGGTTTTGTCTCTTTTTTCAAAATCACTAGAAGATTTTTTTTCCAGAGTTGAAGGAGTCATCAGATTCAATTCATTATTTCCACAGCAGCCCTGCAAGTTAGAGCAAAATAAGCAGGGGGACAAACCTAAATGTAGGCAGAAAAGCACCTACATTTCACTTGCAGCAATGCTATTAATCCTTGCATTTTTCTGAATCAGTTTCCTGTGACTGTAACAGTAGGTTTCTGTGGTACAAAAAAAGTTTTCCAAATCACACCCAGTTGGTGTGATGGCCATAGCTGGTCCTGTCCAGGACTGTGGTCTCCACACATCGTACTGGTTGCAATATCCACCCCTTGTGAGATGTCTTCTTAGAAATGAAGTCTAAATGTGTTACATGACTTAAATTGCCAGAAAATCAAACCATGAAAAGTCACATTATCTAGCCTGAGCTAATAAAATTACTCTGTGATTAGCATAGCCAGAGACAGCTAGATTTACACAAACTGCACTGAGACCTCCTCTCACTACAGACAGCTGGTAAAGTATAATTATAGTGTATCCCAGACTATTCTGAAATCACAGATAATCATGAAATATAAAGCACGTGTCCCTTAGATCATATATTAATATACTTTAATTGTTTTAGTGAAAACTAGCAGTTTTCTCAGGGTGACTGATTGTGCAGCTTCCCAAAGCATCCAGCGTATGACTTCGCTCCATCATTTTTACCATGCTGCTTATTCACCATTTTCTCTAGAGCACGTTTGGTAACAGTGACAAAGAAACAGTGTTAGGACCTCTGGTGTAACTCTCAGCGTACAGAGGCTTAGGAGAGAAAAAAAAAAATTCCTGTGTTTCTTCTGACAGATTCTTAAGCTCCCAAGATAGCCAGAAAACATACCAAGTAAAGGCTCCATTAATCATTTCCAGTGCGTTGCACTTTATTAATTAAAGTTATGTAAAGTTATGCCCTGGACAAGCATTTAAGTGCTTCAAAAAATTCCATGTTCTGTAAGGCTTAACAATATTTATTCTGAGCTTTGTGCACAGAATAAAGTTAAAATAAGGCCCAACTTACTAAACTAAGCCGCATTCTGTGCTCAGCTAGACGTTAAGCAGGCTGTATTAACTTGATCTTTAATCCTACGTTAATGAAATACTGAAAGGAAGGACAAACCAACAGTGATTAAAATAACTACAAGTAAATATTTGGCAGACTTACAGAATACAATTAGGGACACATGAATGTTAATATAGAACACATACCTGTGTAAACTGTTATTTATTAAAAGTAAGCCACAGGTAATGGAGAGACAAAGCTGCAACCTTAGAGTTGCTAGAAGCTGCTGTTCAATAGGTACTGAATGCCAATACACATGCTATTCAATACATGGTGCGATCATATTGGTGCTTAGACATTCTCAGCAAGAGGATCCCTAGACTCCATCAACCTACGTGGATGATTGTGTCCCTTCTCAAACCTATCTCGTAGTTAAACAGGAGTCTGGTGTAATGGCTAGTGGGTTTTCTACTAAATCCACTGCTGTCTCACTTCTGAAACATTAGCATTTTTAGCATGCAGACATAAGGATTATTTTTTGTCTTAGGACTTTGCTTCCATGGAAATAGCAGAGGTTTCTAGCAGTGACAGGTCCAAGTCATGGAGTGTGGATCTCAGTCTGGGGATGGAGAAATGCAAAGATCCTGGAGAAGCACAAAGTTCGTGGGGTGCTCCCCCCAGCAGTCTCTGGGGGGAGGGGGGAGAGAACAGGGCACAGCTTCAGAATGGTGGCAGAACAGGGAATGAATTGTCTGCTCTTCTCTCCTTGGGAGCTTCATATCAATTCCAGAGGCTACAGCTGCTTTCCATGCCAATGGAGAAATCCATTCACATGCAAAGATTTGCTTTTTACCTCCATGCATCACCGTTTTAGTCCACTAAATCTTAAAAAGGGGAGAAAGGAAATGCAAGAGAAGCTTCTCACTCATCACCGGGAAATGTATTGAAGATACTTCAAGATTTGTAAAATCAGAGAATATGAATACCAGAGATGTGTTTTTAAGTAGCTGATACGTTCCTGCCCTGAGGAGACTGCCATTCAGGAGCAAGCACAATGGCCACGTTCTGCCATGAAAAGCTGCTAAGCTAATTTGCTTATGTGAGGTTTCACTGTCTTCAGTGGGTCTCCTGTCCAAGTGTTTTATGTAGTACTACATCTAGTTTTTGTCAAATGGTTAGAGAAAGTTTCTGCTTGTACAGAAACGCAATTTTTCTTGAAACAAAATAGTTGGGATGTTGCCAGAGACTTTTGGTAGGTCATCAGAATGATGACCCAGAATTACTTTCTTCTAAAATGGACAATAACAAATACTATCCATTCTAATACCAAAATTCATTACCATTAAAAAAATTTGACACAGGCTTCTCATTAATAAAAAATCCTGAGTAAGCATGCTACTACATTCTACATTTAATGATTCTGAAGGTCATTAAATAAGTCCTGTGAACTGATGCATTTCATTCCTCTTTTTCCCAAACGTAGAATAAACAAAACATTAAGAACGCCACAGAGCAAACCCAACCTAATAGTAGTAAATTGTCTTAAAGGGCTGTCTTTTCTTCCCCATTCAGATGAATCTATATACACACCCGAGAGATTTCAAACATGGACTGTGCAAGGGCATATCAGGTTCACACCGCTGCCCACAGCTTGTCCGGTGCAGTGGTAAAGCAATTTGTTCTGTGTCAGTAACAGCATTCATGCCATTGTGCTGATAAGGGGGCCTAGGATGTGATTTATTCCTAGAGCAGCTGAAGATGAAATTCCAGCTGTGTTACATCCTCTTCGTTAAACCAGCTGTATGTTACAGCCAGATCCCTGCAACACGCAGGGAGATACTGAAAAGATGAAAAAGGAAAACATCTCCAGAGACACAGCACCTCATAGGCTCCGGGGCACTTGGCAGTCAGCTTGGCTTGCCTAATGGTCTTCTGTGTGACATGGAACACACGGCTTTCACAGTTAAAAAAGTTATCGAAAAAACATATCAGAAAAGGGGATATTAAACCACAGGCAGCTTCATTTGGTGAAGGGCAAAGGGAGGGAAAGGCAATATCTTACCTGGCAAGAGCTAAAATAAGCCCAAACGTTCTTACTGGATCTGGAAAATGAAAATTACAGCTAATGGAAAAAAATTTTATTGTAGTGTTCCATATGTTCCCATCCATGGAGAAATTCTTCTGGAGTCATACAGCTGAAAGAAAGAAAAGAAACCCCTAAAACTCCCCCAAAAATACTCTTTGGTGGAGTTCCACACCTCTCCAACCTGTTGAATCTGGGAAAAAAGGACTCCAGGGCATTAAATGGTTGTCTGTTTAGGAGCAGTACATGGCCACATTGTCTTTGGGAGCTGCTAGATATAAGCTTGAATTTGCAGTTGTGAATTGTTCATGTACAGCCTGCAAACGGACTCAGGTAGGAACCAGCCTCCACCTCCTATCTGATGTTAAAGAGAGAAGCAGGATAGGCAATAAGAGAGTTTTAGTTCAAATGCAAGTGTCAACCCTAAGAAAACACATCATTGTGATATAACTCCATAACCAGTGTTTAAGCATACTGACTGTTGCCCTCTTTAGTGTTTTTTGCTCAAAGAAACAGATCAACTAGAGCTTCTCAAAGCAAGAAGCATTGCTAAAACTATGCACTTGACCTAAACTCATAACCAGAAATGTCTAAGACACAGTGGATGGACCTCACTCACCACCCTGACAAAACTTTAGTCTAACTTAGGTTGAAGAAGAACCAGGGATCAGCAAGCAAAGCTGGCAGGAGGGGGATTTGCGGCAAGCCCAGGTAGTTACGATGTGGAACTCCTTGCCGCAGGGCAATATGGACCACAACATTTTATACACATTGAAGGGGAGTCCGTTAATGGGGGTTAATGGAGAAGAAATCCACTGAGCTACAAAGTACACAGAAACCATTTCTGGCTCATCAAGATATGAATGGGAAAGACCAAAGGCTTGGACAGCAAGGAGGGCAGGAAGGGGAACAAAAAAGCTGAAATGTCGTGTAGTCGTCCCTCTGTTTCTATGCTCTTTCCTCAGCATCCACTTTTGGCACTGTGGGAGGCAGAGCCTGGGATAGAGACCCTGCACAGATCTAATGCAGATCCATTATATTTTTGCAGTTTTTTGAAAAATATGGTTTTAAGATGAAAATGAGAAGAAAAAGTAGGTCCCCATAAAACCATTAATAACAGGGTTTTAATTCCTTTTCTTATTAGTGGCAGTGTTTACTTTATTGGAGAAAGAGCAGCTTTAGCCAGTGCCTTTTCTGAATAAAGCTTTCCATTTTTATGTGGACATTTTACATCTGGAGATAGTAAAAAAAAAAAAAAAAAGCAAAGTCACATAAACATGTCATTGTCCAGTTGCAGTAAATTTCCATCACAGCACTTAGGAACCTTCTCTACTCTCTGAAATTAAAAGATTAAAAAAAAAAAAAAACAAAAAAACAACAACCCAAATAAATTGCAGCTGGGTTGCTTAAAACAGAAAATATAGCTGCTCTTGGCAGTGTTAATTTGATCACCCCCATTTTCAAGTTGCTTTTAGAAAGAAACAACAGTTTCTTTTTCCATTTCTTGTTAATCTGCTTGCCTTCATTCTCCAGGTCCTATTTAGTTTCAAAAGATATCCATTAAAAATACTCATAAGCGAAAACAAACTGAAAGACAAAAATCACAGCTAAAATCTAACTACAGAAAGTTACACTTTTGCATACCACAGGACCATGTCTTTTCTCTGCCCATCATGTGACCTCTCTGAGGGCACGTACATCTGCCGGAGCCATGGACATTGGACCAACTCTTCTCCGAAACATGAAGGATGCAGGAAGCAACCGGAAGAGAATATTCTTGGAATGTCAACTCCACCCCACTCTTGTTCTGTGTTTTGTGGGCAGGTCCAGACTTGACTGTAAATAGAGCTCAGTACTAGTTAAGGGTGATGTTTTTCCTATAATAGATTCAAACAACCTCAATTTTTATATTAAGAAGAAATGTTATTGCCTTAAATATTTCTGAACATTTCCAGATGGGTATCACAGGCCTGTGAATAACAGATAGTGTGGAAACACCTCCAAAAGTCCAATCTCAGGCTTGCTCAGAGACAATCAAGAAATTACCACTGGAAATCTTGTTCTCCTGAAAATTTCTGCAGGAAAACTCCAATTGTCACATTATCTTCTTAAGTCATTAGTGCACGGTGAAAATATCTGCCATAAAAAGGACAGCCATTTGTGAAGACTTTGAAATTGATGTGTTTTACTTGACTTACAGCTACTACGAATTTTGATAGGCCCAATAAAAATTTCTGCAAAAGTATGTCTGTTGAAAGACTAAGCTGCACTATACAGCATGGACTTCATCAGGTGAGGAGCAAATCCAAACAAGATTACAGTGCAGTTGCAGTGACGGCTAGAGGCATGCAATGAACAAAGCGAGAACTCCCATAGAGATGGCAGCAATTCCCAGCTGACACTAAAATTGGGAAAATGTGTGAGAGAATAACATCTGCGCACTCTAATGAAAGAACAATACCAACAAGACCTCCTCCTCCACTCTGCAAACCAAAAGGTCTTTTATTAGTTAACCAGCAAGACCTCCAGACAGTGGGAGCCGAGGGAGTGAAAGCTGCAAGATGATGTTGCCAGTCTTCCTGGATGACTGATCTGTGACTGCTTAATAGAAAATTAAATTCTCACAAGAAGCAATCAAAGACTGATGGGTGAACAGGACAAACTCCGGCTAAATACAGGGCCTGTAGGCTATAAATTTTGTCTTTCATATCAGATCCCAGGAAGCGTTACGGCAACACAATGGCAGGAGGTCAGAAAACTGTAAGCAGTCAAACCTTTCAAAGTCATTATCCTGCATTTTAACTGTGGAAACTGGGTGCATGTTTTTTCTCCATGGCAAATTTAGAGTAAAATACACTGGCCAAAATCAGGAAGGTGAATAACACTGAAACATTTTATGTCACCAAGCTGTGCAGGTTAGGACCTCCAACAAAGATCTTATATATCAAATGTTAATTTGTGAAACTGCAATTATGAAGTTGTTTCTTGCAATTACTTGCCAGAATTGAAAGTGAAGCAAGGTCAATCAAATGGATACCATAATGCACGAACACAAGTTTTGCAATATCTTCCAGAAAAAGATCTGTACAAGTAGTGACCCCTAATATACCTCTTGTTATAAATGTAACATTGACTTTGTTCCTCAGGTGTTTCTATGAATAACTGTATATATTTTGAAGAATTACTGATTATAAAATAATTATTCCAAATGGTCTAAATAATCCTAAGAAAGGACACAAGAACTGATGGAGAGAAGTCCCACGAAGGTGAATACCAAAGAATGCACCTCAGCAGTGGAAAACTGAGCTTTTTACAGAATGTGTATTGAACAAAGCCATTCCAGAGAGATTAAAAACAGTTGTCAGAACACATCTTCCTGATGGAGAAATTACTGGCATTCATGGGAATATAAACCTATTTAGTGACATTCCTTCTAAACCTATATAGGATTCCTAATTCCTCTACAGATTTTCTGGAAAGCGACTTTTTCTGGTCTTTGGAGGAGAGAATTCAATAATCAAATCCCTCAGGCAGCTAATAATATTGTTTACCAGCCTTCCAGCTTATAAATGGTTGGCCAAGTGCCTTGCAAATAGTTTCATTACCTGAAAGATGCATCTCTATTACTAATGGATGAAGAGCAGCCAACTGAGCCATGAATAATAACTACAAAGCACAAGAGAAATTACAACCAGACTAGCAATAAGTTACTTTCAATTGTGCTTTCGTGCTTTAAATTCCAACAACGAAGCCAGATCAGATATCCCAGTGAGAGAGAAAACAGGATCGTGAAATCCCAGGAATGCCACAGCTACAGACAGGAGGCATACTAAATTTTCACTAGGAAAATTGGGAATCAGTTGGTTACCACTCCGAATTTTCAGAGATTGCACAGTTAATAGATAAACTAAAGGATTACCAATTAAAAAAAAAAGCACAACAAGCCAAACAAAACATATCAGAGCTTCTGAAAGACATCTAAGTTAAGAATGTTACTTTGACTTATATTCAAAACAACAGCACAGCTGGTGAAAGGCAGTTACAGGTGAAGACTTATGAGAATATTAACCTCAATTAATTCTCTCATACAGGAACACATTGTGGAAGATGAGACTCAAACACCTGGGATATCACTAAGACATACATGAAAATACTCAGTATTTGCACCACAGTCAACACTCAGATAACAGATGGGGCCACACCAGAGGTCATTGTGACCACCGAGGACCCACTCCACCCAGATTCTAATCCTGCTGCTGCCCCAAGCCTGTCCTGGATGCTGAGACACGCTTGGTGCCACGCTTGGGTTGCTGCTGTAAAAAGATCACAGCCCAGCAGCAAGATGAGCTCGCCTAATTTCAAATTTTACATCTGCAAGCAGATGGGAAATTACCCTGAGCTGAGGTCTATTAAGAGCTATCAAGACCTTTTTCCAGCTAACTTTCATTTCTGAGGTCTCGCTGGCTTTTAGGGGGCCTGATCACTTGTCCTTTAAATTGCATTACTCGGCTCCCTGTGTGGTCTTCTGCTAGATGCTTGATTAAAAAAACGTTGCCAGAATTAACTGTTAAAGAACATGCCATTGTAAAGCGGTTTTTGGTTCATGAAAGCTGTGGAACATACGGGGGAATATACAGAATAAGACTTTGCAACCTTTTCTGTAAGATTTAAAGTGATAAAGGCCAGATTTTTTCATAATTTTTAATGAATTTGCACTTACATTGTGCTGAAACAAAACAACTTGCAGGCAGTGGAGAAGCTTTACTAAGGATTTTAGCTAAATATATTGGCTGGCTCTCTAGTTTACGGTAGGCACTCCATTCCCCTCACCGCAGCTGTGAGAGATTACAGCAGCGGTTGAGCTCTGACTGAAGCTGGAAAGCTGTGTTGTTTCTTGGGCAAGAATCTGAAAGGTTACAGAGCATGTAAATCCTACATTGCATGGAGAAGCTAAAAAGCCCAGGGCAGCCTAGCTTTGCTGAGTTGGTTATGTACAGCCTGGGCTCCTGAACCCTCTTTCTTTATACTGTCCTGTACTCTGCTGTGTGGTGCAGGCATGAGTCACATGAAGCTGGCTGGTCAGTCCTAACCAGCTCACCTCATTCCTTCTTGTACCTCAGTTTCTCCACCTGTGAAATGGGAAGACTAATATTTTTCACTGCGGTGCTTCACCATCTACAGAAGAAAGAGCAAGGCATGAAAACTACGACCTTGCTATCAGCACAGGTTCTTGTAAAGCTCAGTGGTTATCTTTGTCACTAGTTGTGTATTTTCATTCAAAACTAACCGGAAAATATTTATTCAAACCGAGGACATGGGAGAATGGACACCAGATAGAGTCAGCAGTTCATTCTCACCTTGTAAGCAAGTACATTTGCTTACAAAGCTAAAGCAGTTCTTTGCCACACTTTCAGCTTACAAATGACTGGCCAGGCGCCTTGCAAATAGTTTCTGCAAGTCAGTGAGACACAGTAAATAAAAGGAAGGCTGTTTAGGAGGTCACTTTTTAGAAAATAAAATTGTATTGCACATATCCTTTCATGTGGCACATTCCTGTCCCTATTGTCTTCCCTTTTAGTCTAAAATATTTATTGAGGAAATAAAAAGGTAAAGTTAGCCTCCTCAGACTCCCACGCCAAGCTTTGAACAGCTGTGTTATTACAACTCAGGATACCAAAGAAAAAGTTTCCAGGTTTTTAGCACTCAGGAACAGCAGCAGAATCACTCCTGTGAAAGAGATGAATGAAAATGTGTTTCAATACAGCAGCATTCGGGTTCATTTTTGCAGACCTTTACATACTTCCTTGAAAGGTTTGGAGATGGGAAGGTGTTAGAGAGGTTTCTTAGATGAAAGGAAATATCCAGGTCTGAGAGGGGGTGGTGCACATCTAGGATAACAATACAGAAGGAAATGTCAACAGGAATGTGAAACTGGGGGTTAAAAACCCATGAAATGGACACACTGACTGGGCACCAGCCTGAAAACTGCTCCATGCCCATGACTATCCCTGAAGTGAGCATAAAATGAAAGGTTTTTGCAGGGCAAAGCCCTTAAACACACTCTGGGTACATTAGAGCACTTAGTCCACATGGTTAATTCCACCGAAAGACTGCAAGGGTTTGATGCACGCAATTCAGAGGTCTTTTTTCTATTGCACTAACATCAAGAATTTAAGACAGGAAATAAGATATTGCATATAAGTTCACATATTACAAAAATGAAGGAACATTAATAAAAAGCCATTAATTTCATGTACATACCAAAGGAGAAGGATTTAAAGGGGAATGTAGTGATGTAGCTCATTAGTAGTGAAAAGAAAAAGCTATACTCAAGCAGCAAGAAAAAACATTTTGAAGAGGAGTCAGAATAATCAGTACCTTGTGGGACTGAAGCCCAAGGAATTATACAAAGTTAAAATCACAATGATGAACCAAAGAATACAGCAAAAGATTTAAAAATGTCTGGAACCAGGGAGTGTAGCTCAGACATTCCAGACAAAATGCTCCACAAAAAGGCATCAGACAGTTTTTTATGAGCTCTGCAAAGAGGATATTTGAGCTTTTTTCTATTCCTGAGACTAGGATCCTCTTACAGAGCAGACACATCACTTCTGTTATCAGATACTTTACAGTCCCGGAAAGCTGAAACAGAATGGTCAGGGGGCAAGGATTAGAAGAGGGCCAAGAAAAAGCTGAAAAAGCACATAGCAATTCAGTAGTCAAAGCAGAGAAAGACAATGGGGGTTCCCTTAATGTTTTTCACCGCATTTCAATTTGTTTGTTAACTAAGGAAGGCAATGATATGTGATGGTATTAATCAATGAGCTTTTGGAGAATGAAGGGATAACTAAAAATAAAAGCAGGGAGGTGTTCTGTCAAATAATGTTTGGCATTATTAACCATGCAGACACAATTGTGTGAAAAAACGTGAAAAGAGGTACTGAGGCAAGCCCATAGGCTCTGCTTAGGAGCTTGAAGGCATTGAGGAACTGCTGGAGAGTCTTAAAATCGAGGGACATACTTAAATTCGATGCAGTGAAAAGGAAAACCGGTGAAGAGGAGAGATAAAAAGTACAGCAACGTGGTTAGGGTGAGGGGGGATAAGAAGGCAACGCCTTTGCAGACGCCAGCACGGCCAAAGACAAAGCTAGAGTGACCACGGTGGTGGTGAAGGACTTATGAATGATGTTTGAGGTCCAGTCAGTACTTTGATATGTTGTGGAGCAAAAAAGAATGCAAAGGACAAAAGGGGATGAAGTCAGAAGCCCTCCCTGGTCTAGCAAGACAAAAGATGGTAGATCAAACAGGGAAGACAATGGCTGCAAGATAAGGGAGGGGAGCAATTAGACGGGAAGAGTGGGCAGTTTTTCTAAAGTACAATTCAGCGGTTTAGAGGTGAGTTCTCAGCGAAGCAGAGTGAGGGTGCGCTTTCCGCCTCACCGAGCCAAGAGTCAGAGATGTGATCAGAAGGGGTAAAACACCCACTCATTGTTGCCACAGGACGGAATATTTATGTGGAGGAAAGACTGATACAATCAAGAATTATTTCAGGAACATGAGGAGGCATCTAAGTACGTAAACAATCCAGGTCATTTTCTACAGATTCCCTTTCTAGTGCATTGAAGCAAGAAAGAAATTACTAGAAAAAAAGATTAATTCTGGAGCTACAACCAGGGAAAAGATGATGAGTTAAAGGGTGAGAGCCCAAGTTCCTGGAAGGATCTTCGTAAGGAGGTCATTCTTATTACTCTATTACCATAGAGCAAATTGGAAACTGGTCCGTCCTAAGACAATTACTTCACAGCATGAGAGCTTTTCTGCATTCTATATTGGGCAACTTTTTATGAAGGATTTACACCATGAAAAGGAGCAGGTTATGTTTCTTTGAGAGGAATCAGTGGCTTTGAATAATAGGGTAGTTCACTCTGATTTTGGTGATGAGAGTTTAGGACGGGAGTAGATCTCTAGATGTGGGTATGATTGGCCTAAACCAAGAAAATATCTCTTTAATTTGTGTAAAATATTTCAACAAGTAACACCACAGATGGATTACATTTATCCTCATTTAGAGACACACAGGAATAGAAAGGTGAGCACTGACTTGCCCAAGTTAAACCGTGCGTATAGGGAGGTGGAAGACTTCTGTCTCCAGTCATGTGTTTTCTAACTTCCAGATTCTTTTATGTCTAGGGTTTTTATTCCAGTCCCTAGATTCTCTGCGCTTTACTGAACCCTAACCTTTGCTCCTGTAAAACAAGATGGAAAAAATCAGTAGGCAAGACCTATGGATTGGATGGACAGTATCTAAAAATATCAGTGCACCACTTCTGATCCCTGGAAAAAAGCTTCTGTGGCTCTTGCCAGAAGCTGCCTTTCATTGAGAAATGAGATTTTTATGTTCCAGCGTTCTCTGCCTCACTTCCTGAGGACTGACATAAAACTATGCAGATTATCCAGGGAAAGAGCTACCACAGCTGCTGATGCACCAAAACAACCAAGGGAAATACTCCAAAAATAGTCATAAGGGACTGAATCCACCCAAGGCGTAACTCCACGAGGGGGCAGAGAAGGTGCAATTATGAAAACAGTTCCCATGGGCATGCCTTAGTGATGGAATAAGCCAAACTGGTCTGTGTACTTCCTCATTCTAAACTTCTCCGCATTTCAGACAAATCAGAACAAAGCTCTTTTTTTGTCTTTTCACTTGTTTTCATGCAGGATTTACTGTTTCTGCCATGCCTGCATGTACTGACAGGTGGAACTAATGAGCTAAAACATCACAAGAAGTTATTGACAGTTTGCCTTCATCTCACACATAGGCATTCACTAGCACTAAAATTCCCTGCCTGACATTGGGATTTCAGAGTCTTTCAGAACAATTTCAACTGTGCTTTGCACAGCAGTGTGAGACATGCCTCCTCATGGGCACTGCAAACTCAGAATTTGTCCACAGTCTTCAAATGTATTCCTCAAATGCAGCTCCTGGAAAATTCATGATTCTGCACAGAAAAGCAACAAATGCTTCAGCTTCAGCTAAGTTTCAATCTCAGCTGTGTTGTGTAGAAGAACTGTAGGGCAGGTTGCTTTTGTGAAAAGAAGCCTTGGCAAGAGTGACTGTAGCAAGCTGAGTTTTCTCCCTCATTTCTTCGTAACATTGCAGGAGGAACCAATGTTTTGCCTTCTATTTTCATCTTTTCCATTTCATTCCCCTCATGCTGCACATCAGGAAGAAGGTGAGAGGATAGCTGGACTACTAGGCTATCCGCTGCCTCCAAAACAATGCTTTTAAAAAGCCAACAATCAAGTTTTCTTGACAGAAAACTAGAAATGTGAAATGCACTCTCTTTGGCTAAACTACCTTCAATATTTTTATTCCTAGCTTGATTCTATTCTTACTTATTTTATCTAGTTTGCTGGTGTTGTGACACCTTAATTGTTCCAAAACTACGGTTGGTATTAGACCTTAATGTTTGTTTTTTACTTTGCCACAATTAATACTGAATAATCCTGGTATGGTAACAGCTACATTTCCTCCCACCAGTACTGAACTTCCACTGAAAGGTGGAGGCTAGAAGCCAGGGAGGTTTCGCACATACTATCAGAAGAGATCCTTGTCCACCCTGCTTAACTGTTGTATCCTGCAAAGATCCCAGTCAATGGGGAACTCATATGGCCATTCTGGCAGCAAAGTAGGGTCTTGCTCCCGAAGTTCTTTTCATTCTCACAGATCACTGATCCTCAGAGGAACTGCAAATCCTAGATATTTTTGAACAATTTGAAGCCCAAATGACAGGATAAGTAAATAAACAATTAGAGAAAACGACAGTTAAAAGAAAAGACAAAGCCTGATTTTGTATTGCATCTGCTGAAGGTCCTTTTTCTTATGCAAAGCTGTAGTGATAAAACAGTGTGGCAGCTGCAAGCATGAGGCCAAGTGAGTAGTGAAATGAGGGAAGAATTGTTACAAGTTTTACAAACACTTTCCCTTTTTGTGTCAAAACAGGAATTTGTAAACAATTTGATTCATCATAATTCCACTGAAAAGGACAGTCATTGCTTTTAACGGGTTTTGTTTCTAGCATTTCCAAGCATACAGACCAGAAAAGGTGGTCACAGTAGGACTGTAAAAAGTTACAGGTAATGAAAATCACAAATGACAATTTGGTGTGCAGCTCCAGGAAAGGCACAAAGCAGAGTAGTTTTTGGTGGACTTTGCATTTTCCATACGCAGGCTGAGCCACATGTGTCAAACACAACATGTACTTTTAACCCTGACCACCTGTTCTGAAAAAAACATGTGTGTGCCAAAATCCAGAAAGATGACACAGCCTCAGTGTGGATTACAGTATTTTTCAACTGTGTGTGACATTACTTACTGCAAACCACGTGGCCACAAAGAGGCAGAGAAAGCATCCACTGCACTGCTACTTGCAATTTTTGTCTTCAGCCCCCATGGAGCCCCGGCTAAGCTCTTCCTTTCTCCGGCAGGGAGCCTGTCAGATTGCACAGGACCTCGGTAAACACTCATCTCTTTCTCTCAAACTTTCTTGCATTTGGTAAACAAGCTGGCTTGGCCGGGGCAGGATGCAAAGGAAGGAAGTCCTGGCCTAGGAGGGCAGTGCAGATTGCTTCAATTTGTTCCGCCAGCAGGCAGAGGCTGGGGAGGTGGAGGAACCGCGCTACTGATGTTAGCTGTAAGAGTCAACCCAAAGCCTGTGCAACGGGGGATGGGAGGCCCAGCTGAGTCAGCCCTTTGTGAACTACTGGTTGTCTTGGCCAGCAGAGCAGATCACGGTCCTTCTTCTTCTCCTTCTCATCAGCACCATATACCCCCATGAAAGGTACCTCAGTGGGACTTCGCACTCTTCATAAATACTTACCCTTGTGGTTTTTTTTTAATTTCTTGTCATGTAGTTAAAATGAAACAAGGGGAAAAGTAATTATTTTCCTCCTGAGATGTTTTTGACACCATGTTGCCCCTTTAGGAATATTTAAAAGCCCTTTTCCTGAAGAGGCACTCATTAACCAGCTACTCCCTAAACGCACGGGTGTGTGCGCTGCTAGAGATCCCCGGTGTCCAGGCGCCGCAACCACGCAAAGACGTCTGAGCTGGACTCAGAGCAGCCGTTTGCCTGTTCTGGGGTAGCAGATGGAGAAAAATTCACCCTCTCTACAGCAAAGGCAAGAAGAAACTACAACACTTTTAACAAAAATCGTCTTCCAAGAGGATTTTTACTTTCTCTCCCCTTTTTTAGACTTTCAAGGTTTAATGTGAGAGGAGGCAGACCTAACCCTTGGAGCCTGACGCTCCCTTACAGCAGGAGACAGGGGACTGCAGGCTGGTGCAGCCTGGGTGGGCTGGTGCCTCCCTCCCGCAGCTACGGTGCGAGGCCGCGCGCAGCCGAGGCTGCAGCCTCTGCGCTGTCCGCCTCCCCTCGCTCCCACCCGCGGCCCAGCAGTAAGAAGGGGCACAGGCCGGTGTGGGCACAGGTGGTGATGGCGGCTGAGCTCGGGCGGGTGGCCCTCTGTGCTGCCGGTCAGCGCGGTCCTCGGCTCAGCCGCCTCAGAGGGACCCTGGGCCGGGCCTCAGGCTGTGCCAGCAAGGAGCGGAGAGGGAAAGAAACCAAGCACTTCTGGTTGGACATCAATGGCCAGGTAAGTATATTTCAGCTAAACCCTCAGGAAAATATTTTAAGCTATGTTCAGTCTCCCTCCCTCCCACCGTCCCCACCATCTCCTTCCACCCTGTAAATCATACTGTATTTCCCAAGACACTCACTGCTTGGCTTCCCAAGGGACATGGTTCTCCTCAGCATGAGCTCCACAATGGCTATGCCTCCCTACCAGCTTCTTTCTCTGCGCTCAGCTTGGCACATGCACCTCAATCTGCTTCCACCATTCCCTTAATTTCATCCCCAACATTTTTGCAACTCTCCGGCTTTGATCTCCATTTTCCTCATGCCTTTAAGTATCTGCTTTATCTCGCCTGACAACCTGACTGCATTAGCCAGGTCAGCGCGAGATGGCTCCCCTTCTTCTTTCTTCTTCCACAGCTGGCTGCAAGGGATGAGCCTGAAAGGGCACAGTCTCCCTTCTGGCTTGGTGTCCCAGATGCTTGCAAACATGACAAACCATGATATCCAGGCACCACCTTTGCTCTCCACTTTCCCCCCAGCTGGTGAGTTATAAAGTTCAAGCTTTTTCTTTCTTCGTATAAGGACAGTCAGAGGCAGACCATGGGGACCACCATTTCAAAACCTTTCTCCATTGCTGTGCTTTGAGCCCCTCTTATTGATTAGGAGAGGCACATTTTCCTCCCAGTGCTACACTGGACTTGTCTTCCCACATACAGTAGTGTTTTTCCTCACTGAAGTGAGTCTTAGACTCCCATTTTAGCCCCAAAGGGGCTAAGATAAAGATGCCGATGCCTATACCTACTCAGGAAGGCTATGAGCTCCTACGGTTTTGCTTTGCTTTGTTAGGAGCAGTTTTCCCCCAGGAAGGATGGCTGCTACATCACAAACTGGGGGCATAGATGAAAAAATGAGGATGTGGGTGTACGCAGAGAGGACATGGAAAAAAAGAGGAGGAAACAACAGGACTAGAGTATGGAGAGAAAATCTCACCTTAAACCTTGGGATATGACAAGATTAAGAGGAACACACATTCAGACAGGCTTAACAGGGAGGACCATGCAGAGCAAGAGTAGAGGCATAGCAGAAGTGAGGAGATAGGAAACAGGGTATTGTATTGTGAAAATGATCACACTAGGTGATTGTGTTAACAGATTTACTGAGGGTGCAAGTGGGGGGATGAAGAAATACAAGGGGAGGCGGGGTTTGCAAAGGAGAGTCAAGACTTGATGCAAGAATGAGGAGAGCATTAACAGAGTTCTCCCACAGAAAGCCAATATGCTTTCCTCAGTTTATATGAACCCTGCATGACTGGGCCCTCCAGCTCAAAAACAGATGTCAGATTTTAAAACAACTCTTAGTATTGTTTCAGGACCTCATGGTCGGCAGTGTAAATAAACAGAGGCACAGAGTAATGAAATGACCTGCCCCTGAATGCACAGCTTGTCATCGTGACCACTCAGAAGAGCAAATTCCAGTTCAGACCCCAGTATCTTACCAGTCCAACTGGTTTCAATCTTCCTCTCCAATACACTTCATTCTTACTAATGAAGCTAATGAAGCAAGCAATCTCTCCTTCACAGACCCAGCAACATTCCCACAGAGGACTTACTTGCTGTGGAACAGAGGGGCTTTGTTCTTTGTCTAAACTCAGTATCGTTAAAAGTAAGCCTAACAGCTGCAACAACAGTTTCAACTGAACTGTCCTCCCAACTACTGAAGCTCTCCAGCTCTTTCCAAATCTTATATTTGGAAATGTTTGTTTCTCCAGTTTTCTTCATTCTCTCTTCCTACTGTGAGAAACACTACAGAACAAGCATGTATACAAAATAATATGCAAATTAAGTGCACAATCTCTTACACTGTTAATGTGATAACAAATACTTCTAGAGATTCTGATAAGAGTCAGGCCAACCTGCCACAGCCCCTTATGCTTTAAACTCTTTTCTTAGAGCCCTTGTGCATCAGATGTCCATCTTGTTTCCTTCCAAATGCCTCCTGAGACATCAGTTCCACTGCAAAGCCCACCAATGCTTAGTAGAAATGCTAAGTGAAAAGAAATGCTGACTGAAAAGAAAACGTGCCGGGATCCCAAGGCAGATCCTGTTCTCTGTACCACTCAGCTACTTACTGTGTATCACTACTTGAAATTAGATTATACAGTTGCTGAAACACAGGAGTTGTTTTAGGTATATGCTGGACGGACCTCTTAAGTTTCTTGAAGATTACCCTTGTTTCTATGGTATGAAGAATGCCAAGTGCTCTTCCCGCATTTAATAATGATAGTAAACAAACGGTAGCACCAGAGAATATTTATTACACAGAAAGAAATGGCAGTGCTTTTTCTTATTTTAACTAATGATTGTTCTATGGTATCAACAAACCAGGCCTGTGTTTCATGGATGGAGTTGATGTGAGGTGTTTCTTTTTTAAATAGCAAAAAAGGGGCATTTTCCCTGTTGTTTACTCAACAATCTTAAAGAGCACTACACACAGAAAGCAAATACTCTTTTGCAGCAGCTATAAGCTTTTCACAGATCAGCCCAGAAAAGAAAATGATTGAATTAGGAGCAATAATGGCTCCTTTTTTGCAAGTGAAAGAGACTAAATATTATTTGGAAGAGGTCCAAGCAAAGCTTTCCCAGCACATACTTTTTATTTGAGGTATAAAGGCCTGCAAAAAAAGTCCGGCCAGCTACAGCTTGTGAAGTTTGCCACCTACTGAGGAAAGCACAGCACAGCAACGCCAGAAAAAGGCAAAAAAATTTCAAAATGTGCTGAAGCTGTTATATGATGTAGCCATATTCACTCTTGGAGACTATGGCCATAAAGGCCATATGACCTCTAGACAGCTGACAATGGATCCATTGACAATGGAACAGAAATACTTCTCCTCCTACTACTTTATACACAAAGCCTTAGAGGCAGTGTTTTATTCTGAATCCGTCCTAGATTTTGTCTTACAAACCTAGAAATGACTGAAAAAAAGACTCCCAGGGAACATACAATTTCCTAGAGTTCCAAGGTGTTGAGATGTCCTAAGTCACAAACTGCTAGGTAATAAAAAGTCACACTGTAGCTATTTGTAAAATTATATTGGTAATTTTTACTCACCTCCAAGGCCTATAAGAAGTACTAAGAGTTTGTCTTTACAACAGGAGGCATATGAGAAATATTACCTGTTAAAGTTTAGAAATACCTGTTATGATTTAGAAAACCTCTCAGTATGCTTTTGTGTGAAATGCATGGCATATACGCAGCCTCAGAGCAAGGTGTAGAGTCTTTACACAGGTCATGAAGACATCACTGACCATGAGAGGGTTGCTCTCCTTTCAAATTCACATAGGCAAAATATGTATAAAATTCTGAAAGTGCTATTAAAACCTTTAATGGAGCCACGAAAAAAAAAATCAGAGTGTAAAAGCTTCAGAAGACTTAGAGCCCAGCCTGGTGTTCCTTCACATCTGGTCATCACAGTGTAAATAAAGCCTCATCAAAATAATATTCCCCATCTGCAGATGAGATGATTGCTGCCTGGCACAGCAGAGAGCAACAGCTCCACAGTGGAGCTCATCTCCCTCCCTTTGGAGCAGAAATCATCAGCACTGGCTGCTCCCAGGTGGGCTCCCATTTGAATTTGGAAAGCCTAAGGACCATCAGAGCTACCAGGAACATCTTGCACCAAAAGGAATCACAGTACATCTCTAGCAGGTGAGTACCTCTGCCCGAGCACACGGCAGTGACCTCGTGGCCCTCTGAGGGGAGGGATGCTCAGACTCCAGAGTCAGCTGCAATAAACCTTTTTGTGTCTCTGCAACTACAGAGCAAGCACTAACGGGGGAGAAGAAGTGTTCTGCAAGCAGCTAGAAATTCATAATTCTAAGGTTGACATTGTTATATGAAATTATGCCTAAATGGAATAACTATCCATTTATTTTAAAAAGATGTTTAAATAGCATATATACATAGATAGATATATGCATACATTTTTATACGTATGTATGTATCTGCATGAATGTATGTATATACACCACAGCAACTGATACCATATAAAAACACGTTAATACAGAGATGTACATGAAATACATGGAAAACAAAGATGCTGAACAATGACCCAAATTCTGGTAACTGGGTAATGTCATTCAAAAACATCACCTCTGACAGAAATGGTTCCGCAGACTATCACCCACATGGGTATATATGCAGATATATTGCATCTTACACAGACAGAAAATCTGGGTTTGACTGGCACAAGCTAAAAACCAGACATACTTCTTGGCAATAAATCATGATTATTATTGCAAAGCACTGAGAATGGCATACGCTACTCTACCCGAATTCCTGCACCCACAGTGTACTTTCAGCTCCGCACAAAGGCATAATTCACTACACGCTGAGCTGGTGTCCACTGCTGTGAACTGCTGTGTCAGCACTTTCAGAGCACCACACCGGCGCTCATCGAGGCTGTGCAGAGCCCGCAGGGCCAGCAGTGCAAGGTGCCGGGCAGCTCCGACACACACAAGGCGAGTGAGTTCTGCTTCCCAGAGCAGCAGCAGCAAAGGGCAATTGCTGTTCTTCCAATATACAGGCTGAGAGAGTGACTGGCTGAGTGAGCGGCGTCCTTCTTCAGAAGGTAAACTGCATCCCCTGCCGAGATACTCCCGGTCAATCAAATTGTAATGCTACAGCAAAGCTGATATACTCACTTTATGCTGTGATTAAGAGAGCAGTAGCTTCTAGCAAACTTGTCCTGAGAAAATCTTTTCACTTTGGCCCCTAAACTAATAGCAATGACTTTTAAAATTATCATGGTCGATGCAAGATAATGAAATAGATTTGTACACTCTACATTTCTTTGGCTTTCTTCCTGGTCAGCTAAATTAAGTTAGGGGAAAACATTTTGTTTCTTAAGTGCATTAACAAACTTCATTTACAATTGGAAGTAATTTGTCTCAGAATGTCCCATAAAATCAGCTGCCTACCCACCTGGTCCTCGTGCTTTATTATCTAATATTTCTTGCAGGTCTTCTTTATTTCTTCCATGTCACACTGCTCTGTTAAGTCTCTTGGTTCTCGTGCAAGGTAGCAAGCACAGCAAGGTGCTGGCAGTCAGGACATGTAGCCTCTCTGGGTTCTGCTATGCTGCCCTCCGTGGTCACAGCACGCACAGCTATTTTCTCAGTAGCCCCGGTTTTAAATTCCTTTCTCATTTTGGGCACCTACCTAAAATGCCCTGGTAGGAAAATGACAGATTTTCAAAGTTTTGCAACACTTGCTTTCTCTCCTGTGGATGGAGCAGAACATCAATGCATCAGGACCCTAAGCCCAGTCCTGGCATCAGGCTCAGCATCTACATGCCCACCTCAGTCTGCTCCTGCTCTGCTCCAAAATGGGCACACGCCCCAAGTGTGAATTGCATGAGATCCAAACGAACAATGCACAAGACAGTCTGAGAAGTTTGAAAACAATTAATCTCCATCTGTCTTAACCATCCCCGCTGATGTAATTTCAGATATGTCATTACCCTTCACACCCTAAATATCTGAAGGAGGTTGTCCAGTCCCATATGGCAGTTCTGTGCTTTGGATGTGCCAAATACTGTGTCTACAGGGCTAGAGACCTCCATGTCAAAGTGTACTCTCAGCTGGAATTTTGGCTGTCCCCCGCTCATGTCCTTGTGCGTCTGCAGCCAACAAGGCAATGACCAGTTCACAGCTATGGAGCCAAGAACCCATGACAACAGTTTTTAAAGATGTTTTATCTTGGTGATACCGATAGGATTTTTATTATGCCTTTACTCTCCAGACCTTGCTTTCTGCTTTTGAGACTGCTGTTTCCTCTGTGAATACCGTCTGCATTCAGTCCTCCAACTGCTTCTCCAGTGATCAGAACATCATCCTCAATAACATTGCACACATTTCTCAACTTGCTAATCTTGTTAGGGCTACAGCCATTTCTTTCATATCCTGAGAAATAACTCCCACAGCATCTTGTATTCCCAATTTCAGTTAGCTCCTGTGAAGAGCAACCCCTTTTTCCTCTGCAATTTCAGAGTCCTCCTTTGTTGTTTGTGTCGGTAAGGGTGAGGATAGCTCCTGGCAGCCATCGCTCTCCCTGGGGAGCAGAGTCTTTCCCTTCTGGGAAGTGCTGATCTGGTCATTTAGGTTATTTACTTCGGATGAGATAAGGATAGTAGAGGAGATTAACTTAGAAGAGGGAAAGAAAAAGCAAATGTGAGAGGCTGCAAATCACGAGATTCGTATCGTTCCAGGGTCCCTGCCCAGGAGCTGCTGCCCAGCCACTGCAGTTTGGGGCAGCGCAATAAGCCTGCCTTTTCCGCTGTACTCGTGTCCATCCTGCCTCTGCCATGGTCAGGGAGACCGGGGTGCTTTCCCTGGCATTGGTGAGGGAGCCTGGGCAGCACCCTCCCAGGCCTGGCAGGGGACCAGCTGGTGGGTACCACCCGGCACCGCCGCTCCCCCAGCATCCTGCAACCGGAGCATCGCTGGCGGCTCTTCCGGGAGCTTATTCAGATTTTGTCTGACTGGACATAAAACTGTTCTAAAGCCCCTCTGGATCAAAATGCTTCCTTCCTTTTAGAAATATATTATTCATATGTTTTCTTCTCTCTGACCAATAATGATACACCACTTTTACAAAACTTAAATTATTTAACTGCTTTTTGAATTTGCCTTCCCATGCAAGGCCTAACGTTTGGTAAAGATGCAACCATCCACACTCCCATGGTAGGAGACAAATCAACCTCCCTCACTCCTGATTTCTTTCTGGTGACTGGTTGGAAGACAGAGCAGTTTCAAGATTAAGATCAAGCCTAATTACTAATCAGCTCAATTTCAATATCTGCATCTGTCACTGGAAAAGTGCCACATCACCCACAAGCCCTACTGGGAATGCCCTCTCACGTGTTAAAAATAGTACTCGCTGTGCAGTTTTTTTAAGTAGGAAAGTTCAAAGCTGTAATTTTCTTTACATCATCTACCCTGTTTAAATTCCCTGTTTAATAAGTGTAGGATGGCATCCATACCATCTGTATGAAGAATGCCTGCAGCATGTTAAGAGGTCTGGAAATTTATGGAAGAGGCTCAAGGCCCTGTTTTCGCACACACAGTGAGTGTGCTTATTAATTTCACATGAACAGCAGTAAACATCCTGATCATGACCAGCTCCACCTGCAAAGCTTGAACAGGGAACAGCGGGAAGGAACATTGTGTCCTTGCTGGTCCTGGCCACTCTTTGGGACTGGGACACCCCCAGGCTCTGCTGCTGGACTTCCCTGCCCTGGATAGAGGTGTGGGACCGTGACTAGGTTATTCTCACTAGTGGTGGCTTGCCCCACATTCAGCAGAAAAGCTGGATTTCTCTGCTGGCCCCCTGGCTGCTTCTGGCCGTCCTTTTTCTCTTGCTCTGCAGCTGAGCAGGCTCACAATGTCATTTTTGCTACTGCTGTCCAGCTTAAATGGTCCGAGTGCAAGAGAGATGGCTGATGCGATGCCTGCTGGCAGAACACCTCATGTCCAGCCGGGTGCCAACACTGCAGTTCAAGCCTGGAGAGACTGCAAGCCTGGGGTGCTCTGCTTGGAGGAAAGCCTCACCAGAGAAACCGCTTGGGTAGTTCCCAGCATGCGCTCCCCAGCCAGCAGACGTGATCATGATTGCCCAGCTGAGAGAAGTCTCACTCCATACTACCCGTGCGCAGCAACCCACCCGACAGACTAAGCCCGAGGTCTGGTGAGCCAGAGGTCTCCTGCAAATGTGTTGCTGCCAGAAGCAGGTCTGTGATAGAGAACATAGGGTTCTTGGGTTTTTTTCTGTAACAGGGACATCTTGCAGTTTTTGGCATCATCTTTGTTTTCTCACCTGTGAGCTCATGCTCACAATGTATCCCCATCATTAACCAGGGCCACTTCAACACACAGCCACCCTGGAGGGAATGTGAATCCACAGCAGGCAAAGCCAGGTGCCCAGGACATGGGCTGCTCCCCTTGCTGTACACAGTACCCCTGGTGCTTCTGTCTTCAACACAGCGTGCTCTTCCCCTGCATTGTGAGTTGCTGGATTGTACGTACACCATCTACTCCCTCCATTTACCTAGCAGAGGAAGAGGGCTGTGCAGAAACCAGCTGGATTTGGGCTTGAGTCTTCATGGAGTTAGGAGAAGAGAGAGGTTAACTGGGTCTTGCTGAGGGTGGGCAAAGGATGTAGAGAAAGGGGGCAGGAAATTATCATTGAACAAGACCACCCCTCCCACTACCCCTCCCAGCTTCTCTTCCAGGTACGAACCCTGGGATGGTCCAGACCCACAGAAGGCATCAGTCCAAAAAGGAGAGCGGAGTGTACTAGTGATGAAGGGCCTCTTGTCCACTACAGAGGTTGGACAAGGTGCCTACAGAATAAGATTGAGGAAACAAAACTTTGTTCTGTAACTATTATTTTCCTGCCAGATACTTCTGCCCCCTGTGCTTTCTGCTCAGATTGAATTGCATAGTGCTCAAACGCCTACCTCCAAGCCTCAAAAGAAATGGTTTTAAGTGGCACGTGTGCAGGGTCAGTTGTCACTAAGGTATCTTCACTTTGTAACTAAATAAGCAGTGAACACTCTTCGCCACTACTGGGTGTTTCATCCTACTTTGTTTAGAACTAAACCCTTTCCTGAGTCTGCGAGAGCCAATTTCACTGGTTTTGAAGGAACCAAAATGCTTGTATCCGAGACTGCAATTTGGCCCTTAAAAGGCTCAGACACAGTATCACAATTGTTAGCAAACAGCTGTTTTCATATCTGCTCTTAAACAAATCATATGATGTAAAATAGAGAAAATACAAATATTAAAGAACAAAGGAGGCGTAGGGAAAAGCAAGAAAAAGTAAAAAGTGAAACACTCTGGAATCCTAAGACCCTGGCTGACAAACAGATCTTAAATAAAACAGAAATTAAACACAGGCTAATAGAGTTGTAAGTCTCAGTTAAAAAACTAAAAGCCAAATCTCAGGTGATGTCAAAAGCTGCACTGTAATGCTTATTCAGTAGAAGATTGGATCAGCGAGATCATTAACAAGAAATGCTTTTTATAGCAATGCTAGGTATCATTACAGGCCTAAAATCATATGCTGGGTATCTTAGTTGCTTAAAGGACAAACACTTCCCTAAGCAAGTCTGTTCCAGATTGAAGTTAAAGTCCACTCAAAAATGCATTTCAATAAATTTTCTTAAATCAAAATCTTATGAATATCCACGGGAATATTACTGAAGAAAAAAGGTAACACTCTCTAATGACATTTCAATTTAATAAAATGCAGCTTGTGCAAACTACTAACAACATGAACTGAAAGGAAGTAATATAGCTTAAACTGGCTGAATTTCCAGAACATCAGCAACAAAAAAATCTCATGCTGCAACATAACAATCCATTTTATTTCAAACAAAATGAGGATTTCAATACTATTCCATCTGGCTTTCTTCAAAAGCCTTTGACAAATCAGCCACTTACTGAGTTAAGAGATTGAACAGACCTTTCAAAAAGCCTAAAGTATAAACAAACTTGAGCTCAGATAATCAGTTTCTGCTTGATTGTCAGCTGTTTTTGTGCCATAGAATGTTTTCCTGATTATTCTCCAACATCCAGAAACTGGTATTTCAGGGTGGCTGTGGCTTCATATTTCTTACATGGAATTGTCCCACAAGGCCTCCTGAACTTTTTCTGAGAAGATAGCATCATCCAGGCTCTGTAACAGAAATGTTCACAGCCCCTTCATGGCGCACAGAAACATTACATGGAGACTTTGATGAGAAAATACTTGAAACCATTTGAAAATACTTCAAATTCTTGAACCACCACTAGCTTTTTATGCCTTAAAAATGTCAGCCTTTTCTGGATGAAACTGCCTCTGATGTCACCGGTTGCCAGCTCCCCTGGAAGATCAGTTCTTCAGAAAGGTTTGAGATGTTGGGGGGGTTTTTTTTGTCTTGTTTTTAAAAGTTGCACTGTTTGAGCTAAACTGATCTAAACAAGCTTTTGCTGATGGTATATTGTTTTCTAGTGCCTGAGGTACACGGCAGTAGCCAACACAAGGTCTCTCAAAAATGTCAGCATGGTGCTAGCGGGGCGAAGAAAAAACTACCCCAAGAAACCCTGCTAAATGGCACAGCAGCATGGTGTGAAACTCCAGATGGTGCCACTGCAGCTCTGGAAACTTCTGGTTTCTTCTCAAGATGTTGCCAGGTACTTCTAAACCCTGTTCAGTAATGTAAACCACACAAGTGTTTTACAGTGCTACAGTAATAGCTGGCCATTGGAAACCAATTAGTACGATCAGATAGTCAGGTTACACCAAGTACACTGGAATCTATATGGATGCACTGGGTGGATAACGGTGGATTATTTGTCATTTAAAGTAGGAGTTACAATGCAAACTCTTTCCTGTGAGATCTAGTGGGGCTACTGCCCCAGGCTGCTGCCATGCAATTTGGGTAGCAGCTGCCAAAATTCAGGTAGAACCGGAGAGTTTAATTGTACTTGAGCGTTCACAAAGAAATAGCTGGGAGACAGAGCCTACAGCTACATTTATCTAAGCAACTTACTTTCTGAGAAACAATGTTTTTAATTATAATAATTAACAATACAATGGATTTATGTCCAAAAAACTCCTGCGTATGTCTGCTGTAAACTACCTAGTCACAGCAGCTGAGTCCTTGCACTTTTGCAGTCAGCCTGTTACAACTTTTACCTCGCCTAGCTGTATCGCAGCAGTAAACGGGATTAACAAAGGCTAATACCAATCCTATTAACTTCTCAATCAAAAGTGTATTGGAACATTATCTTTTTTTTTCATTTTTGTATTTGTGGAAACTTATTGAACATACTTCTAGACGTAAACATAGAAAGATGTGTTACGTGACCTCTCCCTAGCTAAAACACTATTTTAAATACTCCATTCATCCAAGATGCCTTAACTGCATGTTTATGACCACCTTAGGCCAGTATGCAAGTTACCAAATGCAGAATGTGCATGTGCTGGGGGAACAAGATGACAGAATAGGATGTTGGAAACATGCTTGATTTATGGATGAACATACTTCACTCTTCAGGTAGTAGATCAGGTCTTCTGCCCATCTCTCAGCATTGCTTCTGGTTCACCACAGATACGACACGGTAGACTCTCTCTAGCAGAAGGACTACTGGACTAGAAGTAGAATAGTCCAACCCCACTCACTCTTTTAATAGAAATCATCAGTTCCTTCGATGGCGTCACAGCAACACATGCCAGCTAAAAGTTTGCCCCCAATCTGTTATTTCAGTGTTATGATTTAACTGCATGCTTTAAATTGGTCAAAATAATGGTTTTCTATTCCGAATGAAATCCAACTTCAAACTTAAGGTTCTGCTTGAAGGTCCTACTGTCTCTCCCCGGAAATAATCCTCTGTTAATGTAAGGTACTTATTCAGATCTTGTGACTGAAAGCTGAGAAACCTGAGAGTTAAAAACTGTGCACGTAAACAGATAGTTCATGAAAGTCCAATGGATTTAATCATTGCTAAAAATTTTCACCTATTGGCAGAGCTGTCAGATCCATGCTACAAAAACAATCTTGTAATTTAAGAAGTTTCATTTACGAAAACACCACAAGCTGCAATTAAAACTTAGAACAGGAAGAGATGAATTGACATACAACATGTTCTTCACGAAAACCTTCAAATTCACAAGGCAGTATGTTACTGCAACACATTCAGAGTTCCTCTTGCCAGGATTACTAATCAATACTACGGCTCTCTCCAGGGGTATCTCTTCAGGGATACTTTTTCACAAATGCATTGCATTTTAACATACTTCTCATGCGCCAAACAACTCAAAGAATTGCGTAGAAAAAATTTTAGTAAGAATATGATTTTTCATGTTGCCTATCAAGTGGCAATGACTTCCACTGGGATTTTTTACTCTGCTCCTTATCAGTGTTTTCTTTATTGTTTTGTGTGACGAGATCTTGCAATATAAGACCTTCACATGGCCATTGCACTACATCATCTCATTTTTATAGTGACTGTTACAGAAATTGATCCATTGAATCGATCCAAGAGGCTCTCTTCCTTGAAAGAAGTATGTACTTTACTATGTAGCTAATTATTTACTGCATTGGGAAATACAGTTAAATTATTCCATACCACAAATTGACTAAAGATGTATGAGCTTTCATTAAATGAATAGCAACAAAGAATGGAGTTTTCTCAGTTATTTCTGAAATAGTGTAATATCCCAGCTCATTCTAGGGGCCCTGGTGCAAAGTTACGTGGGCTTTTGTTTTTTAATGTACACCTAAAACAGGTAACACAGATGATACCTTTCCACCCATCATAACTGTATTACCCCCTGCAAAGAACAAATTACTTAATGAACAGACAGAACTGGGAAGGGAGGCCCTCAACTCCGCACTCCCCCAGCACACACATGCTGGTCAAACATAGATTTATCAGGCAAAGCAGAAAGAAAAATTTGTGGTCTGCCTTCCTCTCCATCCCCTTACACCCCATCTAGATAAACTAAGCAGGTCACCCCATGGACGTACTCATCCCTGCCAGGTGCTGTCTTGGCACAGCAGCATAAGGTATTTGGGGAATCTGAATGCTGAAGAATTCACTTGGTTTTATGTAGTAGTTGGGCATGTAATATAACCATTATGCGATTTATATTTGTATGATTTTATTGTCAGAAATGCTTAGAAATGTTGTTCACACACACAATGTTTCACTGATGGTTTAAAATCAAAGAACCAGTCTGGAAATCATCCAGATCACAGTAAACATGTTAGCATGAGCGTTTCTCATGAAGTCAACTGGTAAAATGTAAACATCTTTTTATAAAGAGTTTGAGCTCTTTCTCAGTGGCTTATGGAAGGCATCCTGCTCTCCCAAACCTTAGACTTCCTACCCAAGTCAGGAAACAAGGGATTAAAGCTTCTTCTTAGCCTGTAAAATGGACAGTCTCTTTGGTTGTATTGGTAAACTATCCCCCTCAAAGTGCCAGACAATCACCTCCAAACAGATAGCACACATTTTTGGATTGAAACAATTTATTATGTAGTGAAAAATACAATTGCTGCAGTCGTATTAGCTTCTGTGTCAAAAAAGCACAATCCACTGAAGAATAGCTTCAAAATTAAGTGTAAAGGTCCACAAACATTACAGATTTCACAGGAAATTCAACAGCAAGAGCTTATAGGACGACTGACAGAACATTAACTAAAACAGCTGTTCAAAAATTTGGAAAAGACTATTTTATTAGCATTCTGAAAAAAGCTGTACTCTAATATCAACTCATTTCTAGCTTTTTCTTCTAGGACAATAGGCTCTGTCCTCTATATCCTCTACTCAAACTGTTGCTGCTATTAATTCACTAAGTGATTTATTTATTTATTTTATCCCCTCAAAATGAGTGCAGGTATTAAACTGTGCTATAGTGGAGAACAGACAGTTGCTACGAAGTCTACAAAAACCCTGTTTTAAGAACAGTGCTCTTGGGAAAGCTGCTTATTCTATGAAAATTGGGCCCACCTAAAACCATTAAATGTTTAACATCTGGCATTACAAAACTTCCATGTTTTTTCCACAACTTAGTATGTTTTTTTAGACATCGGTCAGCCTAAGAAATGGCAATTAGTCATAGTTCTGCAAGGTTTTCACACAGGCACAGAATCCTGTTCAGGCTGTACTGATGACAGAAAGCCTTCATGCAGGAACTCTAAACACCGTTTCTCTGCAATTATCAACAGGGAACTCCAACAACATGAAATCAGCAAGTGCCTAGATTTCAGGAGCTGGAAGGATTTAAGGACTTCAGAGTACTTTGTATTAACGCTGGTTTGCAATTTGTACATTGTTTCTTCGAATATAGTCTCTGTAAGAGCAGAATTCACTCTCCATAGCCCCCTCAGGAGCATAGCTCCTTCTCCCTAATTTGGCCTGAAGGGACATCTGTCCCCATCAGCCCTTTTCTTAAGCAGAAAAAATTGCAGAAAAATAAGCAGAAAAAATTATGTTCTGCATTACCCTCTGGATCATATTGCCTCCTTTTAGCCAGCAAGTGATTACTCTGCACTATGATTTTTCTTACTTGACACTTTTCTATCACAATCGATTTGCTTTATCCTTTCACATTATTCTGTTTGGTCCCACAGTCTAATGTGACATCAATGGTTCAGGTGCTACGGAAATCCCTATCCAATATATCCCTAACTTCTACCCCACTCTTATCCTTCACACCCAAATTTCTCCTGCATTTTCCACCTTGATCCTTTCCTAATGGCTATCCCTCTTTCCCATCTGAATGGGGGCATCTGCTACAGCTAGCAAAGACAAGCAGGTATCTCGGTTCTGCATTATTCCAGGGAAGCAGAGAGCACAGATACTAATGACAGACAAAAGATTTTTCTTTGAAGGCTCTGCTACCCATTTCAGGCAGACAGGTAAGAATAGGATTCCAACCCAGCTGCCATAGGCAAGTAATGAAAAATTCAAGGAAGAAAAATAAAAGCAAAGAAATGGCTCTGTTTTACCTTTTTAGCTTCAGAAGCGTCCAGAAGGAAAACAGCTACCGACAAACTTCTCACTGTTCCAGCTGGGTTTCACACACCAGAAACACTGGGCATGTAAGAGTTTTCAAAGTCCACCAGGATGTCACACTGGAGGGCATTCAGACTGGTAGACCTAATCTCATTTAGGTGCATAGGTAAGATTCCTGAAGTTAAGGAAACTTGCTTCTGTCAGAAAGCAGGAGTTAACTTTCCAATGTCAGTCAGTAAAATTTAAATTCAGTTTTGCAGTGGACCCAAAATCAATTGGTATCCCTATTGCAACATACTATTTGAGTAGCATATAAAATAAAAACCACAAGAGTTTTAATATAAGTTAACTGAAAAAGATAGAAAACAGAGCATTCATAATATAAGGTCCACCAGTTTACCAAGTGGCACTGAAGACTATCCACTGGAAATGTTCAGACAAGAAAAGATAAAATTTGACTTTAATTAGATTGCATGACTCCAGAAATCCCAGAGATATCAATGCAGTAACTTTTCACTTACAACCTGTAAGCAGAACATGAAGCTAGCTTATTTGGCTCCTCTTCAGACTTCCTTAAAAGAGGATGACTTGTTCAATAAGCAGAACTGTTACTACTCAACAGCATACAGTATTCCGGGTGAAGAGTTCTAATTTTCAGGCTTGTTTATTTTCTTCTGCTTAAACTATTAAAATCTTAGTTTGAGGAAAAACAGCCACAGCACATCCTGTAAGTTGTTTCACATTCACTACATGCTAAAACATATGGATTGTCATTGGCCTCGAGAGTACACTGCATTTTAAGTAGCACCCTGTTTAACTGTTCATCTTCTATAGAGACCTTGAACTCCCCACAACGCATTCCTCTTTCAGCCCTCTTCCTTTTCTTTCAGCTCACAAGAATCTGATTTAAAGCAGCTACCACTTCAAAGATTCATTTTGCAATAGACACAATGATTATTTGTATTATTTGTATTATTAACTGGAATAAATTAAATAAATTGCTTCCACAGAATACAGACAGACTAGCAAAATTCATGTAAAATACAGGAGGAGCAGTTTCCATTTGGGTTGTGAAAAGAAATTGATCTTGAACTTTAGTTGTATTATACATAAAACAAATGTAAACTTTTCTTTCAATTCGTTTTCTATCCAAGTGTATAAAACAATGAATAGTAGGTGAAAAAACAGCTAACGTTTTCTGATTGTCAACAATGATGGGAAGTTTTGAATGTTCCTATGTAAAAACTAAAGCAAATTGATTTGAAGTAATTATATTAATGTGACTGTAGTCTGGAAAGAGATTTAAGGCAAGCTTGAGCATACACATTCTAAACCATATAAAATTTTAAACTACAGCTGGGTTCCTTTGTAGAATATTGTTTAAGCAGGTTCACCAACGCATGCAATACACAACCTCTCTTTTAAGAGAGATAAATAATCTAATCAAGGTGAGTTGGGCGTATTGGATGGAAGTTTTATACCTGTACCTCAGCATATTTAGACATTGTGTTTTGCCTGGACATAAGCTCCATCCCCTTGGGTAAAACTGTATTAAAAATAAAACCATACTTAAATTCATACTGCCCTCTTTTCTACACCAAGTTTAATTCTGAAGATCTCCTAATGCTCTGAAACAAGTTAAGCCTAACGTAAGCTATATAAGTAGCATTAACCTAATTTTACATATCCTTCCACCCTGATTTTAGATACTGAAGTAAGAGCAGGTCATTTAAGCATCTCAAAAAAAGTTATCTTAATATAGTCTTACATCCATTTTACAGTAAGAAAATTAAGCTTTGAGATCCACATTTACAAGCTTAAGTATACAAGAATATTAACCTCTCAAGTGGGATTTCAGTAAAACCTTAACAGTTTTCCCACACAGTGGCATGTCATCAACACTGAGTATTCTTCATCCTATGGCTTCAGACGAGGTAGGTAATGAATCTGGCCCACTCAGCGTGGATGCTCTAACTACAATTTTTATGGTACAAAAGCACGGCACAGACAACAGACACCTCCTACTGATAATGCATTTGAAGAAGTTATCTCTTTACATGAGTGACTAAATCTAGGAAGGTATTCCTAGCTGTGATTACTAGCTGACATATAGTTCTCCATAGACTGGAACTGCATGCTTACACTTCTACAAAGAGGAGAATATTTAATTTTGCATTCATTAAACATTGAATTTACTATGCTAACCATAGGCTCTGATTTTTTCCAGAGTTTACTCTTCTACGAACTGCAAAGTTCAGAGCCACAACGCTTAAATTTCTTTATGAAGCTGTCCTACAGGATTTATTAAAAAATGTGTAAATAACAAGACCAGATTTAAAAAACAAAAATCCCAACCAAAAAACCCACAAACAACCAAACTGAGCTAAGGTCCCATCACCACTGATATCCTTCCCCTGGCTCAAATACAGGAAGTCCAAATGTTGAGCTGATCAGGTAACTATAGCTTAGACTTATAAATGTCACATAACTTCTGCCAAATGCTTGCATTAATGCAGATGTAGTTCCTATCTTTGTGCTTATATCTTTCTTCAGTGTGTCTTCTTTTCCTTCTTCTATTCAATGTACTTCCTTTATTCAATACTCTACAAGCACTTTAATCTAGCTTAAAGGTTTTATTCTGGGTTATGGTATGTCTAATAATTGAGAGTAAACTAGTGTCTTACAGACAGCAACAACTATACAGGAGCATCTCCATTCTTTTCCCTTTCTGTGAGCTAAGTTTTCTACTATCTCTGTTCTTATGATAACCATAATCACTATTCTCATAATTCAAACCATGGTAATTAAGTTGACCTATTTGCTGGGAAGCACCAGGTAAAGTTACATGCAACTATGGAATTGTTTAACCATTAAAAAATAACTTTGAATGTTTACTTTCCTAAATGTTACTAAAACTAAGCCCTGCACACATGTAAAAAGATCGTCTTCTCCCTGTTTTTAATGCTAAGATTTTAAAAGAATCCTAGGAGTATATTATGTCTAGTTCTCACTGAATTTAATGACATAACTGATAACAGAATGAGTTAATTATTAATCACTCCTGTATTTTATACCATTTAAAGGTATTCTTTGATCTCTGGTGAGAAATGAAGAGTAAATTAGTTTATTTTATATTTGCTAACTACGTTTCAAAAGACCCTCTGTTCTCTCCTGGACCTTGATAGCTTTGTACAACCTCTCAGCCTGGATAGGTTGTGTAAGAGAGCTATATGCCCAAGATAGCGTGTTTAACCTTGAGATCAGGCCTTTTTTTTGATATTGTTTTGATAAATCTCAGCTGAAGGTTCTTTATGCGCAACTAGAATGCAGTGCCAAATTCAGCACTTGGTAGCACAAGCATAAAATGGAATTTATTCCTCTGAAGTAAGAAACCATTCCGATGCATCAAAATGAACATTTCTACATGCTCTTAAAACCAGAAAGTACTTCATCATCCCTCATCCTCCATTATTCTGACCTTGGTTTTACTCAAGTACCAGATACGAACATGTGCAAACCTCAGTAGTTAAAAAGCAAATAAACCGCACCACCACTGCAAATATAAACATTCTTTGTTGAACTATGCAGTGTAAGAATATACAGAAACAAAAGGACATTAAACATTAAGATTAGTAATAAAATAATTGCAAAGTCTAAGTTGGATTTGTTACAAGAAATTACTTCTTTTATACATCAGTTGGCAAGGTGTTTTAGAAACATAACAGGATCTGATTATTGTACATTTTTCTGGCCATAAGGTGCTAAATACAGCTGCTACCCATGTGTATTAGAAGAGAGATAAAACAATCTTTAATCACCTTTCTTTTAACATGTATTTCCTTTCAATTTTTGTTAAAAAGCTAGGACTTAAAAACCATAATACAATGATCTTTCACCAACAGACTGAACATTTGAATGATATGCACAGACAGTAAGTTTTTTGTAATATTTTTCTAAGTAGACAACTCTTAATCAAACAGAAGCTTTGTCTTACAACCAGGCTACTTCATTATTCCTCGCCTTAAAAAAATATACATCTATTATCAGAAAGATCTTGTCATAACATAACTAGGTAAGTTTAGCTTTGCTTGCCTAAGCTAAGGACTTAGTTTTGCTCTTGTATATATAATAACTCCTACTCTTATCAATGAAGGTTATAGCATCATAGGTAAATGCTCAGATTTGCTCAGTTTCAAAGTTTCAGCACATTATTCAAAATTCCCATGGGACACAAGCAAGTGAGGTGAAGATTATGAAGAGCAGTAAGACTAAGTCAGAGTTGTATTTAAGGCCCAGTACAGATACAGCAGGTAAAAAAAAAAAAGCTATAGACTTTTCATCCGAACTCGTAGCCGCAAATCGCTTAACTTAGATATAATGTACTAAATGATACTGCAACAATGACACATTGTGTTGGGGAGACATGCACTTCTTCCACAGCATTTGGAAGACAAAGCATCTCTACAGCTCTACAGAGACCTACCTTAAATGAAGGGTTACAAATCACTCTCACACATTTATATTTCCACTGTTAGTAAGTTGGAAAAAAAATGCAGAATAAAGCTCAGAATCTTGATGAATCGGGCTTTCTAACAAACGAGTTTGGAACAGCAGCACAGAAAAGGAAACAAGCTGTAAATAGTACTTATGCTGGGAACCGCAGGGCATCAAAACACTACAGAGGGTGCTGCAAACTTGTGTTGATACGCCTGTTCTCTGCATGAGTGCAAAAAGGCTGATCCCAAAAGAGACAAAGTGTAACATACACAGGGCGTTAACATTGACTTTGGAAGGCTGAACTGAAGAAAACAAAGTTCTCTTTTACTCTCTCTGCAGTCAGTATCATTATCCATGAAAAAAGTATACTGCTACATGACACTTTGTACTAAACTTTCAAAAAATCAGCTTCTAAGGAAGCTCATTGTTTACTTTTTGTTAATTTTGATTTCTATCCCAAATCACCCATAAAATACTAACTGTAAGACACTCCCCACAAAAACAAGAGATCAGAGACTACTTCACGCTCCACCCTGAGAGTCTGTAGTCCCAGTTCTAACTTCTGTACAGTGAATTACTATTTGAAACACAAATTATGAAAGTTTTACCGGCAATTGTTTTCACTACCTTTCAGGAGAAAATGAGTGGTACCATTTGATTGCTACAATCCAATAATCAGATTAAACCAAAATAATGCTAAACTGAACATGTAAATACCCAAAGAGGTACTAAAAGTATTGTCTGAAAATACAGTGTACAGAATTTTATTTTTGCTGCCTGCAGCTTATAATTAGATATGTATAGATGGGCAAGTAATTAGAGAAGTCTGCTGGTAGCATATGCTAATCTCCGTTGACAAAGAGACAAATACCTTTTGTACTTCAGCTACAATCAATAGAATATATTTTAGAATAAGCAAGCTGCATTTTTTCAGTGATTCAGTGTCGCAGGTATCTAAGCTTCAAACCTACATGTGTATAATTTTACACAATAATTTAGTTACGCATTTACAATAGGCACAAATCCAAACCAGTGAAGACAACAGACTTTGGATCAAGTTTCCACTTTGAAAGACCCATTATGTTTATTTAGCTAGTATTTTTAAACTCTTACTTCACCTGTATGCCACTGTATTACAGATTTATATGCAATTAAATGACTCAGTTATTTATAAAGTCATAGAAGAAAGCTGTGCTCTCAGCCACTTGAGAAGAATAACCATAGCATTTACACTATATTGACTGCTTAATTAGAAACTTTCAGTTACTCGTTTACTGAAGACATGTTTTTCACCTATTTATTTTGTTCTGTTTTTTCTTGGGTGGGAGTTAAGGGCAGAGAATAATATACAGGAGCATAGTTACTAATTAATTTACTGTGCAGAAGTAAATATACTGGCATTAATAAAATATGGAAATGGGCAAGTTTTGCAGTAATTAGTGAAAAACAATTATTGGGTGTAGACTTAAATAAAAATCAAGTATATTCTTATGTTTAAGAATAGACAGATAGCAGAATCTGCACATACAATGAATTGGGAAACTCAAATTTGATACTGCTGTTCACATATTAATGTGAAAAGAAAAACACATGCACTTATAAATGTACGTCAATTTTACATGGTAGAAAGTAGAAAGTTGTGATTAGAATATGCACATTGTCCTAACTCCAAGTTTAAAAGTGGATTCACTTTTTGATGCACAATCAACTTGCATTAATAAGAGTTATTCCCATTATTAGGAAAATAAATTCTGCAAATTTTTATTTATTTTGGTTGGAATCCAAGAACAGAAAATACCAACAAGGGGGTTAGACTTCAAATATTAGAAGACTGCTTCAAAAAAGGAAAAGAACAATCCTTTCTCCAGATCCATACAAGGGAAGATGAGAAGCAATCAGTTTCAGTTGTGCCAACAATTATTTGGGGTAGACATCAGGAAAAATTTCCCGATCTTCTCCCACTGGGAAAGACATCCTGTGTAAGTTACAAAATCTCTCACAGTGCAAATTCTTTTTTCAAAAAACAGGTTAAACAAATCTGTCAGAAAGGACATAAGACTTGATTCTGCTTTAGGGCCCTGCTTTTCTATGACTGAAAAATATCCCCTGTAACCACTTATTTTGAGTGAAATAGACCTGCAAAGACATTATACTTGTAGCCCTGCTTAACTTTATCTGACAGTGTAAAAATATTGCACTTCAGACAGGTTCATTTTGTTCCCAAAATGAAATTAAGTCAAAGATGATGAATTTTTCCCTCTGGAACACAAATTTCAGAATATGGTATGCCAAATGTGGGTAAGGTTATCTGCAGACTTTGCACTTTTGTTCCAGATGCAAAAAGGTCTCAAGCATACTGCAGAAAATCAAACCTTCAAAAAACGCAGAAATTATCACTAGTTCCACTGCATAACCAGCATCTGTTTTCATATAAAAAAATAAAGTGTTTGCATTAAACTTTATTGCACCATCAACTTTTTGTTAAAATATCCCCCATTCAAGTCAAATATTAAATTATTTTTATCAAACAAAATATAAGGTCTTCTTTAAAGTATCAAGTAGATATAGTATATGCGCTATACAGAGAAAGAACAGTCTAAAGGAATGACATACATCAAATCAGAGATGACAGAAAACAATCATTAGGTTGTTTCTTTTCCATGATTAAAAAAAGATTGCAAAAAGATTGTGTAGGCTATTGAATGCATTATATGCATGAAAAGCATCCCTCCTCATTCAAGGTGTTGAAGCAGGTGACACCTTCAAGCTGTCAAGTGCTGCATGAATTCTGAAGTGCAACCTGGACTCCATAGAGTATTCTTTGTAGTTGTTTCTGTGAACAATAAAGTTATTTTAAGAAAAACATTTTTGGCCTTGATTTGTTCTACTGCATACATGCACTGAAGTACCAAAGTTAACAGCCTTTATTGCTTTAACTGAAAACAGAGGCCGATACACAGATGAGTTATGAGACATTTAAAGCTACATCTACAAACTGAGCAAAGACTTATACCAGTACTAACAATTAAGTGTCCTGATAAACTGAATCCATGTCTTAGCATCTCTCACTTATTTTGATCCTTTCAACAGCCCTCCCAATTACTGAAGCTTGCTATGAAAAGACAATCTAGAAGACTAAAGAAAAGAAAGGTTGTTAGCTGAAAGTGTATGTTCAGCTTCAAAACACAACTCAGCCAGAGTAATAAAAAAAAAAACACAGGGAAATCACATTATGTAATCCAAACGGGGGAGCGGGGGCGGGGGGAAGGCAAAAAACTACTATCTTTCTAAAAAAGGTTTTAGAAGATTGTTTCTAATTCACATTTACAACACTATTGCATGATTGGTATACTTCTCTGTGCACACAAGGGGCAAATTCTACCCCACGCTACAATCTACAGAGGAAGCGAACGTGCTGCTCTACAGTAAATTGAGCTCCCTACTGCTCTTCTGTGACAGGATGTAAAAGCAAAAAGGGAGGTGGTCAGAAGTGTGTATTGCTTTTAACCTGCTCCCACTAACACCTTTACTGCAAGCAGATGTAAGCCCCCCAGCTGCTCTCTGGGACAGAGGCGGTATAGATCCTTTCTCCGGACTCTCCAGCTCCATCCCATGCCTGCAGTGCAGCCTCAGCATCTCTGAAGTCTAAATGAAAAGGAGACGTTTTCCCTTCATGCTGTGTCTTGTTTGATATTGTCTACTCCACTGTGTCTGAAGGACAGAGTTTCTTGAAACTGTAAAATTCAACTCCATCGGACAACTTTTTCAAGTCAAGAACACGGATTTATAATTACTTGTATTTTGCACAGAGGCTGGCGGGAAGAAAAAACATGTCCTCATTGCTAAAGTTACTCAGTTATTCTTAATCTACAGGCTGATACAAATAAAAAAAAAATCAACTTACTTTGCAGTTTCTATGTATCTTATTGCTTTTTCTCTCTCATCCTGTTGTTTGTACAGAAGGCCCAACTCATACAGGGTGAACGGCACCAAATAACTATCATATTTTATTTGCTTCTCACTAGAAAACCAGAAAAATACAGAAGTGGTTAATTACAACCTTTCCTCAAGTGACCGGTTAACTTTTAAATGCAATCACTGCCTGTAAAAATACATGGCCAGAGAAAACATTCTGGAACCTTTTTTCTGGTTAACTGTGCACATTAATTATACCTGTAAAGAGTGAATGTAACATACTACCAACATGACCTTCTAGGAGCAAAAATTTATTCTTTCCTACTTCCCATTTGTATTGCGGCATGAACACAATTCCAAGACAGGGACCCTATTGCGTGACACAGTTCAAGAAAAAACAAGAATTCAGAAAGATAACTTGAGATAAGAACAACAGGTTAGGCAATGTAATACAAATACTTCTTTCCTACACACAGATCCCTTTACCCTAGCTTGCCTGAACAAATCAGCAGAGAAGTAAGAAAATTCCACTTTTCCTCAATACAAGAAATTCTCAGAATCACTGTGGCTGGAAGGCATCTCTGGAGATCACCTAGTCCAATCCCCTGCTCAAAGTAAGGTCAACGGCAGCAACCTGTCCAGGACTGTATCCACCTATGTTTCATATATCTCCAAGGATGGAGACTCCACAGTCTCTCTGGACAACCTGTGGCAGTGTTTGACCAACTTCACAATAAAAAAAAAAATTCTCCTTATGTTTAAACAGTGTTTCCTGTATTTCAGTTTGTGCCCATTACCTGTTTTTTTTTAAAAACACACTCCCTTCAGGTAATCCTTTCAGGTCTTCTCCCGGCTGAACACTCCCCGCTCTCTTGGCTTCTTCATATATGACAGATGCTTCAATCCCTTAATCATTTTGTGGCCCTTTGTTAGACTTGTCCAGTATGTCCATGTGTCTCTCATACTAGGACTAGACACAGTACTCCAGATGTGGCCTCACCAGTGCTGAGAGGAGAGGAAGGATCACCACCCTCGACTTGCTGATGGCACTCTTCCTAATGCAGTTCAGGACACTGTTAGCCACCTCTGTTGCACAGGCACATTGCTGGCTCACAGTCATCTTGGGGATGACCATGATGCTCAGGATCCCCAGGGCGTTTTCCGACAACCTGCTCTCTGGCCAGTCAGCCCCCAGCCTGTACTGGTGCACGGGGTTATTCCTCCCCCGCAGTGGTAGGGACTGGCACTTCCCTTTGTTGAACTTCATGCGGTTCCTGTCAGCCTATTTCTCTGGCCTGTCCGGGCTGCTCTGAATGGCAGCACGCCCATCTGCCTTATCAACCACTCCTCCCACTCTGTATCATCTGCACATTTGCTGAAGTTGCATTCTGTCCCATCATTCAGGTCCTTAATGAAGATGTTGAAAACTACTGGCCCGGGCATTGAACTCTGCATTATTCTACTGGTGACTGGCCTCCAGCTGACTTCATGCTGTTGATCACAGCCTTCTGAACACAGCAGTTCAGCCAGTTTTCAATCCACCTCACTACCCACTTACCTGGGTTGAGACTTCATCAGTTTGTCTGTGATGATATTGCGGGAGACGGTGTCAAAAACCTTTCTAAACTCAAGATAAAGAACATCCACTGCCATCCCCTCATCTACTGTGCCAGTCATCTCATTGTAGAAGACTATAAGGATGCTCAAGCATGATTTCCCCTTCATAAATCCATGCTGACTACTCCTGATCACCTTCACACTTTTGGAAATGGTTTCCAGAATTATTTACTCCACCTTCCCAGGAACTGATGGGGAGCTGACTGGCCTGCAGTTTCCCAGATCCCTCTTCTTGCCGTTCTTGAAGATAGGGGTGACATTTGCTTTCTTCTGGTCCTTAGGAACTTCCCCTAATTGCCATGACCTTTCAAAGATAATGGAGCGTCACAACGACATCGGCCAGCTCCCTCAGCACTCATGTATATATGCCAAAGTCCTATATACTTAGGTATGTCCAGTTGGACATATGCATGGACATATGCATGTCTAGTCTGTTCACACTTTTCCTAACCTGACTCTCCTTCCATCAAGGGTAAATTCTTGCTTGTTCCAGACTTTCCCACAGCTTTCATGGATCTGGAACTCCTGAAAGTCGGTCTTGCCACTACAGAACGAAGTGAAGAAGGCATCACACACCTTGGCCTTTCCTGTGTCTTTCACAATCAACTCTTCAATTCTGGTCTGGATAGAATAACATCAACCAATATTGCAAAACAAAAAAATTCGCAACAAGCACTGGAAAAGCTCTCAACATTTGAGAGCAACGCTTCTAAAGAGGCAACTCATCCACGAAGACAAGCCTTGATGCACAGAAAAGCGTATCTTACAGCAGGAAGACTGCTTACATGATAAACAGCCTGAACGTACTATAGCAGCCCAAGAAATGTAGAGAGCAAAGCTGACCAGAATGTAGATATTTAATTCACCAGAAAACTCCTCCACCTCCCCATGCAAAACATCCGCTTTATGAAGAGGTATTGTCTGAAAATTTTTGAGATGTCTCAGCTCTAAAAGCCTCCACTGGGTCAACTACCTTTGGAGCAAGATTTTCAGAAACAGCATTCCTTTAAACTTGTAACCGATCAAAACCCACTGCCCTGTAACTTGCAAAGTGCTTGACTAAACTCACTTGGGGTCTTAGAAATGGCAAGAGAAGGTGAGATGGCAAGAAACTGATAACAAGCAATAGAATTATACGTAACACATTCTCCTTAAATATTAATTTTTCTAAATAATTTATTAGAAAAATTGCATGTGTAAAAACTGCTTTTTCAGCCTCATTACTCTAAAAATTCTAAAAAGTTTACAACTACAATCAGTACATGACTCAATGTTATATAACGAAAAGTTATTACAGTAGATACGGATCTGACACCTAAAGTATTTGATAAATCCATAACACAGGAGACTCAAGTTTTCAGCTGAAACAAGTAACAACAACAACAATTTCTCCTCTACATAGAGAAGCATTAACAAGTGAAGTACTAAATCCTAAAAAAAACCCAGGAAATCCATGTGAATTATCTTTACTTACATTGATAGTTCTGCAAATACAAAAAATACTAATTCCAAATGTGTTTAGATAAATGCGTTACCTGTTAGTTTGATTTATTTGGTCTAAAATATCACATTTATATAAAGCTATATAATGTTAAATTGCTACAGAAAAATACTAGCAAAGTTTTGTGGTTCTCCAACTACTGTCAGAGCTATTTTAATTCCAGCTCCTTAATAGGATGTTGAAGTTTAGTTATTCAAAATTCTAACATGATGGCTTCTACAGAAGTATCAGAAATTTCACGCCAAGCTACAAAATACAAAGGTTAAAAGTCTGTTTATGTTATTTTTACCTTTGAATTACTTTACTGAAACACAGTTCAGCTTGCATGAGTCTTCCCAAGTGTTTCAGGCAGAGGCCCTTCAGTAACTGCAACATGCACACATCATCCATATAGTATTCACTGCGATCTAAAAGTAAAGGTGAGATACATCAAACAATTTGAAGACATCATGAAAGGGGAAAATTAGATTTTCAGTAGAGAGTATGTATTCAGACTCAGGACTTTGCTTCTCAGATTTTATACCTCAAAACATACATCACCTTCAGGTACAATTTTAAATACTGTCTACTAAAGAAGATGTGTGCATAACACCTATATTTTTCTCTTTAAAGATACAGGCTAAGAAGAAACAATAAGAAACTGAAACATCCAGACATTCCCGAGTCTTCTATAACTGGAAGTCAGTACAAAGCAGGCATAAACTGGCATCAGTTAAAGACTTCTGTACTTGTAACATCTAAAACAGGAAGCACAAGTCTTGGAGCACAAGTCTTATGAGGAGCGGCTGAGGGAACTGGGGTTGTTTAGTCTGGAGAAGAGGAGGCTGAGGGGAGACCTCATCATGCTCTACAACTACCTGAAAGGAGGTTGTAGCGAGGTGGGTGTTGGTCTCTTCTCCCAAGTAACCAGCGATAGGACGAGAGGAAATGGCCTCAAGTTGTGCCAAGGGAGGTCTAGATTGGACATTAGGAGAAATTTCTTGACTGAAAGAGTGGTCAGGCCTTGGAACAGGCTGTCCAGGGAAGTGGTGGAGTCACCATCCTTGGAAGTATTTAAAAGACGTGTAGATGAGGCGCTTAGGGACATGGTGTAGTGGGCATGGTGTGTTGGGTTGACGGTTGGACACAATGATCTTGGAGGTCTTTTCCAACCTTAATGATTCTATGATTCTATGATTCAAAACCTATAGTGAGACTGAAACCTCCTTCGCACTACGTTATCTTAATAGCTTCCACTGTTGCAGAGTACTGGCAGACCTCCAATAGTACCAGTAACGTGAAAAGCACAAGAACACACTAGGACTGTCCTGCAGAACTTTTTGGAAGCATTATTTGGCAGTACAAATTCAAGAAACCATGTTTATTAGTATTCCCATCATCTCTTAACGATTAAGAGGTTTCACTAGTAGTGTATAACATCTGGAAAATTCAAGAAAGCTTTAAGTTCAATTGGATAAAAATATCAGATGGAAGAGCTTTTGTGAAGCGATTCAGAAATATAACCTTAACGAGTGTGGTCCTTTTTTGTTGCCTTAGTTTATAGCATTTGCTGGGTACAGGAAAGGAAAAGAAAGGAAAGAAAACACATATGGATAGACAGATGGAGGCACATACATTAACAATTCAGGAAGCAAAACACGCTCCCTTCAGATCATGTTGTTTACAACTAATTACCAGCTCTCTAAGGTCACGTTAATTTTTTCTTAATAGTCTGCCAAAAAGATCCTACGTAAACAGTTCTGAAACATGCAAGACTAAAGCATCTCATGATTCAGCGAAGCGCTTTGCCACTACATTTAGGTTTATTTCTGTCTGTGTTTAAACCCAGAAAGTCTTGATAGATAATAACTGACAGACTGCGCTTTTAGTGACAGGTAGAAATGCAGTGGGTGAGTATTTCGCACTCCCTCTAGCCTGTTTTGCTAGGCTAAGGCATCGGATTCATGTGGCTGTTTCCTAAAGGACTCATTCATTGAAATTACTGGGGGCAAGCACTGATGTCAGTAAAAGCTTGCCAGTCTTTAACAACTTCAACTAGTATCTCCCTGGTATTTCCCACAGGAAGAAAAGCTATTATGCCAAAACACTGACAGTAAATGACAGTAAAGGCACAGGCCAATTTAATACAGACAACCTTGCAATAAATGTGGGAGAACCATCTTCCCGCAGTCCTCTATACCAGAGGAAATATCATTATCAGGATTACAAAACACACAAGAAATGAATTGTTTGTGGAGTCACAAGTTCCTATTTTATATCTTGGAGATGACACAACTGTGGAAAAATAAGATTTCCAGAAATCCTCAGGAAAAAAAAAATTCTAATGTCTTTCATCTGTTCCTTCTACCATCTCTATTTTCAGCTCCATACAACATAAAACCACTTTCAGTCCTTGACAGATTCCTTGCTGTGCCTGTTCACTTGAAGCACATGAAGTATCAGCAGCTCTCTCTAAGAAGTCTCAATCCCTAAATGACCTCTGTGTATAATTAACACACTTTTTTACAGTACCTTAGCAGTCCTTTAAAGCTATCTAGTACCGACAGCTGTCTCTTAAAATAATATTGTATCCTTGCCACACTCTGCTAATAGCCTTAATCACTTTCTTTGGGTCTCAATTCAGCAGCAATTCTGGTAATCAGAGTCTTTAACTTGTCTGAGTCCGTATGTTTAAAAGCAAATCAGGCTCACAGATGCAAAGTCCAGAATAAAACTACATTTGACTGTAGTCAGTCACTGTAGTTATTACTGAAAAAGATACAGAAAGCATAAAAAACAAACATGCTTCCATATTACATCCTATTTGCAAACTGCATGTTTCCATAAAAAAAACATACTGGGTTTATTTCTGCTTCTTTTATTTTGGTACCTTGTGCATCTCTGCTTAGGAATTTGACAGGAAATTTACCTCACTGTTACAACTGATCAGCACTTATAGTACAAGCCTTTGCATGATGCAGCACTGGATTCCCAACAGCTTCTGCCAGAACCCTTCGCGCAGAACTCACGGGAACATTACTTTATTTGCAGATGTCTTGCATATTGCTACATTTTGGTTTTAATACAAGAACAACACTTTAAGATTTAAGAGGCACTCTACTGATTCTGGACAAATGTGAAGAATAACATAAAAAAAATTAAGGGACCAGTTCAGTCTCGGCCTTGCAAGTAACCCTCGTTTAGTTTATTATACCATCCAGATTTTACTACTATGCATTTCTTGTATGTCTTTGTATAACTTCTGATGCATCACTTCAGTTTATATGTAAATCATAATTAGATGTATTTTTACATTTCATAATTAATGTTTTAATCATGTGGCAAAACTAATTTTTGCTAAATTGTTGGTAAGTGTGATTAAAATCTGGGTTCAATAGAAATTATTTTAGTGAATTACCATTAAAAAAAAGTTTCATGTGTGAAAAGATAATATTTATTCATTCTAGAACAACTCCAAAGAGAAGTCCACTGAGAAGTTCACATGATAGATGAGAGCACCCATCTGACAAACCCTGATAAAGCCAGGTACTTCTGCAGTAAACCTGTTGTAATAATGGAACTCAAGTTCCTTTAGGAATAAGTTATGGACTGATTCTTTAAACATTACCCTGAACATCTATGCTTCAAATACATCAAGATCTAAAACTATGGTCAAAGTTTATTTGTTAAAAATGTTTTACTTTACAACTAGCAAACATGTTTTCTTTTGCCAGAAAGTAAAAAAAACAGACTCATGCATAGTACTTCATTATTTCCTTTATACTTAATCATATTCTGCTCCGTACAGAATATGTACGTGTCCTCCGTAATAAAGTGAAAGTGTGGTTAAATTGCTTTAGAAGAAGTATTTTTCAGACATTTAAGAAATTAGCAGATTGCACTCCAAGAACGCTCTCAAGACACTGGAATGCCTTAGTAAGAATCCGTTAAGTTCTGTAACTAATGACCTCACATCCTTGAGTTTTCTGTTTTCTTCTGCAGCATCCATCAAGCCAGATAAAGAACATATTGAAGAATCACTGCTAACTTTCATGCGGCTCCAAAATTTCCATACTCAGATTTAACAGCACATTGCCCGAGTCAACACTTACCTTACAGAACATTAGTAGACAGAAGCAAAGAAAAATGTCAGCATTTCTTACCAGCTTAATAATTCCATCTTAACTGATCACTTACTAGTTTCATTTTGTAGAGCAGTTTCTTCTTTTTCAATTGTGACCAGTAAGTTTTCAGTGAGGTCTGCTCTTTTGCCCACAATTGCAAAGCCGTTCCAGACATACATCATTTCCTGAGGGGGGCAGGGGGGAAAAGACAACCTCATGGAATTGCATAAATAATTAAGTAAAGAGTATCCTTTGGAAGGCTGTTATGGAAAATTTTGAATACATAAAAATACTGCCTACAGAAACTTGTTTTAAACAATATGAACGGTTTCAAAGCCGAAACACTCACTGTTGAGAAGCCCATGAATAGAAGTATCTGTACGACTTCAAATAACCATCCACAATGAGAACAGGACATTCTGTCAGTTACGTGCAAGTTTACAAAGACAATCACATTTGCCGTAACTTTAGTTGAAGTTTCATAAAAGTATCTATGCATAGGGGAGGCAAAATGACATTGAATGTGTGTGGGCAAAGTTAACCTGGGTTTCTAAGTTTTCAATATTTTGACACCTTTTTAATGGATTCTACCATGTATTTTCAAAGATCTTTAAAACCAAAACTGAACAGATTTTACCACATAATAGTTTACCATCACCCAGGTAACACATCGGCAAAACTGGGTATTTTAGGTTCAACTTGTGGCCTCTGCCACATGAACTAAAGAAGCAGCTGAAAGTAGTTACTTTCTACAGGATTATAGATAAATTTGTGTATTTGTGGGTGTGTGCATGCATATACAGTATACATATATATGTGTGCACCCAAACACACACTCGTACGTGTTTATATATAGATGCTACAATCTATAGGCTGTTACCTTCCATATGGAGCAACACTGGAAGTACATAAAACTTTCTGGAAAAAAATGTGTTTCCAGTACACGCATCCAACACACACTTCCAATATAATTCCTACAAAATTTTATTTAAAAAAAAAAATCAAGGCAAATCCTGGCACAAAGCTTCCCAGATGCTTCAGTACAATAGTAAGCAATATGCTTGTTTTGATGCATTAAATATTATCACATTGTAACACATAAAGAGAATGAGAGAATACACATACAGAGTTCATGGTAAGCAATACGAAACTTTGCTGAGATCTTTACTGAATCATTGCAAACACAAGAGTATCATTTGTTCTACTGTAGTTGAATTGTAATTACATCTCTGAAATATGAAGCCTGATGTCATTCTGAAGCTGATACAATACACTGTTGAAATATTTCCGCTTATATTTGTGCTGTAACTGTGGGTTTTCAGAGGGAGAAAAAAACTGGTTATATCAAAGTCTGAAATAGCATTATTGACACTATGAACTACATTATGCTAGATTCATTTCAGTTCCGTAGTACTGTCTGATTTATGCTTACTGCAGTAATACCATACACTATGTTTATTTTTGCTTAGCTCATGATGGAAAAATTCTTAAATTAAGAGATACTGGATTTGACAGCAAGACCAAAGATATATATTCACAACTGAATAGCACTGTGCTGTACAAGCCCAAGACAACCTTATTACTTAGCTCTTTATATGTAATTGAGTATACAGTGAATTTTAAAACTGACGGATTAATTTTCTTTGGACTCCTCTTTCTGCATCAGTGAGTTTCAACAGAAGAAATTCCTTCTCAAATTATGTTTTTCATCTTCAGTTGTTGCTAAATTATGCATGTACAAAAATTTTAGCATAAACATTTGCAAAGTATCATTGCTGTGCACACATAAACTCACTGTGCACTACTAATGCCTCTGAAGTTAAAAGCATGGGAAATCAGAATAGCAATAGTAAAGTATCATTTCTTCTGCACATTTTACTCAGACTCAATATAAGAAAAAAAACAAAAAAACCCCAAAAAACACAGAAACACCACTCTTCATTTTCACCAGAAGAACAGAAAGTGCTTAAGTACTCCTTAACTTCCTAATGAGTCTGGAGGACAAGGACTGAAATCCTGCCAAACTAATGAACATGAACACATATGCTAGAAACCCATGCAAGTTTCTAGCTAAAAGGTGACTTTCAGCCTCATGTGGCAACAGCAATCATTCATTGTCTGTTTGACCTTGCTGGCTCTGATTTTGGAGTGCTAGTAGTTGGTAGCATGATCCAGTCCCTTGTACATTTCACAAAAATCCCATTGCATGAATGCCATAATTCTTTAATTAAACAAATGCAGACACATACTACCTGATATTATTATTTCCCTGCATAATGAATTACACTTATTTCTTTTCTATTTGAAAAGGACAAAAAGAAAGCAAGCATAAATACCAGGGCAGGTAATATCAGCTTCACTGGTTGAGGACTGGCATAGCGTCGAGCTTTCCTTACTGCAAACTTCTCAGTTGGGATAGATTTTCCTGCAATTCTCTGTTTTAGACCATCCACTTGTCTACAAGGAGGGAAAATGGAAAACAGAAGTTGCTTTATGTAATTTTTACTTCATTTTATTTCATTTGGTAAGATTTGCTGTTTGCCTCTGAAGTATAACATCTTAAATTTGGTGTTTCACACCACTTAGACCGCAGTTGTAGGACGTATGTTTGCTGGCAAAAGAAGCATTTTAAATATTCTGATGCTAAAAGCAAAGAGAAAAACTGAAAACTTGATGGTTATAAGTAGGAAGTAAGTCACACAAGACAAAGATACTCAAGTCAAAAACTTTTATATGGGTGAAAAAGACTGCACATGTAGTTGCTTTATAAATGTTTACCTGAATAAAGAGACAATGTCCTCACCAGTCCTTTTCAAATCATCCTCTGGGAGCATACATAGAATTGCTGCTTTCTGGAATACATATATTGCCTGTTTAAAAAAGAAATAACAACATATTACCACATCTCATTTGCTGTGTTCAGTCAATACACCAAGGACTCTCACCCCACTTGCTGCAGCAAAGTGTTCCAGTAATTCTCAGGCAGGTGGAACTACAGAAGTTTAGCACTTCCTTTGTCACACAATTTATGCTATAATTTTATTTTAATATTCTAAATAAGTTAGTCAGAATACTAAAAGTGTCTCCTGCAAAGAACAGGACAATTTATTATGCAAATCACTGATAAAGAGATGATGTTAAATGACACAACTATTCTGAAGTTCATTACTGTTATTATGTGATCTGTTATATGTAGAGACATGCCTGAAAAAAACAGAAGAAAATATCTGAGTACCGATTCAAGGAAAGTTCAATAACTAGACTTTGCAGAGAAAAAAAGAAACATCTATAATTCTATTCAAGACATTTGGACTCCTTTTTTGTCAAGAATTGGATGTAACCCCTTTTCCACTAAGCATAATAAAACAGTAACCTAGAAAGGAACAGACAAAAATGATGTATCAAAAATTATTTGCACATTGTGCTTGGTTCATACTTTGAGAAACATTTTTACAAGGAAAAGGTAGGTACCCCAACTTTTCTCATGAGACCCTGTCTCCAGCAGCCTCCTCATTTCATGTTACAAACCATCTGCTGAGTAGGCATGCTCTTGTCTGTTTATAATTAACTAACAAACACAGTTTCTTCAGCCAAGTTTTATTAATGAGTGTTAGAACTTGACTTGAGATCAAGTTAACGGTTTTCCTCTCCCTCTTCTTTCTCACAACTCTGGTAAGTACCTCTGGTTTTAGAGGGGCTGAAGTGTTAGTTATGGCTCTGGTGCTTCAGAATGTGAAATAAAATTTCCTCCTTACCTACCTAGTTAAACCTACCATTTTGTGCCTTTGCTTATGGGTTTCAGAAGAAAGCAAAAATTACACTTATTGTGCGAATTGAAATGCAAATGTAACTGTGGAGAGTCTACTGGTATATCATAACAATGTCCACCTGCCCATTTACCTTAGACCACCTGCTCTCTTTGCTGAGCAGGTCTGCATACCGATATGCTTGAAGCCAGTTCTGCTGGAAGGTGTAGCACCACATCAGTTCCCAGTAACAGAGATGATGAATCTGTTTCCACTCTTGCTGGGCTGCTATGCATTCTTGGAACCTCAACTGCGCCTATGATGTAGTTAAGTAAGAATGATGAAAATTGGCTCAATTACAGCTCCACATGAGAGCCATGTCTAATTACAGAGCAAATTCTTTCCTAGCATGCAAGTGGAGAACACCTGACTAGTAAAGAGAGATAAACCTCCCTTTCAGTCTCACTTATAGAAAGCTGGAATCAATATTGACACTGAACATGAACAGGGATAAGAGCATAATTATCAGTGCAACTAAAATAAGTTACTTAGATGAATTAGATATTTTTTCCCCAAGTTGAACAATGAACAAATAAAAACCTTAAAAAGAAAAAATTGATTTACCTGTTCAAAATTTCCTTTCAGTATATCTATTCTGGCAGCATAAAAAAGAATAATGGAACCCTTGAAAGGAGATGAGAAAAATACCCAGTTACTATTTTAAGCTTAAGGAAGTCACATTGCTGTTATAAAATTTGTTGTGAATACACACATTTGGAAATTTCTGGAGGTAGGGTTTGAGGAGACTGTCTGCTTCCTGAAGATTGGCTTCCCCTGTACCTAGAAAACATAACAAACCAACCTCAATGTATTTAAAAAAATGAGTTTCATAGATTAAGATTTTAGTTCCCAAATCGTATTATGGCTTGAATAGATTAATGTATGACTGCTTTTATACAAAAGCAGGATTATTTCATCACATTGTGTTTCTATAAAAATGAATTCTTGTCCTGAAGGTACTAGGTGCTTTTAAGATAGTAAGTGTCTGTAAGTAGAAACAGAATAGAATATATGAATATTCCTTAAACTGTTCCATTATAGATCCTAGTTATATTTTTAAATCCCTTTAATTGCTTTATCAAGTTAGGAAAACATTCCTCAGCTGCCTCCTTTCCTAATTTTGAGCTCAGTAATGAAGTACAGGTGATTCTGAAAGAAATGAAGTTCTCCTTAATTTCCTGATGAGCCTGAGGGACAAGGACTAAAATACTTCCAAACTCAAGAACGTGAAAATATGTGTCAAAGATGCATACAGAATTAATGGTGACTTTTAGCCCCATGTGGCAAAAGCAATTAATTCTCCACGTTTGAACTTCCAAGTAAGTTTGGGAGTACAGACTTCTTTCTGGAGATAGTTTTCACAATATCTGATGTTAATTTATGGATAAGGACTTGTCTGAACTTAAAGGCGTTTTGTGATATTTTGCTGTTGCATGTTGAGACAGCCCTGCAAATGGAACAAGATGTTGGTATAATGGTATCTACCCTCACTGTTTCTGCAGACGTAGCTTTGTCAGAGATACTTGTTTCACATCATAATTAAGCATACAGCAATCTCCTGTTACAAAGCTAATTGGCCTCAATTTTGAAATTAAGTTCAAAAAAATCACAATATCTAGCATAATGTGTAGTATGACTGAACAGCCACACAGTGGGTCTCACCAAGGATTAAGGAGACGTAAGTATGATAAACCAACAGGGTGAAAGTACACAGAATGGCCCTCAAACTGCTGCCAGATGCGCCTTCCCGTAGTTGACAGAGGCCCAACTCCTAAGAAACATCACAAACACATGCAGAATTAACTATCAGTATACAGAGTTACTATTAATAGTTTCTGGCTCCCCCAAATCCAGTTTTCCTTTCAGATGTAAGTATTTTTTAATTCAGTATTTTGTCATCTCAGATTCAATACAACCTTCTACCAAAACAGTTCTGCCACAGCTGATAGCACTCAGCAAGGAGAAGATTAAGCTAACACTGAATAAAATTACCCATGCATCTCAGTGCTCTGGTGAAATGGGAACACCACACAGACCATGCAGACACACAGGTCTACATCCCTTCCCCACTATTTTCTGGTTATGAGCCTTTCAGAGTAACGTCTTTAAATCTATGTTCAGTGAGAAGTTCTCTCAACTGTTCCAGTGCTACTTGTCAGCAAGAATCTTCCTTCACAGAAATCCCTGGTTATCCTCAATTTTCTTCCATCAAGTCAGCCACTATTTTGAGGTCCTGATCAAAATATTAGCTCTGCTAACACAAACTGCTGGACACTGTTTCCAGAAGCTACAATGGAATTTCTGTGCACTGAGAAAAGAAATCCAGATTCATGGAGACTTATTCAGCTCTTAACACATGAAAGTTCTTCCCATCTCCAGTTTCTGCCCATTACATGACAGCTTGACTGCCTGCGGGATTGTTGAGACTAACTCAGAGCTTCCTTGCTCAAGAGCAGTGTCTTTTCAGAAACGTATCAGATTTTAACAGTTTTGCCTCAAAACAAATATTAACTTAACAGAAGTTTTATGGCAGAGCAACTTGATGAGTTATAGGAGAATTCAAGCACCATACAAAACAATGTGCTGATACTCCAAAATTGTTTGTTCTTTTCGTTTCAGCTTTTATTGCCTTTTCAGTCAGGGCAAAAACGTGTATTATGGAAGAGCTTCAGCATGAACCAGGTCTTTCACAAGAATAAACAGAATAAACAGGTCTCCACTGAAGTCTAATTTTACATAAGCAGAACCATATTTGTGGACAAACTAACAGCAATAAGACCATATGGTGACTCTTTGTCTCATTATAACAACTTGAAGTTTAGTTATGTATAATTCTATGGCTTGCTTTCTTTGGTTTGGTTTGTTTTTTTTTTTTTTAATTTTTTATGGGTGCCAAAAGCAGATTTAAAGGGCTGTAAGATACTTACAAAACAAGGCTAGGTTTACAAAAACAAGATTATGATTACAAATACTTTCCTCATCCATGAGAAAAATATGTACTGAGATTCCACAGTGACACATGATATTCAGAAATTCCTTCTCCCAAAGAAATGGGCTGGGATTGTGGGTGGAAAAATGTAGAACTCTGACTCTCCCCTCAATTACTGCTATGAGGAACATTAATTTCTGATTGTATAAACTAGAAAAGAAAGCTGATATCCTCTCTAAGGATCAGCAAAAGGAAAGGAAATTGCAATTTGAAAGTCCCCTCTGAAGCAGACTGGTCATTTCCCATGGTTGTTCAAGACCAGGATATCACCATATGTGCTTTTATGCCTGCATCATTTAGCCCACTTCTCATCTTTTTAACAACACTAAAATACAGATAAACAATATAGATCATTATACTTTTAGTGTGAAAAATGACGTTAAATCCATCCAGTCTTTATCTGAGAAAAGACTAATTTGAAAAAACAAATATCAGCTCCAATACCCTATTGCCAGAAAATCCAATAAATTCTAGAAGTCGGAGAATCCTTCCTGGTAAAAGCGACAGCATCTGAAACACATTTCAAACAAAAATAAGATACTAGAAACTTATATACATTTAAAAAAAAAAAAGTAAAACCACGATAAACTTGAGCCAAAAATGCCAGCTACCATGTTAAAGGCCATTACACATTAGTGAAAAAGTAAAACACAAAAGAACTCCAAAATAGACATGCATGATCAACAATATACAATCAGTCTGTAGCTTCAGGGAAATGCAGACTTTTGATGATCATTCAGCATGGAAACAGCAAGACAGAGTCCAGCTGATCAGAATTGTTCGAAACTTGCGGGTCACTTGGACCAAAGTATTATCTATTTTGGTAGTACTTACAATCTACAATTGTCATCTTTCTTTACTCCCAATCAAATGACAACAAAAGTTCTACTTGTTCCTACTGTGGGAGCACTGAATTAGCAGGCTAGCAAGCATACTTGTTTTAGAAATACTAGTTGTTATTCATCCTTTAGCCCTCTATTACATGCACTTCTTGTTCCCCTTGTAACTACATTCTCCACATCCTACACAACAGAAAACTTACAAAGATCACAACGACCTTTTCAACGAGCATTACAAGAAGGTCTATTTGAAGGTCAGTTTTTGAAAGCTCCATTCTCCCTAATACACTCTGCCCAGCAGAGACTTTTTCTGTTAAGTTTCCTACTGAGGAGACTTGATGAAGAATAGAAGAGGTCAAGAGCACTTATGGACACAGACATCTACCAGTTGCTTGGGTTTTAAAGACTGACAGGTGCAGACAGACCTGCGTTCTTCTGACCATACTCAAAACTGGCCAGCTCCAGTCTGGAATGATACACAAATTAACACACCAGCAGAAATCAACTCTCACCATTGCCACGACGAATGTGAAAAGGCAACTGTAGTAAATTGTAAAGAAAAACGCTAGCGGATGTACCCAGTTTTCTTTTGCACAAACTCAGTAAACTACTGCTCATTCTTCTGAATTTGTAATTATCTATGCTAATCTACAGTATGCCACTGAAGCAAAGGAATGGTATACATGAGGGTGTTACAATAAAAGCGATCACTTCGGGTATCCTGTAACCAACAGCATAAGCATCTTAAAAATTCCTGCTACACAGGTAGATGTAGCTGCTTTTCCTCTTAAGAAATACATACATATATTAGTCCAAGAGAAATAAACACAATTCAGAATAAATTAGTAGAAAGATCTTAGAAGGCATGTATGCAAAAAGGTGCTGCTGTTTTCATATTGCATAAAACCTTCAAAGCTTGTATCTCCATTTTACAAATGTGTAATTTTTAAAACAGGATTACAGTACTGCATGTGCAAACAAAGAATCCTACAGAATAATCCCAATGGCCTCTCTGTATTGTGAAAAAGACATACCAAGTTGAATGCTCCAATTCCAAGTTTTACTCCTCCTTCAAACTGGTAATAAGTTTCATTTTTGCTTTTGTTCCCCTGAGTCATCTGTAGCACCTGATGACATTCTCTTTTGATGCAGGAAAAAAAGAAGGGAGGGAGAAACATGACTTAATTATTATACTTCGTATAATTTCTATGATTGCTATGAAAATACTTATTTTTATTTTGGAGGCATTAATGCAACTGCACCTGCTTATACCAACATTGAATCTAAGTGTTTTCTAATGGCTTACTTGTATATTTGGTAACTTGTCCTAATTTTGAGGCCACCTTTGATAAAGTTGATCATATTTTCATCCTGGAAGAAGAAAATTTAATTGTACAAAAATGTGCATTCAGCTATTACATATAACACATACATAAAAATCTTCCAGCTACATTTAAATTTATTTATAACTTAACCGTCATTGGAAATACTAAAAATGTTTTTCAGTTGTTATCTCTAAGACTAAAATTAACACTTGCTTTAAGTTGTCAGGGAAATATTTCTCTGGTGCATGTTACAAATTTTAAAACTTAAGAGGGGGGTGAAAAGAAGTCAAAGAGTTACTTCTAACAGAATTTTCAATGCATATAAATGAAACAAGGAAGCTCTCCACCAGATGGTGCTGTAGGAACTTTTTAGAAAGTTTTGAAATGCCGATTCTGACACACACCAGCGAGCCCAGGACCTGGCAGAAGACAAACTAAAGAATCCCCTGAACAGATGAATTCCCATTGCTGACCAACAGTAACCACATGTACTACCCAACATATGTGCTTATTAACCTCTAGAAAAAATCAAAGTAAAGCCACAATGTACTAGGCATCAAAAATAAATTCCTGAAAAGCAAGATGGTTAACAGTTCAACAGGGCAGATTTTTTTTCTCTTAGAATTCACACAGAAGGGGAACATGTGCAGGCATTTCAGAAAGGCACACTTAAATATTCGGGGACAGCATATATGATGTGGAAAATGAAAAAGCACAAAACCAGCCTCAGAATCATCAACCAAAGGAAATTCTGGCTTCCATAAAAGAGTCACCATTTCAAAAGACCTCAACTGTTTTGTCTGCAAGACTGAACACCCAAACGCAAGTGTTCTGGTACAAGCATTCTTGCTACCTCTTTCTGAATGGTTACATTTTCTTTACCATCATCATCCTCAGATGAATCAAGGTCAGTCAGGGATGAAAAATATGGGGCATGACAGCAATCAGCAGAGCAGGGTATTATAGTCAACAGCAGTGGATCTCTGACATGATGGATAGCGAGGTGTTGCTTTACAGAAAGTATACCCCTAAGGTTTTTTTCATTTTATACAGTCCTAAACTCACCTCCTTCAACAACTGTTTAAAAATTCTCTTCATGCTTAAAAAAAACCCACCCACAAAATAAAAAAGAGGGTTGCTTCATTTGGTTACTGAAGGAGAAAGTCAGTTATAGAAAAGACTGACGTTCTATTGATAATACTTCCTAACACTTCTGGCTAAAGTACTGTATTAAGTGGTTTATAAAGGTTTGCAAAATTAACTTTTTAGGTCCATCTGATTTTAGTATCTTTGTGCCTTGCTTCTTTTTCATAATTTACACCTGAAGGGATTATCTAAAATACATTCATTAAACATCTGTAAAACTCTCACATACATAAAAGAAGTATGACTAACAACAACTGTTTTCAGGAATCAAATCTCAAATCAAATTTGAAAACACTGTAGCATGAAGCCCCTGAACCACAAGCTAAACAAGAAGCACCAGACAGTATTAAACAGCAGATCTTTCTGTGAACAGAATTATTACCTCAGCAATGCTAAGGCATGCTCATTTTATAATCACTTATTACTATATTGTTCCTGACACCATGTCAAAAGTAAATGGAGAGTGATACTGAATTGGAGACAAGTACATATCGGTTGAAGTTTTGTTAGTTGGGAAACATACTATCCTTTTCTTGCGAAAAAAGAATTGCACTTTCAAACAAGATATTTCCTCATACTTGAACATCTTTTTAAACAAGTGCTGGACACTGTCAGAGGTGATGCAAGTCATTTAAACATACCATTTATATAACAATGCAATATACCTCTGGTTTTTGGTTCCTGTATATCAACATCATCTTTGGTTATTCATATAAACAAACAGAGGATTTGCACAGCATTTACCGTACTTTCAATCACTGCCATGAAATAACATTCATTCAGCAGGAAAAAGTTTGTGTTTTAAATACCGTATCTATTGTGTTTTACAAGTACTAACATCTTTCCATTAAACTGCTACACAGAGATACAAAAAACACAATTGACTTTACCTGTACGAAGGTGAGAGCTGCTTTCTGTAGTAAGCATTCAGCATAGCAGATTTCAGCATGCATTTCCTCTATATAAGAAAGAAAGGTTATTTACTGTCAGCAAAGATACTGTCAATATTCTCTTCTCTGGATCAATGGAACAAATAAAATGCTGCCAAGAAAAGAAAAAAAGCAAGAAACTGCTATTGCTGTTTTGGTAACTGCTGAATAATAGCTGAAACACACAAATCCCAATTTCACTTCTGCCTCAGACAAAATCTTTGATCTTGCCAGAGCTGACTTCAGCCTAGGGCAAAAGCTACTTGTCCTCTCCTATACCTTCCATTGATCCTAATTTTAAATATCAACCTACAGCAACTAGGCCTTCCAACCCTCCTTACATGTCTTAGAAAAAACTTTTACAGATGAATAGTAACACTTACTGTGGCTCAGGCTTTTCCCAAGTCCAGTAAGACCTTACAAACACGTTTTCACCAAGTCATGCTCAACAAACCGAAAGCCGCAGGCAGACTTTCTGCCCTTATGCAGCACTAAAGTACATTTGACTTAACACACATGACACGAGTTACTCTGCACCCATGCTGCAAGACCAACCACGTGCACAAGGCTGCTGTATGTACAGTGCACACGTCCAGTATTACAGGGCATTCTTTTGTGTCAGATTAGGAAAAAAATGCGTATTTGATTCTGCCTGAATCAGAAATAGGAGATCAGCATTTTCAGAGCCATGAACAACGTACTGATACTATTTCCCAAAACACCTTAAGGCAAAACAGGCAAGCACAAAACTTGTTAATATATTCAGATTCCAATGCAACCATTGATAAGGACGTATTCCACAGCAACAATGATTCTTACACTTTTGGGAGCTGTCTTAAGTTTAAAAAAAAAAAAAAAGAAAAAAGAAAAAAAGGAAATTTCTCTTCAGTCCTATAATGTGTTGTGAAAGGCATTCCTTTCTTAATTCATGCATGCTCAGAGCCAAAAAAAATTAGGCTGAATCCCCCATTTTGAGAAGCTCTGCATTCAAATGCAAAAAAACCACCACACATGTGGTTTGTTTGTTTGTTTTTTTACTGTAAGACACCAGTCAAGTTACAAAGTTAAGCATATTCGTACACATCAGTAGGGTGTTTTTGAGCTTTTTTCACTTTGTTATTTTAATTGTATTATAAACCACTTACCTTCACTCAACTGATCCACTGACTGTTTAGAAACTAGATTGGACAAGGATTCCACCACTGTGCTTCTTTTCCTGAATCTAAATCAGTTGTATGTGGAAGAAAAGAAACCCACACAGCATGAGCAACATTTCAAAACAAACTTGAACTTAATTAGTTATAATTCTTAACCATTTCCAGCCATAATTGATAGACATTCTTAGTAAAGTGATGATTTGCCAAATAGTTGCAATTCTTTGAGTAGTCTAATCATGGCCACCAGCATGCATCTAGGCTCAGAAGCCTATCCAACCTTGATGTTCCAAGCATGCATTTAATCTACTTTAAGTGTACAATAGCTTCCACCCACTTCCACCCACCAGCTGCAGAGGTCTCTCTGATGCTGGGCAAGCCACTTGAACTGGACTTCAAAGTTTTATGAATTTCTTTTTTCCATTTCTTAAACTTACACTCAGAATTGGAATGAAAAATCAAAAGGAGCTCTGTTTTCAATATAAATGAAAATATAAATACTTCTGTATTTTATGGTGGTTTATGCCAGATATGACGCCAACACAGTCACATATTTTACTTTCAACAGATCTCAACTGTCCATTTATAAATTGCTAGCTTATTTTAGTACAGCATTCCAAAAACAAATTCATTACCATTTACAACTCAGCTTTACGACGAAGCTAAAGAAACAATTCTACATTCAGAAAAGGAATATACTATGTAAGCCAGGAAGTCATCAATTATAAATACTGCGCATTAGCTTATCGTTTGTTTACACTGTTCTGCACATTGGAAAGCACACGATCCTGACAACGAGATTATGACACTATGGGTTAACATAATGCATACAAAAAAAAAGGTCAATTAAGGCACATGTAGTTCTGGCAATTCTTCACCTTTGAGTGTTTGATTACCTTCATCTTGCATTTTTATGAGTTTTGTGACAGACTAGACCAGAGCACTTATGCATAAAAGTTCATATCCTACAGAGATGGAGGCCCCTATTGAAACTATCTGAAGTACAAAGAGGCACCTAATTTTCAGCCTTACTAAACAACATAGTCCAGATGAAACTGTGAATCGATAGCACACCTGAAAAAGAGGCAGAAACTCCTGACCCTTTATTTTCTTCAGGTATTATCTGATAATTTTGTGCCATTTCCTTTTCTTTTGTTTGTCATTGCTAAGGAGGTGATGTTAAATGTCTAAACTAACAACATTTGGTGGTAATTTCTTTGGAGACCATTCATGATAAATTACGGCCTAACCAATATGATGAAGAACCAGCACAGTAGAATAAAGCACTCATTTCTGGTTTTGTCAGAGCCTTGTTAAGCACTTTGGCTTTGACAACCCATTTTCTAAGTTTTTTCTAATTAAAAAAAGTAAAGGTCACTAATAACTTCTATTTTCTACTCTATTTCATTGTTGTTCCAAGCAAGACCAGAAGCAAAAGGTTCAGGTCATTCTTGATAGCAATAATAGCCCTTTAATTTTAAGGTTACATTTGTAACAATAAAACAAAAATTGCTTTGGTTTTAGAAGAAACCTTAGTACAAGCCTAATCCTATTAGACTAATGGGTCCACCTTTGAAAACAACTTTTAAAAAAAAAGAATATTTTCATAATGAAAGGGAAAATTCAAAATATGGAGCTTTAAAATTGTTGATCCCCGTGGAAAACAAAGTCACAGGTTGAAATAGCTCGGGCAGTTCAATCAGGTAGTGTCAGTTTACGTGTAGGTCTACATAGCCAACCAACCATTTAACTAACTTTAGAGGCTATACATGCCCAGACCCAACAAGTCTGTTGCTTCCACAATACTAGGAAACATATCCTTACTAATAATAATTGGATAGTGAGACTTACTCCACCTTTCCAAATTTAGATCACTATCATACTGAAAATAGCCTGCTTTGCAAGCATACAGACAGCTGGGATATCTTACAAAGAACACTTAGTGGACTGAGTACCTCATAAATGTTCATTGCTTGGGCTTACCTTTGGCAGGTTTGCAAAGCTTCCTTCATTGTAGCAATTCCCATTTGTATATCCTGCTGTTCAAAGGTCATAGCAGCTTGCATAACTAAAATAGTGCTGTACCCAAGGGCATGGTACATACTATCTTTAGACCTAGGGCAAACATATAAATCTTGTGCATTTAAGCAAAACTTTAAATTACAATACAAAATTAAACGCTGAGACACTTGCATTAATTTGTGAAAAGACAGCAGAATAAAGCAGGAAAGTGATGGACATGACAGCATAACCTAGCAAGTATCATCTTCCACTGGGTGCTACATGTCTGCCTCCTCAGGATACTGTCGCAGCAAATTCCAGAAAATATCCAAACTGGGTTACACAAACATTTCTACTTAATTATATCCCATTTATAGTCTGCTGGTATATCTATTTAATTTAGCTAATTAATCCTTGACATAAATACTCGTTCGTCTGCTTTCGCTTAACTAAGAAGTAAGGACATCCTTTTAACATTACTACTTGATCCAAAGACACAAAAATCTGCATTTGTGTCATAGAAAAGTCAGTACACTTGCTCAGTCCTGCATAAAAGGCTACATTGAACCAGCCTGGCTTTCACAACATAACTACACAATTTAAAAAAAAAAAAAATTGTTGGAAAGTGGCCACGGGAGGTCACATACTCAAACCTACTAGTTGCAGCAGCACTACTGCCGATGTCACGTCACGCAAACTCAGGTTTTGTCTAATCAAGTTTCAAGAGCTTCAAGAAAATGAAGACTGCATACCCATCTGGTGGCCTCTCTGCTACTGTACTATCAATGTACTTTTTCCTAATGTCCAGTTTGAACTTCCTAAGCCTCAACTTGTGGTGACTGCCTCTTGTTTTACCATCTGCCGCTATGGAGAAGGATGCCTCTATCTTTGCAACTTCCCCTTAATAGCTCCAGACCACTATTAGATTAACGCCCAAGTCTCCTTTTTGCCAAACTAAAACAAACCCAGCTCCCATGATCTTGATCAGTCATACGTTCTAGTCTTCTAGCCATGCTGCTAGCCCTCAGTTAGATCCTCTCCAGTTTCCTCAAACCTTTTTCTTCCCCTAAATCAAGAAGCCACCTGCCAAATGTAGTTTTGAAGACAGGAAACTTTGGCACATCAAGATAGACCCTTGGGCCAAGTGTTTATTTCTTAAATATATCAACACTTTCCTTACAATTTTTACATTTTTTAAGGACTTAAGTTCAACTTTCATTAAAAGGCTATTTTTCAGTAAAACAATTGGGTTTTTTCTTTTTTAAAAGTGGCTTTTTGTTTCCTTGCTAGGCTAGATCCTCCTTTGCAGATTAGCTGAATATGCTATATAACAAGCTCAAAGTCTATGAGCTGCCAGGGACTCAAAGCATCAAAACCAAGGAGTTCAGAATATTTTTTTTACTTTGTAGCAAACATCAGCTAAAACAAATACTTCACTTTACATAAAAACACCATTGTACGAAACAAGGTTTTTTGTTTTACAACACAAAATGAAATACATATATGTAACATACAAAAAACATTTGGGTTATATGTGTGTGTATTTAGCAATACACACATGCACAATCCTTGCATGTAGGACTTAGTATTTTGCAATACTACCCAAAAATAGTTTTAGCACACACAAGTGTAGGTGGGTCTTCTCATAGCATTGCTTTATTACAAATAACACTGCACAGTGCTCAGAGAAGAGAGCTTGGGTGTAAGTATAGCTAATTTGAAAAGGTGTTACTCCTGCCTACCTCCTCTACACTTGAGCTCTCCATACCACTAAAAGCAAACACTTGGTAGCTGTGTCATCCTCTCAAGGTTTCATTTAACGTGTTCTTCCACCTGTCCATACTACTGACCTAACAACACCAACCCATCATTCTTAATCCAGTTTTACTATGACCAAACTGCAGAGCGAGAACTTTACCTTGCTCAGTGAGATCCCTCTCACTGACAGATCCCTCAACGTCATACACATCTCTGAGAGACAGACAGGAGAACAGTGAACAGGATTCAGATCCCAGTCCTAAAGAACAGCCTCCAAGATTGCCTCCCCATGCAGCTAGGTTTATCCTGTGAACCTTTTGGTATTCTTTAGTTCCCTACATCTGCACTGCCACCAGGCTTTTTTTCTCAGCGGAGCAAAGGCAGAATTAGTCAGAAGATCAAAAGGTGGGCTTTAAGGGTAAACACTACTGTGACTCAAATGTAATATAAAAAGCAACAAAAAGAGTATTCTGGAGTTTTGTTCCAGCTTTGTTGTCTTGTCAAAAGCAGTTCCATTTTACAAATTCTTTGATCAAAGATATATTGCATAAGGTCTTGCTGCCTGCTTTTCCCCTCTGCATGAGGAAAGACAGCTTGAATAATAAACTCTAACAGAACAATTCAGTGCTTCGTTTACAGGTTTTGCTATGGTCTTAAGGAGAAAAAAGCACACTGCTAAAACCCAAAGATACTGAGAAATGCTTTTGGACAAAAGGGAATAAATGAAAACTACCATCTTCAGAGGCCTTAAATTAATCTTCAGCTACCAGATAGCATACTTTACACTATCTGTTTACAGTAACTTCAGCAAATAACAGGAGCTCACCATGGACGAAGTAGTTCCAGGGCTTCAGAGAACTTATTGTTTAGAAATAAGTTCAGTGCCATTGAACATTCTTCCAGAGCACACTTGAGATCCATCTTGGATGCCCTAAAAAAAAGATTCTTAGTTTAGTCAAACTGTAAATATAAACACAAAATTAAAACTTTTTTTTCCTTATATAACACAGAAGGTCTTTTATAGCCATTTTATTATTTGTTTTTAAAATCTAGCTTTTCAAAAACGAGTCATATGCTTAACACTTTATCCATGCTACATGGGTGTACCCTCTTTGTTTATTTAAGTGATGTTTATGGCTTTGTCCTCCTTTTTTTGCAGTCAATATGCAATAGAGTAATTTTTACTGCTACTTATATAACACGAATACTCAAAACTTATCACTGTGTCCAAGCTCTCAATTCTCCATATCAGTATAAATGCAGCTCTGTATTCAGATCTAAATCGAGAGAGAGATGACAAAGTAATATTTTCGTTCAAGAAAGCAGTAAACAGACACTCACTCTGCAAACAGCTACGCCAAAAATAGTCCTGTCAGAAACCTGCGGCTACGCCAAAAGCTTTTATTCTTCCTAATTCACTTGAAGTAAAATCACTTGCACTTGCTTAAGAGGAAGCCATTTAACAAAACCGCTACCTCAGCCAGTTTTGTCTGAAAGACTCAGGAGCACTCACAAATTGCTTCATGGCAGAACTGGTGACAAACTGGACATTCATGGTAGTGACGAATAGCTAGAAGCTACATAGCCTTCAATGTGCACAGCTGCATCTGGAAAAGATAATCTGTCTACAGCTTTAAAACAACAGGTTTAGGCTCTGTAATGGGTTCTATCCAAGTAAGGTCAAGCAGTGGTAACCAACAGATCATGTCAATGAGATGAATATTCAAGTGCTGACCAGAAGAGAAGAACCCTGAAGGAGAAATTTAAGAAGAGACATGACAGACAGCTGCTCTAAATCTGACAGTAACACACACACACACAAAAAACAAACCAAGAAAAAAGAGGACACGAAAACATGGCTGGACGGGTTTTTACACAGCATCATCAATTTCCCCTACCCTCCTCCTCTCTCCATCACCCAAAAGCTTCACAAACATTGGCTCTGTTTTTTGTACAGCCTCTGGGACAGAAAATTAGGATAAGACTAAATGACATCCCAAAACTCTTTTTCAGCTTTATTTTCTGTCATTTTTTAGTGGCAGTACTTGAAAAATTTCACCTTTTGTAGAAGAATAAAATCTCTAACTCAATACTTGGCAACTACTAGAATATTTATTATTGAACATACCAAGAACAAGTCCTGCCCTTCATAATGAAGTACTGAATTGCCCAACAGTTGAAATCCGGCAGTTTTACCATCAGACTGTTACCAACATTTTTAAATACAATTTAAATACCTTTATTTTCTCCCATACTGGGATTCAACTTGATTATTATGTATACAATTTTAAGATTTATGTCATTTTATGTAGCAAAAAACCCACAGTTCTTAAAAGCTGAAGCATTTTCAGCTCTGCTTCAACTGCTACCGTTAGCCACTCGCTAAGCTTTCACATCCTTCGGCTGCATACACACTGCAAGAAAGGTCGTATTCTCAATGCAACCTACAGCCCTGATTTCCAGCTGTCCAAGAAAAGTACCACTGTCACACCAGCGGAGAAGGGGCAGATCCAGTCACCCAGAACAAGTCTTACCAGCAAAGCAGCCACCTCTTTTCCCATGTGCGTAGGATTCCTGCCAGCCCATCACACCCCAGGTTTCATCCCAACATCTAGTCCTAGGTGAGAGCCTGAGCAACAAACACTGCAACGTGGCCCATGTTTTCTGTACTGTATAGGGTATAGGTACAGGTACCAAAGTCTTTATTAACCTGTTCTGATTAGTACTGTACAGCTAGTGGAGAGCAAATCTACTACATTTGTGTTCTCTTCATTGCTGCTATGCCACCAATGCTATACCGTCCCATGGCCACTATCAGTTTATGTTCTCTCGCTTAAATACCCTTAAGCTAGATATCTAAATTGCCTTCCAATTTTCTTAAAGGTATTTCAGGGAAGTTACTGTACAGCAAGTTTACTTAGGTCTATGTATAAATACACAAGTCCAAATAAAAATCCTTCAGATAAAGCAATAGCAGTATCTTTTCTCCTGCTGCAGGGAGACAAAAAAAAGTCACCATTTTGTTGTTGTTTATATACCACTCTTCATATCATAGACTGCACTGGAAAATGTAGAATATAGAGGTATTTATAATTCAGACTACTCTGGTGTCATGGTTTAACTCTAGCTAGCAACTAAACACCACACAGCCACTTACTCACTCCCCGGCCCCCCAGCGGGATGGGCAAAAGTATCAGGAGGGTAAAAGTGAAAAAACCCATGGGTTGAGATAAAGACAGTTTAATAATTGAAATAAAGTAAAATAGTAGTAATAATAATAGAATATACAAAGGACGTGATGCACAATGCAATTGCTCACCACCCGCCGACTAATGCCCAGCCAGTCCCCGACCAGCGATCGCTGCTCCCCAGCCCCCTCCCCCAGTTTATATACTAAGCATGATGTCATATGGTATTGAAGTGTTGGGTTCCAAACCCCACCCCCACCCCACCCCCCGCCCCCCCCCGCCATTTTCAAAGTCCTAAATCTTTTGGTATATAAGCCTGTGTGATTCATCTTTGCAAGATAGTTGACAATCAAGGCTACTCAGTGACAGAAGTGTATCTGAGTAAATCCATAAGTTTATTTTTCAAATTTCCCCCACTACACATACTACATCAAAAGTTTCTGAAACACAGCTCTCAATGAAAAATCAAGATAGGGGAAAAAATAGCAGCGTTTTTCCAAGGTGGTTACAAAATGAGACACCATTTTCACTATGAATTCAACAGGATCATGCACAATTTTTGGTTTCCCCTTTTAATACAGTTTGCTTAATCTCTTTGATTTTTTACTTTCTCCTCTGTCTCTCAAACAACCCAATTAATTCTTTCCATTTGGCTCCTTCTTGATGAGGGGAAAAGGAAAGTGGTATATCAAGCATACGAATTTTTATCAGAAAGCAGCAATTTGCTGCTTTTCAATTGGTCACATAGGGTTTAAAAAGTTTCTTCTTCATGTTTCAGCAGACACAGCTTTTTATCTTTACGATGCTACTTGCACTGAAATTAACAGAGGACTTAGCACTTGAACAATCCTTGAAAAATTAGAACATCAGACATTAAACTGTAAATGCAAATCATCACTTCATGTTTACATCTTGCACGGATTTACAGGCCAAAATGCAAATTGCCTTACAATTCTAACACAGAGACATCTTCCACCATTCCTTCCTGAAAAATGAACCTGTAGACCAAGAAAGCCATGTAGGAGACACGCAGAATATCTCTATTTCCTCACATTGCAAATTCACACCTTCTATACTTCAGGAAAAAAAAAAAACAACCTATCAAGGCCAACCACAAACTCATTTTGTATTTTGCACATTCTAGCTTCTAAATCCAGAAAACAAAATAACCTGGCTAAGCATTTAGTTTGGATACCTGCCAACGCCTCAGCCTGTAACACCTCTTCACATTCCCAAAGTAAAGTTCTTTCCAGATACTGGATCAAGAGAAGCACAGACTCTAGATTACGAAGCATCCCACCTATTTGGCGAAAGAATGGATTTAGCACTTCACACTAAATCTGCTCAACTGGTTAAAGGTTTCGCATTAAAAACAATAATCAGAAATAAGTATGCTTAAGATTCTACACTTCTTAGCCAGTAAAGCAGAATTAAAATGTTTATCAAAACAAATATGAAAAAAGCAATTGTTTTTTAGTGCATTCAGACAACTCTGAAAATGTAAAAAAAAATCTGTCCAAATTAAAATATTTATACAAGGCAGTAGAGAAATGTACGTGTTTACATGTTCTCTTCAAATGTCTTAAATAGTATGCCCTCCAAAGAACAGTGTTAAGAAATAAAAAAGAGACTCCCTTATAATGACTGAAAGTTTTGTAAAACAATTTTATTAGCTGATTCCATGAATACCATCTACTAACAAATCACTTTCAAAGAACTAATTTTTAGCTGGATTTAGAGGCTGTTTTTTTCTCCTGGTACACAAGCAAGGACCTGAGTTAGTCGAGTTAGTCCCTCAATAACACACCATCACCATCACTGTGTGTTCCCATGCTTCCATATCCTCATTTCACATTTGCTTTTTAGGGAACTACATTCCACTCAGTCCATGCCTGGTTAGGTTACACATTCCATTTGCTCTGCCTTTCCCGCTAGGAAAAACACCTAGCTGCTTTCAAATCATTTCTCAAGAAGGGGGAAAAAAAAGGCGGGGGGGGGGAGGGGGGCAGGGAGGATTTTCTTTTTTAACTACCAGATTTGCAGTGATTGTCTTTAAAAAAAATCCAGTAATCAAAGTTGAGATATACTAGATGGCAAAAATGAGTTTTTACTCTCTCATACTTTGCACCACAACTACTTTGTGACTAGCACTGAAGCAGTGCCCCGTTCCAGGTGTCTTCCAATACAAATCCCAGTGGCCATATTCAGTGGGAGGGGGGAAAAAAAAAAAATCTTCATAATTGCAGAGGACAGATGGACCTTCTGCTGTCCTCCCCTCATAGCACGTTTGCTAACTTTGAGGTGGGCCAAGAATTCTGTGAACTATTGGAACAGAAAAACCCAACACGAGGCGATGACCTGCTACAGAGTATGAAGGAACTATGAATGGTCATCTGAAGTAAGACAAGGAAGAAAACCACAAGCGAGACATGTATAATCACATAGTTTATAAAAGAATCTGAGGGAAGGTGGATCATTCATAACAGCAGGTAATTTAACAACTGATCACTACTTTATTCACTTAGTTGTAAAATATTTGGGTTCAGCCTAGAAAGAGTAAGAAAGTTTCCTACCATTTCATGTGAAAAGTAATAGAAAATAAATAGATTAAAGTTTTACAGTACCCCACTGCTGTACTATTTTTCTGAATGCAAGCATCAAGGTGTAAGGGCAATGTCCTATTTCTACTGCTTCATTAGGCCTCATCTCAGTGAAAAGAAATACGTCTTCTGTATTTGTATGCTGTAAATCTGCACACTTCCTACCCTCTAATCAGCAACTGCTGGAATTTCCTTTGGAAGGAAAATCTAATCTTTATTTTGTGTAACATAGCTATGGACATGCTGGCTTTTTAGCTGTTATCAGAGAGGACCATTAGCTATCAGGCTCCTAAATGCCATCATACCACCAACTCTGGCATCACCAGGGTACGTATCAATATTTGTAAAATGATTCCATAAACAAGGTTCCTTAAAACAACGGAGCTCTGGCACCCTGTCAAAACTATCTTTTCCTGTTAAATGGGTAAGCAGCAGATCTCTCCAGCACATTGCTGTCATGTTCTTTTCCTGTGTTACGGACTATTTCCAGCACTGCTGCCTTTATGTGTGACTAAAGCCTGCAGACAATGTAAACAGTATCCCTTATGTCAATACATTTTTCTGTTCCTTACATCAAGCAAGCTTATGAAATTATTCTGCCACTTCAGATATAAAACTTGGGAAGCCCGTTTTCTCAGACTCTTATTTCTGATAAGTGAATCACTTCCGCTACCAAAGAGTCTCACTCCTGTTTAATTATCTTCACATGTATTTTCTACTGTTTTCCTACATCCTGCAGCAGAAGAACATAACCAGACGGAATCACTCCAACTCAGATTTATAACTTGACAACTCAGATTTATAACTTGACACACAAGTGTGTCAAGTCAGAACAGTCAGAAGAAAGGAGCATACTGACTCAGAAGCAACTTGGCTACCTTCGCTGGCAGACAAGGCATATTTCTATGCAGAGCCTCACAAAAAGCACATTTCCTCCTCTCCTCCCAAAACATCACAAACCAATTTTACAGCAAGTTAGCAGACCGATGAACAGTTCAGTGAGCAATGCTCACTCACGCTCTCTTTCTGACTCATGTTCTTCTCCTTCTGACTCAGTCTTATTTTGGCAAACTCATTTTTTTCCCTACCTCCACATACAGTTTCCTAGAATTGACAGAAACTTAACACATTTTATCACCTCAGATGAGCATATGCTTTAATTTATCCTGGAATAGACTAAGTTAACACTACTTCAGTGAAATTACTATGGATTTGACACCCAGTGAATACAGTTCACTTCTAAATGAAAAAAGGAGAAGAAAAATGTGCTATATTGGGTGTTACACAAAGAGAACAATGTCACATTACAAGGAGAATAAAACACCACTGTGTTACTGTCTAGGAACCTTAAGGATACCTTTTCCCAACACACAGAATTTTTTGAAGTTATCTTCTCACTACTATTTCAAACTTCTTTTATGAAAAAAGAATAAACGTTCTGAATTCCAGCAATAGCTTATGTATCTTGGGCTTGGTGCTGACCTACTCGTGAAACTGTTCCAATACAGTGGGGATATACTGTCCATAAGGAAGTTATTAGCAGCTTTAAGTAGCTTCTTCTCATCAGCTACTTGGAGCTGCAATAGAAACAAAGAATAAGAATACTGATTTGAAAACCCTGAGATGTATTGGAATATTCACTATTAGGATGACAATCCTCAGGATGTACACAAAGCAAGAACATTAGTAATTTAAATGTCAAAACAGTTTACAGCTTATTTTTTCCCTACAGATTAATTAAAAAGAGAGCATAACTACTAGCCTAAAACAAATGAAAAAGAGCCATTGCTCTAACATTTAAAAGAAAGCAGTTTAAACATGTAGTGAGTTAGGCAATAACAGCTATCTGTCCACACCAGGGCTCAGTGAAAGAACATTCCTGAAAGGCAGTTATATAGCTAAGGTTAAGTATTAACCCGGTACATGCTGCTGTCTTTGTATCTGCAGGAGATTTAGTCAGCTTTTAATACAATCACCCCTGGTGCAATGATCTACAAACTCTTCTCTTGAAAGGGGATTGAGGAGCTAGAAACAGGAGAACTGCAGAACAGTTTACCTTTAATCTAATTATATTTTCCACATTTTAAATCATATATTTAGGACTGATTTCCACCTCATTTTATTAACATTAGCTGGACTTAAATGTGCAAGCAGTACTTTGCATGAATAGGGATCGCAGAATTTAGTTTTTGAACTTCTAAAACCATTTGTTGGCTCTTTTACAACATAGCCAAAATAATCAGCCTCACCTGATTAATTGTGAGAGACTTGGTTTTTTACAGCTACTGTTCTCACTAACGAAAGTCTCACTGGGCTACAGTTACTGAAAATATTTGAAGTTATTAGTGGTCGCAAGGCAAAACGTCAAGGGGAAAAAAACACAAAAATGTGAAACTAGCAATAACAATTTAGTTTTAAGATACCACATTAAGATGCATATCTGACACAAACAAATGGAGTGAAAATAAGGTCTTCTAAAAATTGGGGATATACAGAGAGGATGCTACTTTGATGATAAGGATCAAGAAAACAAGATGCATTACATCTAAGAGAACACTTTTCCAGGAAATGAATACTTTGGCAAACAAGTGACTCTTAACACTTACAGAAGCTTCATCAGAAGAAGAATCTTTTAAAGGCATTTGTTTGCTTAAACTCAAATGAAAACCATTTTGGGTGTCAACCACAGTATCCACAGGTAGGGCAGCAAGAAACTACCATCTGTAGTGCTCTTCTTGAGTAACATATATGCAGGCATCTGCTAGAGTATTTACTGCCAAGTTAATGATGACAAAACAGCATTGAAATGTATTGTTCTCAGGCTGTTCTTGTAGGATGCTTTGTAGGAGTACTACCTACCTACCACAGAGCAGCAGGTGGCACCACTCCTCATTACAAATACCTACCAACAGTTCTACGACATGAAGCAAAGGCTAACATAAAATAAGCTTACTGCCAAATCCTACTGACATATTCTTGTTAGGTCTACATTTTATGTTCAGGATAATTCAGTGAAGGGTGGCTGAAGGCTTACATGGCCCTTGGTAGCACAATCCACAGACATGCATACAGTGAACATCTGGAAATGTTCATAAAAGCAGAGGAGTAGCTTTCTAGTTAAGTTGGATTTTCTTATTACAAGGGACTACTCCTAAAACTCACAAGTGTGGGACTTCTGTTTGGTTTGGTTTTGTTTTGTTTTAAAATAAATAGAAGCAGAGAACTTGTAGGAACAATTTCTGTATCAAGTTTGAATCTAAGGAACCCTCATGAAAGCAGAGCACGTATCATTCTCTCTGAGGACTACTGACCTGACCCCTCACCCCCACACTGTGCTAGTGCTGGCACATGTCCTTCAGTATCTTCCTGACTCAGGTTCTGAAAAAGCAAGGTGCATCAGGCAAGCCTCCGTGAGGCTGGATTTTCTTCTTCTATCTGTATGCATGCTATGCATTCCTCCCATCTGGAACCAAACTGAGTAACATTTCTCACATTTAGATGTTTCTTGCAGCTAACAAATTAAAGCATGCTAAATCCTTTACGTTAAAGGGATCACAGTATTTTTAAATTTTTTAATCACTTCCAGTTTATGAACAAAAAGGATTCTTAACCCAATGTGTTAGTTTAAAAATAATCAGGGAAAGATATAAGACCATGCTATCAACGTTTTTTCCTATTGTAAACAGAAAACTTTTTGCAAACTGTTTTACTATTTCATGTAAAACCCAGACTTCAACGCCACTTACAATCACACAACAGAAAAAACTTAAGCCATACGGCTAGAGGTTTGAAATTATTTCCAACTTATATAAATCACTTCCTATCCTAGGTTCTTATCATTAATATAGAAAGTCTACAAACTACAGCTATCTGATCAGTATAGCAAATGCTAACTTATTTTATACAGTAAATCCACTAGTCATAGTTTACCTCCACAGCAAATTCTGCATTCATTATGCACACATCCCTTTTTATGAGAAGCATGAATTTTAGATAAATAAAAAGTTAACACATTTAATGGAAATGTTATCAGCTTATGGGAATCATTGAAAAAAAGTTCATGCTGATGCAAGACAGATTTTATTCCTTGGAAGGCGTTGTGTCTTCACTGTTTCAGAATTTCACCAACACATGCTGTAGTCTGTGTGCTAAACATTCATTTAAGGAAACCCAACTGGCAGCAAAACTATTCAGTGCTGTGCTAGTCAAATTTGCAAACAGGCAGAAATTACTCTAAAAGCTTACTATATTATGATCCATTCAACAACAGGCAGTTTCTTAAAAACAAACAAACAAACAGAATCAAAAATCCCCACCTGAAAACACACAACAGACACCCCCCCTCCCCAACAATGGTCATTTAGTTTAAATGATATTAGTTTACACAGCCTGGTATTTTAGCAAAACCATTAGGGTAACACACCTATTTTCACTTTTTCCTCCCTCGGGACTTTCTTGCATGCTGTATTTAAAATGACATTCTATAGCAGACAGAGGCAAATAGCGCCGCTCTTATCCAAGCCCTTCCCGGGTACTAGCTTTCACTTGAATTTTGGAGACATCTATCCACCTACAGAACCAGTAACAGCAGAGGATGGAAATGCCATGCTATGAGGCAATTCAGTTCAGTAAGGTTGCGCCTTCCTCCTCAACGCTACCTGATTATGAGATAGTAGCATTTAGCCAGTTATTTTAAATCTGTATCAGTGAGTCCCTGGATTGTTGTTGCAATACCAAGGGATCTGCTTATATTATCCTTTGCATGATCATGCAATCTCACCTCTAGGGCATTTTCCTTTTCTTTAATAGTGTTTGTTTGGTTGTTTTTTGGGGGTTTTGTTTATTGTTGGTTTTTTTTTTTAATTAGATTCTTTCTTCTCCCTCGTCTTAAAGCTGTGGCAGAAATGCTGGTGCAGAGCGAAAAGAAGAAACAGTAGCTAACTGATATTATACATTTGTATATGTAATAAAATAAAGAGAAAGCATCAAAAACTGTATTTTTCAAAAGGAACAGCTGTAGAAAAGGAGTTGGAGCTCTCAGAAAAACAGAGGCAGTAAGAAGGGAAGAGGTAACTGAGTGAGAAAAAAAGAGGTAGTTGCCCCTGTTGAAAATCAACAATTTTTAAAATGATATGCATGAATGAGCTGAGAATGACTTTACAGTTTTTATCTCTACCTTAGCATTGCCAAAAAAAGTTCAAACTGACAGCTTTTCATAGACTACTGGAATTTCACTAAGAGAGTATTTCAGTTGATCTATCATTAATACCTTACCAGACACATGTAATCCAACGACAGGCGACGGAAGGCAGATAAAGCTCTGTTCCTCATAGACCAGAAGCTGGGGCAGGGAGGCGCTGCTGGCGTTTTAGGAGGGGTGTTTGCCCTCTCTTCCTTTTTAGAAAACCAAGTTCTAATTTTAGCTTTTCTAAACTTCACAGATATATATTTAGCTAGAGAGACAACTGTTTTGTTTTAGGAATTACTACTGCTCACAGCAGTAGAAATATTTGTACTACTGTCTTATGAATGAAATGTATCAAAAAACCCTCAAACACACCACAAAAACTTTATATACAAACAAAAAAATCCTTCTTAAAAGTCTCATCTGACCTTAAACTTTAAATGCCAGACCACCACCTGTCAGGAGTCCGATAATGTTTCTTTGCTTTACGTTCTGCATGTGAGTCTTATTTGTGATCTCAAAGTTTGGGGGCATGCACAGGACTGTCTTTGTTCTAGGTAGAAAACAGCCCAGCACCTACGGTGCTGCTTCATGAGAATTTGGTAATTGGATACAAGAAAGTGATCAAAAGGGTTTGTTTCCAAGCATTTACTTTATGTCCATAACTGAGGGGGCAGGGAAGGGTGATAAGGTAAAGGAACTTTCCTAATGGTCTTTCTTATTGAAAGTGTGGAATTTGCTCATCTATATATTTATTATCAATGCAGTATCTGAACACCACAAGAAAATACTGATTGCTGTAACCTCACATATTATTACTACTCTACAGGTGCAACAAAGCAACTGAATAAGCACAAAGGAAGAAAACCAAGGCAAAGCTGATCATCTGCTTGAGTCTCGGGTGCCACAGGAAATAGTGCCAAGACTAAACTCATCACACTGGCTGACCAGCATCCACCATTGCCAACATCACTATCTGCCCCTCTGAAAAACACAAAGAGACAGGCTACATTTCTAGCCACTTCCAAAAAAAAAAAAAAAAACAAAACCAAAACAAAACCATGAGCATTCACAAATGTTTCCGTTTTGGACTGACCATAAGTCAGATTCAGTAAGCCAATAATCAATTTATTGCAAGTCAGGTGTTTTTACAGCCTGAGGGGAAAAAGAAACATCAGCAGCTTTATCTGACACCAAGTTCTTTAAGTTCAACAGTGAATTGCACTGCACATGCACAGTAAGCAAGACGCAAATTTTCCATAATGAATCAGCCATCCTGTGGGAGCAAAACACATGACAACTACTTGGGTTACTATTTACCCACCTGAATATGCACATACAGTTTATCTGATCACTAAAATGACTGTGAAATAATCCTACTCAAGCATATCAAGTTACTCCAGCATGAATTTGACAAAGCATTGCAAAATATATGTAATCCTAAAAACAGACAGCAAAACAATCAGATCACAGGTATGTAGAAGTGACCACAGTTTGACAGAGGGGAAAGAAAAAACAAAGCAGTGTCAGTGTCAGTTTGCAGGTAGGAGAAAAATCTGCTTTACGCTGTTCTGCTGGACACTAATGGAAATGCACAGCACTATAAAAGGTTGTTATCAGATTTATTAATAGAACTCAGTGGTTCAACGGTATTTTTAGCTGTATGTTTTAACATGAGATCTTTGCAAGTAAAACTGAGAATTTACTATGTTTGAATCCCCCTTGTCAGACTAATACTTTATATCAAATAATCCAGCTGAGGTCAATACAGGCAATACTGTGTAGAAAAATGACCACCTGTATATGCCAGAGAGCGATACTGCCAAAACTTAATATACAATATGTAGATATAAATAGAGATTCACGAAAAAAAAAAAATTTAATCTCTTCAACGTTTCCCTTAGAAAGTAGGTCTAAATAAGACGTACTGACAAGAAAATAGGTTGAAAAAGATTCTCCTGAAAGAGCTAGGATATATAAATAATAATGACAGCTTACTGACAGTTTTACACAAAACAAATAAAAATTCTACTTACCCTGCTATGGAAAAAATAAGAAATAAATCATGCAGCAACTAGGACACCAGATCAGGCCAGATGTTTATAGGACTAACACTGCGTCACACAAATATTGGCTCAGATCCAAAGAGACAATTAGGACAGTGTGATCCTAGTAAGACACTCTTCCTAAACTTCAAACCAATTTACTGGAATTTATTACACAGTGAACTTATAGCTGATGTTGGAGTCCTTAAATTACAAATATCTCTAAAAGCACACTGTATTATACTTAACATTTAGTACTTAGAAAGCACAGAACTGCATCCCATTAAATAAATTATTTATATTTAAGGCAAAAATTACATAACCTCAAATGGTTAAATCAGCACAGCTACCAAGAGTAGAAGACATACTCTATAAATGGAGAAAATAACTACAAATCTGATACTGTCCTTAAATTACCACATTTTAAAGAATGGCCCCCCAAAATACACACCTTGCGGTGTTCTACAACCTACAGCATCTGAGCTGATTAAGCACTGACATCAGCAGAGAAGCTTCTGCTCTCTAAAAGCATTGTTCACCACTGCAAAGTGCAGAGGAAAAACAATTACTTCATAAACCCATTGTGAATATATAATTTTTCCCTCCTTTTCAAGGAAATCCATTTTAAAAAATTTTTTTTTTTAGTTTAAGTGTTCAACATACCTGCCAAAGTAAATTTTCACAGATAAAACCCCATAAATCTGACCACCACGTTCATGATTTCAGGACTAGTAGGCAGAGATAATATACTTACAGGATTAATTCAGTTAACTTCAGGTATGTAAATATAGTCCTTACGCAAAAATAAGTGCTGCTTCTTTCACTCTGTTCTTTTTCCACTGCACACACAAAAACAAACCACAGAAGAAAAGGATAAAGAGAAAACTGATTCTGTTTTATTTCTCAATATCCATGAGGTTTCATTAATGAGTTAGCAAGCAAAAAGAATAAAAGGATAAAAGTTCACAAGCCAGCAGCTGGCATCACAGGCACTCTTCATAGCCGAATTCAAAAGAAATGTCAGAGTGGCAGCAGCTACAGTCAATGCTGGAAGCTGATGCCTCTGCGGGAAGAGGATGCTGGGAGATTTTCCCAATCTGTGCTGCAGCCTAATTCTAATCCATCACTCCTAACTGCAAGGAGAAAATGGAGACACTAGGAATGCAAAGTGATTTATATTTAAAGGCAAAAGGGAGTTACCTCAGTATTTCCTGGATAAAAAAAAAAAGATGCTACAATTGAAGTCAGACAGAAAAGGAAAGTATACTAATGCAACTGCAGTAAAAATAGATCAAACATACAAGAGTTGGTAGCAAGCAGCACTGAAGAAAACCAGCTCGTGTTTGATTTTCATTATTTGACAGTACTCAAAGAAATCAGCATTTTTTTTTTATTAACCCTCTGGCATTTTTTCCCCAGAAATCCAAATTTTTAGCTAGAGTCCCATGAACTAAAATAAATCAGTAGCACAGAGAGGCAGCTAATAAACAGTTATCTTCATGAATATCAGCAGCAATAGGAGAAAGTAGGAGTCAGAAGCAAAACAGCTGCAACAGAGATAGTTTCATCCCCTTGGTCTAATCTCTTCAAATGAGATATGGGAAAGCTCAGCACATGGGAGCTAAGCAGCAGAAAATTAAACTATGTCCTCCACCATTACCTTCAAAAAGTATTCTTTAAAGCTGTACCACCTGGGCTAATAGTACCTATTCCTAGCTATGTTTACTGTCATGAACCAAGATTTACTCACAGAAATGCCTCAAAGAAAGCCTTTAAAACACAATGCAGGAAACTACAGATTTGCATTTACTCATTTCATATGGGTGCTAAGTAATAAAAGCAGTAATAATTCAAACCAATCTATTTAAACAATTTACTTTAGAAAATACAAGTAAGAATGCAACATACTAGGAAAGAGTTGCACAGTATTTCCTAGAACACCTGAGGAAACCAAGGGCTATGATCAGGTAAGCCAGGCTTTGCAGGACATAGATGAGATGGACAACAGTACCTTTAAAATCAGGATGTTTCTACCTTTTCCCTGATAGTGTTAAAGACCAAGGAATTCAGAGATATCCGAGTTCTCCACCACGTGACTTGGAAGCAGTGCTTGTGTATATTGCCACTTATTATATTAACATTATTCGGAGCAGGGAGAGTCAAAGTGCCAGGATTTCTCTCATCTTGATTGCACATGAAAGGTAAACCAGTTTCAAATCAAGGTTGAGCAGTCACATAAAAATCAACTCAGTTGATTTTTAAAAACATACAATGTTCTGTGTTTAACTCAGCATAAGGTGCAGACAGTCCACACTTAAGGCCTCAGAAAGTATTTCCCAGTAAAAGCTGAGAAAGAGTCAGGAGCACATTTTCACAAAACTGACAAAAGCAAGCTTTCTGCAAATATCAACACATGTTCAAAAGATTTTCCCTGGATTGTCTTAAAGAAAAACCCATTAATACACACTCAAGCCACCTTCCACTCAGATTGTTTCCCAAAATGCTCTGCAACAGTTTTAAATCATATGCGGAGGCGGAACAGAAAACAGACCAACAAAACAACCAAAACACAACGTTATTAAAGACCAAACGTTTGTTGCTTTGTGGCTAATCTGGTTTTCAATCCTTTTTCCCTAAAAACAATCCTCCTTCTCAATAGCTGAGCAAGTCATAGCCTGCAAGTTTTTATTATTTTCATCTATGAGTTAGAGCTCATCGTTTCATTTTCTTATCTAAAGCACTAATGACTTAAAGATTGTACCACCAATCCAAAACATTAAGAGTCTACATCCCTTTCAAAGTCTCTGAAGTTACTCAGAGAAGGCAATTCTTGAGTTGCATGACTGCAAATAGCATTATGCAGTCTTCGTTAAAGCACAGGATAAACATTAATTTCCTGAAAGAAATTTAAGAAAGAAAACACAGATGTGATCAGTAGATCATGCATTCCAGCACAACATTGAGATTCCAACATGATAATTAATAGACTCCAGAAGTCTCCAAGAACCCCCCCAAAAAATATTATGCGAGTTTACTCCCACAGTGTTAATTTATTTTTCATGGAAGAGCAAGTCACAAGCAGCAACCCAAGTATTTAGGCTCAAATAAGACAAACTTCTTTTGGCAAACACTGGATCACAACAAAACAGGCTGTGGTATCTTTCTGTGCATGAGCCTTTCAGTGAAGGCTTCCAAGAGAGTAGCATGGTGAAGAAGAGATGCAGAGTTTTGGGCAGTTCTATGTAGCATGTCCTTGAGATGTTCTGTTTGGGGTTTTTTTTCCTGCCCCCCTCCTGTTTTTTCCCCTCCTTGTTTTCTAAGAAGCTATGGACACAGGTGGAATTGCACATTTCAAAGTCAAAAGATACCAATATAAAAATTTGCACAACATGGCCTGAAGACTTCTACTCAAATACACACACGAAGAAAAATCTCACACCAGAGGCAAAAGGTGTATTTGCAATAAACATGGAAGAGTTAGGAATGACATAATTATTGCCCGCTCAAGCCCCTTCAAAGTTAAACATTTTATAATCCAAGAACTGTTTGGGGTACAGAAGGACTAGTGAAATTAGGCTGGTGTCTCAGTACTACTGTTCCAAATCTTGAGACTGACAATATAAAGTAGCTACTATGTCATATTTATGTAACTATGAAAATACTATTTACTGGATCAAAAAATCACCTTTACTTGACTTTTTTTTCTCTTGACCTTGAGGACCAAACAAAAGAAAATAAAACTTTGATCATTTAAATTGTCACATCTGTTTCTCACCATCTTAAGGCAATGTCAGAATTTGAGTTCAAACTTACGGATACAAGCACTGTTCTAAAACGTTTTTGGCTCCCTGAATTCAAATTTGAATTTAGGGCCACTTCCTCAGCTGTTCAATTTCATTCACTGACAAAACACACACATGCGCAGGTATAACTGAAATCTTAACTACACTTCTGAGATTACAAGGATAACCTGCTCTAACTTCCTTAAACACTTCTGGTCCTTAATCTATCACCCCAGTAATACCACACAGAGCTGCTTTGGTAGGATCAAGGATTAACAGTATCAAGCTTTGGGTAGGAAAAGGAAATGCAAAAGAGGAATGGTAATATAGCAATGAAATATGCCTCATTCTGCTGAAATTGATAAAAATAGAAAATCCTAAGAATTCCATTATTCATCAAAAATCATCTGTCTGCTTTTCTACAGAATTCTAACTTCCACCTTTTCACTATTTCATTTTTAAAATGTGTTTAAGTGAGATCTCACTATTTTTCCACTGACGCCAGAACTCAGGGTCTGGTGTCAGAAATTTCTATACAAATAGTGCAACATGAAGACTTCCTCTGCATATGAACTGTTTGCAGCAGTTAGGCAGACTACTGTTTTTCTTCCCAAAGCCAACTACAAAGCATCTTCTGTAAACATACCCAGGCAGCTACCATAATACAGTTACTCTAAATGTTGTTATTCACTTGCATAAGTCTCTGATAATGGGGTGGTAACTGAAAACACCATCTTGCCTTTACCTCAAAGAAAAAGATTGCATGCCAACCAGTACTGTGGAAAAGCATAGTAACTTGATGGTAACTTATTCCTGTCATATACAGATGACGTTTTAAGGAACAGTAAGTAAAATGAGATGGGAGGAAATCCAAATACAATTAAAATTTCATACAAGTTCCTAACAAATTGAGAACTTCAAAGGATAAAATACATATGGAAATCAAAATAGCAGTGACAAGGTCAGTACATGCTAGGCATAATATGGTGATGGTTAAAAATTGTGAGAACTCCAACCTCTTTTAATCTTCTTCTTGTAAAAACAAAGAAGAGATCGTTTACAAAATCATACTCTGGCAACAGAAAACATGGATCTCTGCATTCCACAAAAAGAATTTCTGAATCATTTGGGGAAAAATTAAGGTAGTAGAAATAGATAGGAAAAAAAAGTCATAGAAGTTGAGAATTCTCTTGTTGGGTAAGGTTGAAATTAAAGTTCGTAGTTTTTCCACAATAAGACTCACGTACTGATGAAGTATTTTTACCAAGAATTAAATAAAAGAACAAAACACACATAAATCTGTTCCATCCATGTATGTGTTTGAACCTGTAGATGCTTGGCAGGTAACAGTATTAGGTTACCTTGCGAAACAGATTTGCCCAAAACTTAAAGTAAGCAGACACTCCAGTGGAAACTGAGGGAACTATTTGGTAAAAAGTAGCTTATCACCTCAAAACTTCTTGGCAGAGGCTTGAATTTCCGAAACAGAAAGAAGCATTTGTCTCCCAATTACTAGGTTCCTTTTACAAGAGAATATGCCAACCTGAAACCACTTCTCAGTTAACACAACCATGTAATGGCAAATTTACTTTCACATATATCCCACTTATCCTCTTTGTAAGGTTGAAGATGCTGTATCAAAAGTTATCACCAAGCCCGTACTTTGAAAACTTAGTACCTCTCTTTGGCAGAGAGATACTAGGTGAAATGCTACTGCTTGCTTTAAGCAAAATGGCAGACTAACCTACTTTCTTTGGCTTCAGCACCAGTGAGTAAAGAACTGCGTGTACAGGTGGAGCTCCATTTAATGGTCCCTCCACATTTCTACAAAACAAGTCTTTGGGGCTCATTACACAAACTGTTTTGGAGTTGCTGTGTATACCTACAGTAGCCACCGTAAGTACAAGATCACAAAAGAGTCTAGATAAAGAATCTAATCCATTTAGACAATCGGAGCAAAGACTGATTTCCTCCTGGACCTGCCCTCAGATACGACAGCCAGCACTAGAGATTTAGGGAAGGATTTTACCCTATTAAGATAACTCATTGCCCTTTTAACATCTAACCTGCACAACCTGGTATCTACAGTTAAGCAATAATGTTTAGGGAATAAAGCCAGTTAAAGCCAAGTTAGATTAGCAAAACCATTTGCTAGCATTTACTGGAGCAATATACAGAGCAGTGTTACTCTTCATATTTTACATGAAGAATTAGAGAGTGGTGTAGGAAATACTATGAAGACAGGATTCCCACACATTCTTTCCGAATTCTCTAAACCAACAAGTTGATCTGACAGAACTTGAACCAGCTCTGATCTCGTAAGTAAACATCAATAGTCTTTATAGACACAACTCTATAAAAAAAGGCCATTTTACTTAAATTCAGTCCAATTTACTTAAATTGGGTATAACCAAACTGCAATAAGCCACTAAAATCAATGCCAGGCATATTATTATCACAGAGCTGTAACAATGCCACTTTCTTACCTAAAATAAAAGAGACTGAAACATTGATACATAGGAGAATTTTAAGACGAACGTTATCAACAACAAAATCAAAAAAAAAAATAGATACAGCTTCCTAAAAGGTTGAACCTCTGGTAGTTCATTGTTTCAATGTAATAATGTTTCCAAATTTCTGCTACTGTATTATTAACAGAAAAAACTACCATTAATGCTAGACAGGGAAAGGTCAAGAATAACCAGTGTGGCACTAGATTTGGGAAAGGATTCCCCTCAGGCAAACTACCAGCACCATTTGAAAACTACAGTCAAAGAGTTTCAAGGGAGATAAGATTGAAGACTTCCACAAAAAGTCCCAAGGTTTTTTTTCAGTTCCTTAGGCACTTTTTTAAAATACGTGTACCTTCTGAAGAATTTGAGAAAGGAGAGAGTCTAATCAAGTGAAAATCCTGCCCAGATACAAAAGAATACACACATTTCTGTATAATTTCCGTAACTGCAGAGTAGCTAATTGTCTAAACACAGAGCAAGTCATCAGCAGCAAGTATTCCAGACAAGATTATGCTACTCTTGTTGCTCAAATACTCACAAACTGAACTGCCTCTCTATGAACATCATTTCCAAAGGAAACAACATACACAATTATGCTGACTTTCCACTTATGTGTCCCCACGCTCTTAACATTTCAACCTATTGGCCAGTTTCAATCAATTTGACAGAGAAGCAGTGGACTCAAGAAACAATTAAAATAAATAGCTGGATAGTGCAGAAATATCTGAACGGTACCTACTAAGAGAAAGGCTACAGTATAATACTTAATTTTCTGTTTTGTTGGCCTGCTGAAAAATCAAGCTCCCTGTTGCCATCCAGGAGTATGGAGGACGCAGGTGCAGCGGGGTGAAAGGAGAGGTAAGTAGGTCATGAGGACATGTGCAGGGATGAGTAAGAGCTCAGGGGATGCAGTTACTCACACTGTGCTTTCTCCTAGGCTTGTGCAGGACCACCTGAACAAGAACTGTGGGTGGTCCTACGTCACTGAAATAGGCTGAACTAAAGGCTGTGAAACCTGAACATGGAAAGTTAGTTTTAGAATACACATATACCAGAATCAGTCAACAATATAACAGCACAGGCGTAGTATGTTTGGCCAGTGGACAAGGACAGCAACCAAGTGACAACTGTTCAACTAGAGACATTAATCACAACATGATTTCTGTCTCACTAATATTCTCTCCATCATCCCACATTTACTCTTCTACATAATGGTTATTACAGACAGAAGCAATACCAGTCAGAATAAACTAACATCAGTCTAACTTCCACACAGTTATAAAAAGTGTCTCTGTACAACAGCTATGAGCACCCAAGAGACTCAGGAAGAACAAATCAAAGCTCTGCATGACAATAATAAACATCTGTGCCCAACTCAGATATCAATAAAAACAACAAAACAACCTTCTCATAGAAGGAATGAGTGTTGGATAAATATTCTCACAAAGTAAATATTACAGAGTCACTTTCTTCCCTCTCCTGAGGGACGCAAGGGCCAGAGAGAGAAGTTATCTCATCATACAGCAACTGCTAGGGAGTCAAAGGAAAAAAAAGTAATCATTAACATGAGAGGTTCTCAACACGAATATATTATATTCTTATTTCCTTCCTTCTGAGTCTCAGGAAGCAACGTGTTTAATTTTTCAGCTACAATTTTACATAGGGAGCACACCTTACTACTCTAGGTATGATACAAATAGACAGTCTAGAAAATCTATGAAGTATAACTTGCCAAGGCCATGGAAATTTTAGCAATCAAATTCAGTCCAAAGCTATTGCTCCTGGGTCTACCAGTGTTTTAGCAATCTGAGGATATCACTAGAAGTCTCCTTCTCATGTGCTTCGTGGCACAAAAATGCACTAAAATCCTACAGAAAAACTAAAACAACTTATGAACAGCATCATCTGTTTCCATCACAGCTTAAGTAAGGTGTTGCTTCAGCATGAAATCTAATGCCAGAGAAGTGACTGTATCTCTCTTCATTAGGCAAAAATATCTATGCAGCGGTACATTATGAGGTATAGCAATTTCCATTTCAAAATCTTGCTTCGATAGTTTTGCATAATGTGTGATCCAAAGTTTTTCCACTAATGCTGAGCTATATTTTTTTCACCATGCAGAAACATCTAGAGCCATCAGTATGTAACTAAAAATTACTAAATTTGTACTTTTAATTCTTTACAACTTTCATATTTGTTGACAAATGCTTCATCACATATATCAACCTTATATATATCAACACTTCCATTTCCCAACTCTTGGGAACCTTAACTATTCTGGAAAACGTGAATGTAGTAAGTGCATATAAAATGATGCTTCCCTGGAATGGTGTGCATGCAGTATTTCATTGCTGTATAAATACTTTTAATAAAAACATACGTATTTTAAAAAAATTCTACTTACACGGGGATGTTTTCAAAGGCATCTTCAAAATTTTCCTGCAAAAGAAAAAAAACTGTTTCAATCAAATGTGCATGTATTTTGGAACTCTTTCTGTAACACAGCAGAAAGTTACCATTACCAGATAGCACTTAATTCTGCAACATACAGTAATAATTAGAATATTCAGAGTCTACTGGCCTTTTGTTATGCTTTCAGGGCAAATCATTACCCAAACAGATACATTTCCTATGGGCCTACTACATCAAACCACAGCTAAGTTAAACCAAAGACCTCTTCTTTTCAGACTCCCAAACTTGCACCATATAAATCACAGAAGGCAATACAGACTTAGGCTTCAGGAGTTTGTGCAGCACATCTGACGTATCCAGGATGCACTCGCTGACCAGTATATTTACACATTAAAAAAAATATAAAAATTAAGTGTTCTAAGGATATAGCTGATATGCAGGTTGGCCAGAGTATACATACTAGGACTAGGATGCTTTGTAGATAGCGTGCATATACAGCCAGCTCACGCATTAGTAGCAGTTATGTGAACAGCTTGATCCAGACATCCGGAGGATGTCTCTTTCCACCAGATTCAAACCTCCTTCAATTTAGGTTCAAATTTCAAATTAAAATAAAGGAAGAGATGCACAAATGTAAAAATGGTCAGAATGGTTCAGCTCAAGGGCCATCTGTTTTTGTATCCCGTTTCCAAAATTGGTCTGTAGAAGTGTATAGCAGAGACAACAGAGCAAACAGCCCTCCCTCCTACATCCTTCCCTCCACTCCACACTTTCCAGCTTTTGGTATTCAGGGAATTCCAGGCCTTGATGTGGTTTGTCCATCTGCTGATTTTTCAGTAGATCTCTGTTCCAAGTACTGGTCTAGTCTCACGTTGATCCCATGTAGACTCCTTTTTATTCATGAGGTCATAACCTTGGTAAGGCATTTCACAATTTGTGAAATTTTGTGCAAAATAATCATTTCTACTGGAACCTGGCTCCTACTACCTTTGTTTAAAAGTCCCTAGCTTTTCAATTGAAAGACAGTGAAGAATCAATTCATACTTGCTTCTTCCTAGACACGATTTTGAAAACCTTTGTTCTATCATCCAAAGCATCTCTTTTCCAAGCCACCTTAGTCACTCCTCAAACAGAAACTATTTCCTACTTATGACTGTCCTTTCTGCTCTTTCCATCAGAGAAACTGGAAGCATGATGGAACAAATTGTTCCAATTTTTAACATATCCCAGGAATAACACTGACTTGGTGTGCAAAGGAGTAAGATAATACAAGACTCACACAGAGTATGTGACCACCAGTGGCACAAGCACTACAGTGCTTGCATCAAACCTTCCCAAAAAGTTTTCAAACCAAAGCCAACACTAATAAAAGAAACAACCTAAATGCCTTGCTAAAACACCAATTGCAGCTTACTTCAAGGCTGTCCACCCAGTTAAGACAACGCACACACTTGGAATATTGTTAGACTCACTGGCAGTGAGGTAGAGGACTAGTGTTTTAGTGGTATTTACCTTAAGCATGGTAACATGAGATTGAAGCTAACTTCATTAATACTTCAGAAGACAGACCCATGTTTCATGAAGTTTGCATTTCTCAGCGAATGCACCAGTAAATACAGCTAATAAATAATCAAACATAGTAATGACGCATTACATACTGTTTCTCTGCCATAGGACAAATTCAGCAATACACTATGTGACTGTGATCCACCCTCCAGCAAATGTTACTTTACTCATATTTTTAACAGAGGGAAAATTTCTGTTCACAAAAAACAAACTGTTGCAAAAGGACAGGACTTTTATCAACCTTCACATATAGAATATGCTACTACATCAGTTTTCAACTACTGCAATTGCATGTTCCTTATTGCCTGCAGCTGCCCCTGCCAAGGAGTAATATTAATGTATTTAAAGAAACGTTCTTAACAGACTGCCCAAATGCGCTCTTTCAAGCTAAATTTACCGGACGACAATACTATAGTAGGCAAAACACGACCTACTGTGCAGAACACAGTAATCAACTTAGAAGAAGCCAATAAAACAAAGCCTGATCTGAGAGCGGAACTGAGTTTCGAAAAGCTGAACAGAAACCAACAGGAACAAACATCCTGAACAGAAACCCTGCTACTCGTATCTCACCCCAGACACTGATAGAAGTCATCAGTCTTCTAATAAAGTGCTTCTCTGAAGACTGTTTGCCTCCTTGAGCCACTTCTAGAGACAAGAGGAGAAATTCAGCAAAATAAATAAATAAATAAAACACACTGGCAGCTTTTTGAGCACACCTCCACTTTTCCTATAAGAACAAACTTGACAAAGAAAAGTCAAGGTACTTTTAACTGTCAGGTACTTATAAAGAACAGTAACAATCAAAAGTTTACACCAAGACGTAAAAATTATCTGCGACGTGAACCTCTTGCCTGCTCTTTCAAACCTGAGAGCAGCAGCTATGTACAAGAAGAAAGGGAAAGATAATTTGCACTGTCTAGATAAGGGCCTTTTCTGCCTGGCTACTACTCGATTTTGTTCCCTGCTGTTCACACTGGTCAAATGCATGTCAAATGCATGCTAAAAAAAAAAATACCATTGCTGAAGGTGACTTCTTCTATGCTTAAAAAAGCATAGTTTTTCTGAAGTTCTCTGTGCGTTCCTATTCCCACTGCATGCAAAATGGGTATTAGAAGGCATTCAATTTGACATCTTGTTCTCATTTCCTTAACTGTCTCACAGAAGTTTGTAGTTGGCTCTACACACTCTTAGATTCCCTATATATAGAACAAAGTTGAAGGCACTAAGAGAGAAGCATAGCCATTTTCTACTCCATTCCATGCCTATTACAGCAAAAAAAGTTATATCATCCTTCCTAAGGTGTAAGGGAAAAGACTGCAATTGAAATACCCAGAACAGCTCCTCCCAGATCAAGTTCTGGGATTCATCATGTTCCTACCAAGATATAAAAGGTTTCGGAAGTACTCAGAACATATTCACTTTTTCCAGTAGTCTCTTAAAATTTACTTATAAATTAAGCCTGTTCAAGACGAGAAAAAACTTAAGAGTGAAGTGTTGCATAAAATACAGAGCATTTTGAAGACTTTAGCCTGTATATAATACACAAACGTATAGGTATGCATATAATATATATCAATTAAAAAAAAAAATCAAGTGATTGATAAAGTTTATCCATTCCACAGAGTATAGAAGCAGCCAAAAAACATGGTCAGACACATTCTTGCACATTTGACTAAAGCCTAGTAAAGTTCCCACCTTCAACTGCTCATCCCAACACTGCAACTTCCGGCTGATATGCCATAACCAAGTTCCAGAGGTGCTTGTTCATTTCAGTCTACAGCAAAGCAGATTATTTAATTCAAGCTAAATAGTTTTACTTAGCACCGATGACAGGCTGCACACAAGTTCCTTCAAGCCTAAAGTTGTGTGCAACTAAATCAACCATATTTGTGACCTCTACATTTTATCAGTGTTAGTGTAGGAATACAATTTCTTTTATTTACATGGCGGGAGAGTCTTGACAGAGACTGAGATTAACCCAGTCCTTCATACATTTCTTTCACCTGACCCAGGTCCATCCTGCAGCAAGTCCCAAGGGTCCTGCTTCAGTATATCCTTGTTATAGCAGCCACATACATTCAGTAGACATCTTCAAGAAATACAAGCTGCAATTAAATCCACAAAAAGCGCCACACAGCTTTTTTCCCAGATATGCCTCTCAGAAAAAGAAATATATTAACATTTAAATCAGTACCAAGAGAAACAGTTTAACAACCATGTCTCTCAGTACATAATGCTGGCTAATGCTGCAATCCACACATTTTTATTGCACCTTTTCCAGAAAACACGTCAATCCAAGAATTCAAAACACATGAATTTAAGTAAAACTGCCACTAGATGGCATGACAAAAACTGATTCAGATTTTTCCACAAATTTGGGAAAAAAATTGGCATAAGATTTGACAAAATAAACCTGTCTCAAAATTATTTCTCTTGAATTACATCATCTTCATTTTCTTCTGGTTGATTATTGTACCATTTCACATCTTTTTGATGCATCATTTTCAAAAGATGTGAGCAGGTGTGAAAAGAATTAAGTTTACACAACTTAGAGATAGTCATGTTTTGCAAATCCAAGAAAGTGGAAGTCAAAGAGAGACATAAACAGACAGAGCGTATTAATGAAGAAAAACCGACTGGAGTTCCTGTACTCTTTAGCAATGAGAGCAAAAACCATGCGCAGCAGACCACAATTCACCTATAAAGCCTCAAGAAAAACAACGTGCAAGTGAGACTCTTAAACTACCATAGGACGTTTATCAGTGACCGTACTCTTGTTGTAATACATTGGTAGAAAGTAGAAACAACTGCTTGCCTTGATTATTACAGAAATCCTAGCATCAAAAGTGAACTCTCCTTATTTCTACATTCACAGTAAGTCATTTAACTTTAAGCAACTTTTAGACTATATCCTATGACTCTTTGTAAATTACTGTCTTAAGTTTGCTAATTGTTTTGTCAAGCCAAGTGTTTAAACACTTGCTCTTTTCAAAGTGAAGTTGGCAAACTTGGCCAATCTAAACTATTCCTTTAAAATGCAGATTTATGACAAGATATGATTACCAAGTAAGGTATTAACGATCTAGATTCTCCCCACTGATAACAACGTAACTTCAGAAAACTAAGTCCAATAATATCTAGGATCACTAGCCATGATTTGAAGTCCATACTATACTAGGCAAGGGCTGAAAAAAAAAAGCGCCTTATCTCAAAAACATCAACATAACATGAATAAGGCTGCACATTGATTCAACAGACAACTGAGACCATTATGTGGTCTCATAATAATACTAATGATAATGGTGAAATAATACTAGCCAGAATTAAATACTGTTGCTATACCACATTTACCTGCCTAGTCACAGCTTTCTTTTGTAGGTACTAAATAGAGCACGGTTTAAGGAAAGATTTGAAGAACCATAAACTTAACAGTAATTCTCCTCCCTGGAAAGCCCACATATTAAGATATTGCAAAGCATGGGAATCTATGAAGACAGTTATATACTTAGCAACTTTAAGCTGCTTTTAGTCCTGATGCTTTTGAACAAATTTCTATTCAAGTATGGGTATACCTAATTATTTTTGTCCTCTTTTGTCTTCTGTAATTCAGCCCCATACCGTCCTTCTCATCAAAAAAAATCAATGCTAGGTGAAAGAAGAAACTGATCTACAACACTGATACTATGGACTGATACTATGGAAAAGAGGCCTTCCATATGATCTTTGTTTCTACAGCAGAACCAGTTTCCAGACAGTTTCTGTAAGTCAGCAGTCACTGCACAGTTTTATTACCAAATGGGACAGAATATTAAAAAAAAAAATATTCTGAACAAAATCTAAGTACATATGCTTTTTTTTTTCCCTTTTCTATTATGTAACTTTGTAAATATTCATTTCTCCTTAGCCTTAGCCAGGACTACATTAAAAATGATTCAAAGAAACTGATGGCTAAAAATTTTAAACTCCAAGCCCACAGGATCGACAACTTAGAATCACTGGGCATTTAAAACTTAATGGACATTATAGCAATATGCAAGCTCCTAAGAATATTACTCAAGGATACGAAAGGACAACATAACATCTTCTCCCCTTATAATTGCCTCGGCTGAACTGAGAACTGCTAACAGAGGCTGGAAAATCTCCTGAGTAAACAGCAACGCAATTAGCAAAACTCCCAGATGTGCAGCTACATGAGAGCATGGCTGACTCCAAGCCCACTGTCAGTTCTCTACTCAAGTGTTGCGCATTTGCATTATAAAAATATTGAGATTTTCTTAGTCTTCCAAGTAGACTCTGAAACTTTAACCAAAGAATTGCTAGAATAGCTCAGAGCTATCATCACAGCAAGCAACAAGTAACAAAGACCTCAGTTACTGTAATCTGGTTAACATGACACCAATCTCAGGAAAAAAACAACACAAAACATGCCACAAAAAAACAACACAAAAACCCCACAAAAGTGATATTTAACTAACAAAGAATTAGAGTAGAGTTGACACAGTTTGAAAAAAAAGGCTGATTTGAGAATATTAAAAACCTCTCTTAGTTGAAGGAACTGTAAAGACAAACACTTCAAACCTGACAAGCCCTTTTTTTACATGCTATGCTGATCTAGTTTTTAAGAGGTATCCGATAAAACATACATGTTAAGAATTAGCTGAGTAAATAAGAGGAAAAGCAGTTGTCAGTGGAAGACCGTAATTAAATTGTTTCTAACAGAATTTCTCCAAGGCTTCTTTCTGTTCAATACAGTTTTTAATCAATACTCTCAAAACGAAAATAACGCTAATGAAATGTTCAGTCATAAAGAATTAGTGGAATACAAATCAGAATAACAAAAAATACATTCCCTTTAAGTGACTGGGATCATTGAGTAAGTCACTCTCAAATGAGGAGATGCACATGTAAAAATCAAAGAAATCACACACACGGGTTGAGGTTGTATTATGGAAAGCAACAATCCTAAGAAAGACTGAAAAGTCATTTTGACAAGAAATTCAATATGAATTCCTGTTGTTAATGTGATCCTTAAATTAATCTGCAATCAGTAGAAAACAAAGTTTTAGCGTCCAACGCCAAGAGGATGAAAACTGTAAAATTTTGTCCTTTCCTAGAGTTCAGCCTTCTTGAATGTTGATAAATATGTAAGATAACAGAAAAGATCACATGAAAATAGTTCAAGAGGTAAAACACATGACTTACTGTAAAAGCTACTTAGAAGTTCAATCTTTTTGAATCATCAAATGCAGGATAGCAGAAGTACTTGCTATCTCTGGCTCATCTAAACAAACTCACAGAAACAAAATCAGTACCAGGCAAAACCTCTTCAGCTTCTTGTAAACATTAGTTTTCATTACGCCTTTTTTCTGCTGCGTCAAATTCACATTTTTCAGGCAGAGTGCTAACCACTGGAGAACACCAGTGGAATAACCATGGACACTGTCTTTCATGTCTCCAAATTAAGAGTCTGAAAAGCACACATTACAGCTAAGCACAAATTACTACGTTTGACACCAGCCAAGTGTCATGAAACTGACGGCTTTTGTTACACAAGGAGCAATTATCTGTAGTTCTGACATTACACTATGGAGAATTTGTTTAAATCAACTCATAGGCTATGACTTGAGCCAAAGATGCTTTTATGCTATCAAATTTACTGTCAGAATCCCTTTCATAGAATCAAAACAATAATGCATGTATAGATTCCTTTTTAAGTAGTTTCTGAATACTGCTCTTTCCTAGCAAAAGCATGCTCATTCTCCCTGTAACATAAAGTATCTTTTTCACAGATTACATGGATTTGATCTTGTTGCTTTAACCAACACCTACCCATGCCCCCTCCCAAAACCACTCCACTGAAGCATCAAATATCAGAAATGACTACTTCACAAAAAAGAATGATGGAGATGAACAACAGTGCAAGCTCACTGATCCAAAGTTGTGAAAGTTCAGCTTGTAATACTGCTCAGTTAAGAATAAATACATTCAGCTAAGGAAATTGGGTTTTTTGATTCATCTGCAGTAAGAGAAGTAGGGCAACATGTCTACATCCACAAACTTCAGACAGAACCTGCATGAACTAAAAAAAGAAAAGTAATTCTGAGAACTTGACCTATGAAACATAATCTGTTATGGACACCTTTTCTGCGTACTAACAATCGGATGATTGTGTCACACAAGGACAGAATTCAGCTGTTGCTTAAATCGGCAGTGGCATGAGAAAACATTACCTAGGACTGCAAATTTTTTCAGATACTAAGAGAGAAAGTAATTCCCGGCATTCAACAGGACCCAGAAGCTAATGTGTCAGTTATCTTGAGCTAATTCATGAAGTATTGATGTAAAGAATTAGTATTTTGATGAGCCAAATAACACTCAGGTTTCTTTTCATTTCAAAAATATAGATGCTTTTCACCTACTAATATTTATTCAGAACTGAGAGTATTTTGCACTATAAAGAGCTTAAAAATCACAACTTTTTAGCTACCGCTTCATTAGACTTGATGTAGTCATTTCTTATAGAAGACAGCAGTCCACTTTACAAACTAGCAGAAAAGAAAAGTAACCTGGGAATTAAATGGCATCTTAATGCTTATTGTCAAAAAAACCCAAACATATGACAGGAAAGGCATTTCGATGTTGTCTTGGCAGAGAAACAACTTGGGGGAGTATGGGAGGAGAAGACATCCCCCCAACCCTTCTTCTCTGTTGCTTTATTTGCCACTGTGACACTGGATCCTGGTATTAACAATTCGTAGCCTAGGAACAGAAACACATGAGAAACACTCGGTTCAAAGCGGAAGGAGACAATGTAGCCGTTACAAAAGAGGAAAACGATTTCCCCCTCTCAGAGCCAGAAATAGCCTTGAGACAGCAAGAATTGAAATGCACAAGTTCTGTTCTACTCGATACAATCAATTTTTACATGAAAACTAAAAAATGAAATTAATTTCTGTAAAGGAAAAAATGCATGTATTTTTGTGCTTAGGTATTATTTCAAACTTATTGGTTTGAACTATAACTATAACCCATCTGCTTTTTAAAAATTGTTCTCAAGAATATTTGCACAAAATATCAGTGTTTTTTCAGAGAGCTGAGTGGATTAATTGGTGGCTGTTTTGGAGGACCTGTGTTTTACTAGATATTTTCCACTGCAGATGAAGAACCTCAGCTGTCAGAAGCCAAAGATCAAGCTCGATCATTCAAACCTACTTATTCAATCTCATCCACGTAGAACAGCATGCTACGTTCAAGATCTCTACTACTGTGGATTACTTGTTCGGGGGTCATGCTTTAACAAAAAAAAAAAAACCACACCCCAAAAAGAAAACAGGAGTTGGTAAGATAGAACCCAGCTTTATTAGAAATTTGGTTAACTAACGAGTTGCTGAACAGTTAGTAATCCAAACAAACTTCAGTGTCATTTAGCTCAAAAATTACATGTCAGTACCCACATGAACAAAGGTTTCTCCATTACAGTCTGGAACGCAGTGGCCTTTTGATGCAGCTGCTCACCCCAAAATTACCAGAAGACATATGAAAATTGAGTCTTAAAAAATCCGCCCTCCGTTTTTTTTTTTACAGAAAACAGATGTTTGGAATGAAAGGGCCTGCCATAATTAAGTCCAACTAATCAATGTTTTAAAAAGTGGACAATTCTTACTTTGCCTTCAGCTGCATGCAAGCCAGACAATTCTTAAACGGCACACCAGCCACACTGTATACACCAGGGCAGGACTGAGAATGAACATCAACTGAAGGAATTACATTCAGTGATGTCAGTCGTTGTGGGATGGACTGGTTACATACCAGAAGAAGAAAAAAGATGTAGGCTTTTCTAAACCTACCTCTAAAGATAGGGCACAAGGCAGTCACTCTTTAGTAAACTGACATCAGTCTCGCTTGTTCTGAACGCAACTGCCTGAGTTTGTGCTGTTTTAAACAACACCTCTCCCTCATGACTGAAAAGGGGAAATAAGCAGATTCAGTTACACAGTCAGCAAGTAAAGGATCACAATATACTTCACTTTAATTGACATGCAAATTGCTGCTGTCAACAGTTATTCATGTTCAGATTCATATCCAACATTTTGCATAAAAGCAAGAGCACAGTTTCAGTTAAAGTTGGCTGAATACCAAGCTGGCTTCCCTTACTGTTTACACTGGCACCTTCCTGCTATTTGACCTGAGGGTTTTTTTGCACAAAGAGCACTTCTAAGAAGCAGAGGAATAGGTAGAACTTCATTGCTGCAACAAAGCTTTTTCCTTCGTTTTTAAATTAGTTGACCATCTTTCCTGTCCGTATCACACACATCCCTTCCGACACCCCCCGAGTCCAAAGGAGTGTCACGTAGGTTTGTATTTGTCTGTGAGTGGCGGGGGCGGGGAGACACCAAACACACAACAAAACAAACAAACCACACAGTCAATTGGGAGTTCCCAGTCCAGAACAAATGCACCGAAGTACGCTCCTCGTTGAAAATCTCTGCAGAGATTGTATATGTTACTATTCTTGATCAATTTCATTGGACAAAACCAATTGCCAAGCAATTCTAAACTGAAAGGCAAATACAGATGCACCTTGGCTGGATAAATCTTCCTTTTCTTACTGTATGAAGAGTGATTTGAGAGGAATATGAAGGCAACTAAGGAGACTGAGAAGGAGAGACAATACACAACCATTCTTCTCAAAACAGACACTACACAAGGGAAAACACTGTAAGCTTGTCCTCTCTAGCCGTAAGAAAGATTATTCAATCAAATTAATTCTTCTTGCAGCAGACATGCCTCTGAGTCTTGCAAGAACTTCGTGTCAAGCTCATTAAAGTTTTTTACAAAAACTTCAGTGTCATCATGCAATCATTTCACAGAAATTACATAAAACCCCATTAAAGTCAAAAGTAACTTTAGTATGCTATTTGTTGTGACTACGAAGTTGGCAAGACCCTTGTTACATCTTTCTAGACCTAATTTTTCTGACACATAACCATAACCAATAAGTACTAGGTACATCTCTATTTCCCAGGACACTGGACACAGCATGGATATCACTGTTGAAAGACAAAGCTGGTAAAGACTTTCCTACTTTCAGTCATCAGGATTAGCAATACACATTTAGCAAACTTCTACAAGGTTCCAAATAGACTATTCAGTTATTTTTTTTCATTCAGTAGAAGAGATGAAGACAGAATGAGAGGTTTCAGAGACAAGCAGAGGGTACTTTCAGACACTAACTGAAAGTAAGGCATTAGGTAGAGCATCAGAAACAGAACAAGTGTTTACTTTCTTATCTTGCTTGTATACAGCCAAGGCATGAGCAACCTGAAAGTCACTAGCCTCCCTGCGACTGAAATAAAAAAGCTTAGTCTTACCAATTCAGGGAAAGTTAATATTTCACAGCCAATGACATTTCACCCATTCTAGTTCAGAACTGGCCATCTCTCATCAAGTTTAACTTTCCATGACTGGCTAACCTTCACAGAAATTTCAGCTCAGACTAGACAAAGGACCACTAGACAGTTTGCTGCTAACAAAATGGTATCACTTCAAGAGATACAATCCTAACACATACAGAGGTAAGATGCCCACTTGCACTCATTTGAGTCAACACAACCTAATAAATAAAATAAAAGTTACCGTGAAGAGGAAAGAAAAACATGGTTGGAAGATCCATTCGACAAACATCAGACAACACATCTGTGCTCTTTTTGGAGCTGGAGAATCCCGATTCTACCCCTCTCATGAGAGTAGATCCGTTCAGCAGTCTCACCTAACCTTCCCACCTTCATTCCCGTATTTCAGTGTTCCTGATGTGGATGATGGGGCAAAACGTGGCAGTTTTCATCTAGGCTGCCTTATGCATTACCTTACACTCAAAATAAAAAATAAAAAAAAAACAAACCAAAACACAGTAGAATTGGAAGCGACAACAGCCAATGTAGCAAGGTCTCTAATCCACCATTAAAAGATTTTCAATTTGCAACTGGAAAAGCAGCGAGAAGTGAATGAGAAAGAAAACAAGTTCCTTAAATCACTTGTTCCATACAAATGGCCTTGGACAGGAAGGAACAGTATAGGGTTAATTTTACCCGCTTCCTACTTCCACGTTAGATATATTGCCACCATGAGCATTGATCGAATCATCTGGTAAAAGCAGTTATTTTATGGCAAGTAAAAATATTTTGCATTGCTGTTTTGTTCATTATTTGAAATCTACAACTTCCTATTTTTGCTCTGCAAAACTTCTTCATTAGTAAGTATAAGTATTTGCTACTAAACCAACTTTTCAAAAATCTGAAATCCTTAGATGTCAAGAACCAGTTTATTCAGAACCAAAGACAAAGAAATTATCTCTCCCCCAATCAAATACGTACTTTTTAGTGGGAGTGCTGTTAGTTGCAACTGAACTGAGCTGTTGACCCAGCTGATCAACGTTAGAGACAGCAAAAAACTACAACCAACCAGTACTCAAGACCAGGGGGTTAAAGAACTGGGAGGTAAAACGCATTGAGAAGGTGGTAAACACAAATATCTAATGCTGAAACAGATTATAAATCAAGACCATTTCTAAGCCACCAGTCAAAACATGTAGTAGAAGAGAGAAATAATAATAGCTTTACCCTTCAAGCAATGTGGAAACATGCCTATTTCTTGACAGACAAGGCTTAATCTCGTAATAAACAAGTGTGGGAAGTCAAAAAGACTCTACAAACTGCGTCCAAAAAAAAAAAAAAAAAATCTTTACTCTGGTTTTGTAAGAGCCATGAATCAACTTCAGAGTTATCCTGAATTGAAGACCATCTTTCCAAAACACCTGGCTGTCATAACAAAGAATCAGTCATTGATTTTCTTCCCAATTCCAGTGCTCAGAAGAGAAATAATGCCATCATTTTCACTACATGAAAGGATATCAGCTATACTTTGATGGCGTAATGCTTGATGCCATAGCTATAGGCTTTGGAACTCTTCTAGTATCATGTTTTTTCAGGACAACTGGTGTCTTATCTACCATGAAGAATTTCATAGCTTATACAAGGAGGCTTTCTAAAGATCTCATTTAAATGCACTTCAGTTGTCATACTTCCAGACTTCCTCATCTCATTCACACAACAATGTGCTTTATGGGTTTTAAAAAAACAAAAAAGTACACACAGATTAGTCCAACCAAGACAATAAGAACTGCTCAAGTCACACCTATACTGCAATCCGCTGTAAGAAAGGACTGCACGATCAGCATAAGGGGGTGCTGTTGCTAGAGCATTCACATACTTTAGAGAGAGGTTTATTATTATTGCTTGGTATTTGGTACAACTGGAAGCAGTTTAAAGAACAGGACTCAAATAATTTCTTTTTAAATAATAATAAAGAACTTGCAGTTTTATCTTGGTGTCGTGACACACCGATAGCACATCCGAACAGAATGTGAGGTCTCTGAAGTAAAACATCAACTGTGCTTGTACCATGAAGAGAAACAGTCACTTATGAAAGAGCAAGCAAGAGGAGTATCAGTGCTTGCCATCAGTTTGTCATTAGATAAAATTCTAAAAGTGTTATCGGAATTATTAATAATATGTTCTCATCATTACAAGAGTTAGTATCCAGTTCTGTCAGTCCTGGGCATAAGAGGTTTAACATTGTTTGGTGGTGTTTTTTTAGAAAAAACTATGCTAAAAAAAAAAAAAGCATTTGCGATTGAGATCTAAATACATTTAATAAATTAGCAAGCCCTTCTCCAGCAAAGATCTCTTGTTAGCATACAACAGTTCCCAAGCCTTGATGAGGTCTCCAATTCCACGACCAAGTTAATGTTAAGCATGGGTAGCTTTCAGCAGGAAGCAGCAAAACTTCAGTTCCAGTCTCTCTGTCCTCATCCCACAACATATCTGACTTTTTGTAATGCAACGTACCACATTGCAGACAGAAAAAAAAAAAAACCAACAAAAGAAACAAATTCACATAGTTTTGCCATTTTTTAAAATAGAAGAATCTCACACAGATCAGTATGGATCAAACAGAAAGATATAGTGTAAGTCAAGCTGCAATTACAAACTGAGAGTCAGTCTTGACTCAGCATAAGAAAGTAGACACAGTGGAGACCACTTTCCAGTAAAGGAAAAAGGGTAAAATATAAATAGCTAAGCGGAAGAGCATATTGTGTTGTCCTGAACTTTACTAAACAATTTCAAATAAAGATGCTTGATGCTCACTACTTCCATAGATTCCTAAATCTAAGAAAATTATGTAACAGGTTCACCACACACTTACTATAGACTTATCCACACAAAAGCATCACCTCTTACGAATTACGGTTCCCTTAGAGGGGTATTTTGACAGCGTTCCAGAATGCTTACCAATTTCAATGTAATCAACAATACTAAATAAGTGTCATTACAGAGGCACCACCTTGGAACTGCTGATATTAATACTTCTCAGAGATGACCCCAAGCTGGGGAATAAAACATGTTTACCTCATATTAAAGATGATTCAGTGCCAGCTTTGCCTATAACTAGTCAAAAAAGAAAAATATGAAAGAGACATTAATATGAGCATCTTGGGTATGCCTCTGCCATCTCCCTCAGGTTAAATATCCTCTTGACTACACAGCTGATTACTCATTTGTACAGAATGCAACAGCAGTTGCTGCATATTTATCACCACAAAATTCTATTTCATAGTGAAAATCAATTTAAGTGATTTTTCTTAACTGGTTCATTTCCTTTAAAAGAAGTTCTTGCTGCAATAACAGTAATTCCAACAACCCTATTTACAACAATGTTGTTCTCATTACGGAACTTGAAAGTCTCTACAGGTATCTTCTGATCCACCAGCAGTACTAACTGCAATAACAAAACAGCAGAGCTTTAGAAGCCAACATTATCTACAGTTAGAAGTGTCTGTAATACAGGATTAAAGCAATGACTTTTGTCCAGAGCACAGCTTGTTCCTCCAATGCAAGACAGATACAGGCCACCTTCCATCTCTCCTAGAAATAATCAGATGTTTTTCATCAATAGAAAAGCATCCTTTTAAGGACACAGCAACTTAACCTCATTACTAGTATAAAATAAACTAATTATTAACTGATTTATACACATGTTCTAGAGAGTTTGTTCTTTCCACCAGGAAGAAAGCGAGACAGACAGACACCTAACACAGAAATATAATGTCACATTCAGACCAAGTGTCACATTAAATTACACTAAGCAGAATCAGACCTTGACTTAACCAGGCAGTAAGCTAAAGTGTTAGTTCTTCCTAGGCTACTTACAGGCAAGCACAAACAGAACACATTCTCATCTGAAGTCATGAGGATAACCCTTACCAAAAAAACAAACAAACAAAAAAAAAACCACCACAAGTAACATGTGCCTTCAAATTTCATTAACATAAAGTAAGAGTTAACCTATTAACATCCCCCTTCAGTTTTGTTAATGTGTCAAGTGTCTATGGCTTTCCTTCTTCAGTCAAGACTCGCCCTACTTTAACTCCTCACCCAGTCTATCCCCAAGCGGAGCATGGTATTTCCTCAGGCATTGCAGGACAGCTGCAAGATCCAGAAGAGGGACACCGGATAGACTACACAGGTGCACAGAAAGCAGCATGCATTTCCCCTATAGAAGTCGTAACATTTACTTAAGCATTGAAGCTTGTCAGAAAGGTGCAGTTCCCACCCCACATGCACACTCCCCGTACAGCTTACTGATGTCATGAGGAATTTATAACCTTGGAAGTTCTTGCTGGAGTGTAATAACAAGGACAGAGTAAATACACAGCTGTTACCAGATTCATCACTTCTTCTACCCGAAGGGTCACTTTACCACAAATGTAAGGTTACAGCATGTCAATGCCTCTAGGCAACTGGCTCATGCACACACACTCCCTCCTCCAGAGAGGGTTATAGCCCTCATTTGGTGCTTTGCGTTGTATACTCACAGGCTATCAGAGCACTGGCTCCTTTACACCAAGCCCACACTGTAGCAAGTGTCCGGTGAACTGGCCGCCATGACACTGCGCAAAAGGCAATCCCACATGACCGCACGGTCCAATCTACAGCGCTGAACCTCTGCACACCACTTCCTCCCGGCAGCACCCAGAGACAAAAAAACAGAAAAGCTGAACCCGTCACACAAGACATAGTATACTACTTTTAACTATGGAAGGAGAAGTATCAGCCTGACAATTATTCCAGGCTGCCAGGGAACTATTTATGTCACAAGTGACCTCTGCCCATTGCTGGTATCCATATCCATTTTCACTATACCCATGGTCATTATATACTAGAAAGTTTTTATTAATTTGTGGAGGCTGTTGCAAAATTTTTTGAAATCTCACATGTGACTTTTTAACTACTTCTTCAGACCATGCAAAAAACACTTACCAAAAGGCAAGACTTCAAAGTAAGAAAGATATAATTTAGGCCAATTTCTGCAACTATTAAAATGTAAGTTCAGTAGTTTCCAGAACTCACCTACGTAATATAAAGAGACAACTGCTACTGTAAAGTATGATCTACACAGGTACAAAACAGACAACTCATATGAAGTTTATCTTCCCAGCGTAAACCTGCATGCTTTATTGCCTCTACAGCATAGACCAAAGCTAAAACAAACACAAAAGTCCAAACACAAAACTTCGTGTTTGACTTCAGTCAAGGACAAGAGGAACGTGCTTCAGAGACCTGTGAGAAGGCAAGCCCTGTATCCTGGGTTGCCATCAAGAGATGTAACCTCAGCTTCCCCTTCTTGCACTCTACCTGTCCTTGTAACAGCAGAGGATTTCCACAAGCACAAAGCAACACACATCAGGGAAGTTACGTGGGTTTAAAAGAAAAAAAAACAAAACCAACCCAAAATGTTAACAACACCAGAAAAGTCAGCTCTTTCAGGTAAGTTCCCTTCGCTGCTCCACCGGAGCGACACGCACACACGAACACTGACAGGAATTCAAGGCAACGGCATAAATCCCACTGGCCAAGGGAGGCTGCTTTTTGTAGAGAAACTAGCTAAAACGGACCATAAAGTACATCCCATGGTTGCAACTCTTAAACCATTCAGAGAAAGCACACAAGCCCCCTCCTACTACCCCATCTCTAGTCCTTGTCCCCAGCTCTTTTTTTACTTCTCCTTCAATTGTGCCAGTGCAGTTACCTTTGATGACACACCTGTAAGCTGAACAACTTAGCTGATTCAGCATGAAACCGCAAAAACAGGCACCATGGACACAGAGCTGTACAGTCTCCCCAGTAACTACTTGCTGACTTTCCCTTAGAGAACCAACATCCTCCTCTTCACTCAGGCACATCGCTACTTAAAGCTGCAAGCTCACTTTTTGACGACTCCAATGTACAAACTCACAACAAGCGCTAATTCAGAAAGCAGTTAGGAGGAGTCCTCCACGGTGGAACTCTGAACTGCAGAAGAAGAGAATAAATACAGAGTATGACTTCCAAGAGGGTCCTCCTACCTCGGACCTGATTTGTGATGTTGGCATCTATACTTCTGTTTCCAGTTCATAAAAAAGTACAAAGCTGGGACAACTTGCACTTACTTTGCACTTCCATGACAAACATATCACTGAATCGACTCAAATGGAAGATAAAAATCCCACCATTCAAATAAGCAAAATGGATTTCCAAACAGCCTACCATAATATTTTTTTTTTTACCTGGACCTTACCAGTCTTTTGGTGTTCACTTACTGAGAAATATGTTCACTCTGAAACTTAACTACACAACTTGTGCCACCTCTTCTACTCAGCATGACTTGAATTTACATAGTTCACATTTAGCAGAAGTTGCAGCACTTTGGCAAAGTGTCAGACTAACCATTCCATCTTCTAAAAGGGACTGGCCATGAGCTACCCCGTATTTTCTGCTGATAGAGGGAGCTATAGCCATATATAGCTCTTTAATCCAAATTACATTAAAAGACACAGACACTGAGCTGCTGCTGAATCTCTCTTTCCCAAGGTTTTAAAGAGACTTTGCTTAAGCTCAGTAGAACGCAGCTTAACAGAGCCAGCTACTTCAGTGGTGTCAAGTAGCAGTACACAGGCAGATATGTTTAACTGGATTTTCCAGAGTTGCGTGTGTTTTTCATGCTAAGATTCTCCATCTGGACAAGGCACAGATTTAGATATTCGTTAATACTATGTTTAAGCCACTGAGTCTTACCTTAAAGTTCTTCCTCTGGTCCAAGTCACACACTTAAATTTAGCTAACTGCTTTGTCTCCAAAGTTTAGTTCCTATGCTTTCCACACTTCCCTTGACAAAGAACATAATAATTAACATGACTAATATATGATAAAGATGTAAGGATATAATAACATAATAATTAGATTAAAATGGCTCAAACACACAGACTCCACCCCCTTCTCCCTCAATGCAGTTAACAGGATTACTTTCCAAAATATTTTCCTTGCTGGGAAGGTCTTAACAAACTGTACTTCATAAAGTATTCAGTTATGCTACAGTTTATTAAAAATTAAGTCAAGAAGCACTTAAGCTTCACATCACATACTATGATTCTTTTCAAAGTCATTATTTGTAACTGTTTTCATGACAAATTATTGTGTCCCCAAATTAAAGTGGGAAAGTTTTATAGAGAACGTGGAATACTTCAGTTTTTGACATGTTTCTTCAGCACCTTCTAGCCAGGTGAGCTACAAGAACCCTAAAGATCTGCATAAGCTTGTCTCATCTAAAAAGCCTCTTTACCAAAGCCACAACTGGTAATTCTACACCTCCACAGTATTTTCAGCAGCAAGCTCAGGTTTTGCCACAGGACCTTAGAGCAGCCATTTAACAGTGAATTACTACTCATACTTCCTTTAAAAAAATGAAAATATTAAATGAAAAAAGTAATTTGCTCCAGCCCTGGAAGCTTACTAAGTTTGCAGAAAAGAAAAAAGAACCATGACATAAAGAACAAGTTTAGCTAGCTGCCTCACTGGTGTGGGTATCAACAGTCCTAAGGGACAGAACCCAGGTAAAACATCTTCTTCCTAGTCCATTATTCTGTGTTGAAAACAAAAGCCAGTGTGACATATTTTAACTTTATAATCACACTTCCCTCAACTAAAGCTAATAAGAATATTTCTTCTTTCTTCTGGCCACCTACTACTAGCTACAGCCAAGTATTATTACTCACTAAACACTATGCTTCTTAGAACAACCAGTACTGCCAATAGGTGCCCGGCACAGAAGTTACTGTCTTCAGAAACAGGTTTCCTCCAAACTTCTTCTCTGTTTTGATGACAGACTGTCCTTGTACATCCTCTAATAAGAGGATTTCTGGAGAGCAAGAGTGCGTGTGATGCTGGCTTCTGGGGACGAGAAGAAATCAAAGCAGTGCTGCACACCGGAACACTGGCTTGCAAAGTTTACTTACTACTCTGTTGCACAGTGAATGCATAAGAGAAGTGCAATAAAAACACAATACATTCACTACATCATAACAAAAAATATCACTGCTACTAAGGTCTGAGGTATTAGATTATTTTGCCTTACTCTGTGGTAACAGCGTTGCTTCCTTACTCCAGACTAAGATGACAGGCAAGCCTTGCTTGATAAGAAAATCTTGCTTTTAGCACCTGGTGTTTGGGCGAAAGTCCACAGGTCTGTGATATTTACTTACTATTGGCTTAGCCAAAATGTTCGTTGAACGTGAGAGGGCTTAGAAAAGCAGCAGAAGAAATTTTTAGCACTCATACAAATTCTCACACTTCTGACTATCTAAGCAGACACCTCACCACCTATGGCACAAGGGTCTTGGACATGCACAGGCTCTAACCAGAACACACATCAACAGCAGCACAGATCCACCTCTGACAGCCGATTCTCAGATCTTCAGTTGCACGATTTTGCTCCCTTTTCAAAACAAGAGCAGTGATCCACCATTTCTGCTCCCTCAAGTATAATATTGTTTTTATTAATCCAGAAAAACAGCATGTGTGAAAATCACTGCCAACCAGATGGATGTGGTCTGTCAGGCTGTATTCCTGCCAGCCTGTCGCCAGCAAGTATGATCTTATCTCCACTTTCTGTGCTGGTGCCACACAGGAAGAGAAAGCCCTACTACTTGTTTGAAACTTTCCTTGCTATTGCAAGTCCTTTTTGTTAGGTAAGCTATAGGAGACTTGCTTAACGAGACAAGAGGCATAAGATCACAGACGCTTATCACCTACTCATATATTGAGTCATCCTGGTCCATGCTGCTAGGTAAGGTGTGGTCTGCCAAGAAGCAATTAAGCTCCTTTTCTCTTTCAACATGCAACCTCTTTGCCAAGAGAGGGGCCCAACAAGAATCTTTATCCAAGCCATTGACCTCTGGCAGTTCCAACAAGCCCATCAGGTCTAGAGGTTTTTCCAAGCCTACTGGCACCAAAATGTCAACAAAGGAAGAACATACATTTGCAGAATCAAACATGCTTCCACAAAGTCGTAATTCTCACACAGATTTACTGGAACTACAAGAAGCAATCTATCCCCCTTTAAGTTTATGTATAAAGTAGAACTGTCTTTCCATATAGTGGATGGCAAGCTTTTAGCTACAATTACCAAGACAGCTGTAGCCATAAGGACAGTAACTTCCACTGCTCAAAGTAAAGGCTTCATTAAAACATACTAGATGGTACTTTCCACAACAGAACAACAATAGCTCAAAATACAATGAAAACCCAAAACCTTACGAAAAAAGCTGACTCTTTTTGTTCTACTTTTTTTCCATCTGTATACAAAATAAATATCACCACCTCACCCCCCAAAAAAAAACCCCACAGAAAAGAGAAGTAAAGGCAAATTATAACAGACAAACAAATTCACTTCATGGGTACTTAGCTCTCCCAGAAGTTTATCTGTCAGTTCTGCCTCCCTAAGAGGCATCTGGTGCTTTCCACAGTAACCCCACCTTTTCCCATATCTCCAGTATCTTTTATCCCTCACTCTGAGGAGGAACAGCACACTGATTAACCCAAGTGAACATTAAATAAGAAAGTTTAATTGGAACACGTTACATACACTTCCTTTTCCCCTCCAGGAAACAAATAAAGACTTAAGCCACACTTTTTTTTATCTACCCGGCTTTCAAATTCAGTCACAGGCAACCAAGGGCAAGCTCTAGAAATGGAAAAATGTGAACAAAAAAAATTAGCCATCTCAGAACAATAAAGATAATATAAAATTGGAGTACACATCCCTACCTTGAATAGGTGGTCATAAGGAAAAATGACACCTCACAACAGGTACATCTACAGGCAAAACAAAGTTTTATTTGAAATAAAGAACCTCAGAAACAGAGACAGCAACCTAATTTTATTTAATAAAGAAGAAATTACTAGTCATGCATAGTTTTCCTGTGGTCCTTTTCTCATCTGTGCTGCTGGAATAGCTTGCCCCTCATCTTAGATGTAGATGTGTTCTGACAGTAGGAGAGGCCAAAACAGGAACAGGAAAAACGGATGAGCTATGTGCCAAAGCACAAGCCTTTGGAATAAGCTGACAAAAGGAGTACAAATTTTATGTTCTTCAGTTAGGCAAGATCTACTTCTCAAAGAGACAAAACCATACAAATCAGATTAGAATGTTTTAAAAACAATCCCCCTTCATGAGAGCAAGTGCCCTCACTACCCCTTCCCAACTCCATATTCCCAACATATTCTTCACTTTTTAAGGTAAAAAAGGCACCACAGCGGCTTGTTTCCAGCTTCTCAAAGTCTTTGGGGGACTGCAGCTACCACAGTTTCTCACCACTGAGACTCTTCTTCCAGGCTGGAATTACCAAACAAAACTGGTGAAGAGTCCTCAGTGTAAAAATGAGAGAGAGAACGGCCAGTAATGCATGGTTCTATAATTTATTCTAAGGTACATTATTATATTAAGCTACTGGCGGAAAGAAGCACACCACTAGCAAGTTCTTTGATCATAAGTGCAGCAGCCACTGAAGTAGTGGATGAAAAGCTTGAGTACTTAAACAGAGTACTAACCAGTACTAAACAGCTTTTGAGTTAAAGACAATGCTGGTTTCATTTTGAAATTAGCTCTGAAGATAAACTGTCCAGGCTGATAAAGCCAGCCTATACAGTGTTTGTCCCTGCTTGGGCAGTTCAAGAGAGTACAGCACGCATCATTACCTAAGTTTTCCTTAATAGGTTAGTTTAGAGCTGAGGCACAGATTAGCTGAATTGGCCAAGCTGTCCTTAATACAAGCCTTAGAGTTAACCACAGCAAGGGCACCAAATCACTTTCAGATTTGTGTATAATCCTTAGTCTGGCTGACTGTGGCCAAACAAGGCATTTTTTTTAGCATCTAGATACTTCTTGATCGTGATCCCTTTCTGCCTGGCCACAACCCTCACATGCACAAAGGCCAAGGTTGGGTTTGGTTTTTTTTTTTAATGGATAGGGAATCCCCAAGTAACCAATTAAGCTGGCTTTAAGACTTTGAAAAACCAGGGCAGCACAGAGTGAACTTAATGGGAAGCAGATCTGACCCACTATTTTAAGTAATCTTTAGAGGTTGGGGGGGGGGGGAGAAGGCTTAAAGTTTTGCTTGAAGTCTCTGCAGTAGCTGGGAGTGCTATTTTGCCCTTAAAGCTAAGCATATCTGTCCTAGATTTGCAACCTCTTCCAAAAGAATACTAGTATGAGTACTTTTAGTGGGTGAATTTAGTGTCATATAGCGGTTTATGGGCCGATGGCATATCACATTCTGAGTTCACAAGCACACCACAGGTGGGCACTTTCACTCTGATCATGTAGCATCCAGGAAACTGCTTCCTAGTAGAGGACGACCGCGTGCACTCTAACATCCAGAAAGCAACACTGCACAGGAAAATCCCGAGTTTAATAACCATTTGTGTTCCCAGATGAGCATACCCATAACACCATCTCATTAATACAGCCTCTTCGGCTTAGGTCTCCAATTCCTGTTGGTGTTTTTTAAAACAAACAAACAAAACCCACCAGACTACTACACTTGCATTAGTTGGGGAAAAAAACCAAAAACTTATTTACACTTCATACCACTTCCTCGCCATGCCCACCGGAAGGCCACAGCTGCAGGACAATGAGGCATAAATCAGCAAAAAAATTAAATATAGATAAACATGGTATCTGGGCACTTCCTTGAGCTGCAAGAAGCATAAGGGAAACCACAAATTTTACTCATCAGGGACTACAGCAGGGGGCAGCTACCTGCTACCTTAAGCTTGGACTTTAGAAGCAGGGTTCTTGCTGGTCAGTGTCCTTTTAAGTAGGAAACAACTTCAAGGTTTAACGTAAGATATCCTTCTTCAAAGCTTCAGGGATGAAGAAGTATTCATCTGTCCCCGCAAAGCAAAATTCTATGCCAAAAGCTATGCTCCTATAGTGCTGAGCATGTACACTTAAATCAGGAAGCGGAGTTCCCATCTGCCATGTTCCATGTAAACAACATTATTTAGATGCATGCAGTTCTTATGAACAAAGCTAATAGTAATATTCCTCAGCTTCAGTTTCCCAATATCATGAATGTTGCAAACACTTTAAAAAAAATCTAAGACACTTAAAAGCAATTACCTCGTGCATGAAGTGCTGAAATTGCATCTACCTTAGTAGTAAAGAGATTGTGGTGAATCTGTAGACGCATGCAGCCTACAGTGGTCTAGACAACTTCTATTACAGAAGCAGTGACTCCCCAAGATCAAGCCACTGTCTGCCCTCCCGTCCTGAACTCTGGGATCTCACCCTGAAAAATCCAACACTCGCTCCATTACCAATTCTGGTCTGTTTCAGGCTCCAGGGAATCAAGCACAAGTCTCTGCAAAAAGCATGAGGTCTTTCAAGCTCATCTGGAAAAAGCTTTGCACTTTTAGCAGACTATTGCTCAAATAAAGCCTCTTCCAGGTGCTTTTATGCCTACCTTTCCATTTGTTTGCATGGCAGCTTCTTTTCCTCTAATAAAGCATTGACACTTAACAGCGAACTTTCTGAAGAATATTCTTCCCGATTGCTACCACAGGGCAGCTGGCTACAACTAAGTTGCTAAATACCTGTTTTAACAATTGTGAATTCCAACTACTTGCTTACTGAGAGCAGCAAGAGTTTATTAATAACTTGTTTTCACTGGTACTACTCTTTATATCTGAAACAAAACTCAGCTCCGCAGAAATCACTCCATGACCTTGCAGTGATTCACTCCAGTATACAATGAGATTTAAGCATTTCACATCCTCTTCATGTTATGCCTCCACACTATAACCTTAGAAGTAGCAACTTTTATAGCACGCTCTGAAATACAGACTAGTATATATCCCCACTTTCCAACTGAGAAAAAGCTGGTTTTTATCATCTCTTCCAAGAATGGCTTCTGCAACTGCCAAATACAAAACATGAGGATTCCACCAAACTACATAGCGTACCAAGTCCTACATACACATTTGTCAGTTGCCCTGTTGTATGAAACACTGCCTCACCTCAGAAACGAGGCACTGGTTGCATGCCTGTTTTCAAAACTCACCCTAACAAGTTTTTAAAAAAAAACAAAACAAAACAAAAAAAAAACAACACAACTATTACATAATCATATGATTCATAAGTTTTCTTCAGCAAAGTTCAGCCGGAGGCATGCCTTACAAACCTTTTTGAAGAAGCTGTTGAATGTACGTAATGCTAAAATCGTTCATTTTAGACTGTACAGTCAGAAATCAAGTCAACATTCCCACATGCACAGCCTCCAGTTAAAACTGCCTCAGTTTTGCAGTATCCTTCTCAAAAACTAGCCTAGAAGATCCCTTACTACCACCAACCTTCTGAGACGTGTTATCAACGATTCTGCTATGGCATTTTTCTGGACTGAGAGGATACGAGGAAAATCTAAAAGTTAAAAAAAGGTGATCACTTGAAGGGATCGTTTTTTGGATTAACCGAAACAACAGGGAAATGATAAACTCCAGTCTATAATACCTCTCACATCAAGTACGGTCCTGCCTGATTTCACTTCCCAGCCATAGAACCACCCAACCCGCCTGTGGAAGACCCACGAAGGAGGATCCGCACCCTCCCGGACCACCCGGGCAGCAAAGGCTTTCCGTGCCACCCGCCCCCGCCTGGCGGCCGCGCTGGCCCTCCAGCCGACGGCAGGCAGCGGTGCCGCCCGCACACCTGCGCTGCGCCCCCCGCCCCATACCGGCCGGGCCGGTGGACGCGCGGGGGTCGCGCCTCCCGCCGCCGCCGGGAGAAACGCGCACCGGGGAGGCGGCGCAGCAAACTCGCTCGGAGCAGCGGAGGGGCGCAACTCTGAGGCGGAGCCGGGTTTCAAAAAAAAAGAAAGAAGAAAAATTTAAAAAAAGGAGAAAAATAAAAACAAAGGCGGGCGGCGAGGGGTGCGGGAAGGGGCTGCCCGCGGCTCCGCCGCCGGGACAACTTTCCCCAACTCCCGGCGGCTCCTCGCCCCGCTGGCGGCCGGGCCGGCCCTGGGAGGAGGCGGCTGCCCGGCTGGGCGCCCGCCCGGCCCCAGCGCGGCGGCAGGCGGCGGCGGCGCGGGGCAGGTGGGGGGCCGGGATGCCGGCGGAGACGGGCCCCCGCCCGCGCCTCCCGCCGCCGCTGCGCCGGCAGAGGACGACCGACCGCTGCCCGCACGCCCGGAGCCCTCTCGCCGCCTCCCTCCGGTTACCTCCTCGCCGCCGCCGCTCTCCTCCGTGCCGTTTCCTACGCTCGCCATGTTCCCGCTCCGCTGCCCGCCGCGCCGGGGTGACTGCAGCCGCCGCACCCCGTCCCGCTCCCCACCGCCCAGCGGCGGTCCCCGCCCCCCGCACTTCCCGGCCGCCCCCGCTCGGCCCGGCCCGGCCCGGCCCCGCCGCCTGCCCCCCGCCTCGTCCGTACGGGGCCGCGCTCGCCACCTCCTCCCCGCCCCGGCCGCCTCACAACTCCGGTGGCCGCGCCCCCTCATTTGCATCGCGCGCCCCGCCCCCGCCGCTCGCGCCCTGCCGCTCGCGCGGCGCCCCGGCCGCCCAACGACCGTTAGTGGCCGGCCCCGGCCAACCGCCAACCCTGCCGCACGGCCGGGGCGGCAGGGCAGTGCCCCTGACGCCGTCCCGGCCCCTTGGGCCGGTCGGAGGATGAGGTTGGCCGGCTCGGCCTTTGGGGCAAGCGGCGCGTCGTCCCAAGCTCATGCCGAGGCCTCCTTCCCGAGGCCGTGCTCCTTCCTGCCGCCCCACGCCCAGCCACCCTGCGGCTTGCGGGCCCGCGCCGCCGTAACCACCAACGCCGGCCAAAGGGCCGTGAAGCTTCGTTCAGTCATTCCCTCAGTGTCCCTGCAGTCCCCTCAGTTGCCTGAACGGTGCCCAGTTCACCTGAAGCAGTGCTGCCGGACTGGTGCTTCTGTGCCGTGTGCCACCGGCCTCCTCGCTGGCCCGCCGCGGGGCCCAGCCGGCTGCTGCAGAGGAAGGAAAGTGCAGGCTGTGCTGCCGTGTCTGCTTTGGAGCTTGTCTGAAGGGACCTCAGACAGCACTGCGTGCAAGCGGACCACCCGATGCGTCCGTTGTTGTCAGTCTGCTCCAGGTATTCGCTACCTGAAGTCCAGGAGAAACTTGAGCCTGCAATCCTTCAGCACCCTGCGGCCAGGCTCTGTGGAAGAGCTGCTCCATCACCATTGACTACTACTTGAGAAGAAAGTTTGCAAAGCAGCCGGCTCTCTGCGAAGAACTCTTAGATTCCCCCACCCTGCCTTATCCTGTTGTCAGTTAACAGTATCATAATGCTCTTCGCTAAAAATCTACCAATTTCTGCTTCTCCCTGTTATGCCAGCTGAGGTCAAGTACTACTAAAAAGCAGGTAGTGTGACGGCCATCTCCACTTCCTACAGGTTACTTCTCTGTCACAGGGCCTGTTAAAAAATACATATAGTTTTGATATACTAGTTTTGATTAGAACCAGAGACAGATGAAGCGAGAGAGAGAACTGAACAGAATCAGCTAGCCAGGAGGTAGATACAGTTTAAGAGCTTTTTGCAAGATGGGATTACAGTCTAGAGATAAGCAAGGTCCTTCAGTCTAAGAAGAGGCAGAAATACATGCTTTCAGTGTAGACTAGCAACTTAAGTGTTCCCATTAGTCTTAGGTAGACTGTACTGCTGTATCCGCTCTGCTATTTTTACCCAGCCAAGCTAAGTAAAAGGGGGAGGGGAACCTAATTTGAGTATGTTCATTTGTCCTGCAAGATCGCACTCTTCTCAGTTAAGGTGTCACAGACCCATTGTTCTCCCATATCCCTACTGCACTTGAGTATGTTTCTTCACTGGCAACTTGTTGGAAGATATGCCAGTGATATTAATATACTTCTCCAGGACTGATCTGAAGCACATGAAGCATACCAGCAGTGCAAATGCAGTAGACAGGCCCATACATGCTTTGTATTTGACTCACAGCACAGTCATGTCTGCCCACACAACTCCACCTGAAGCTTGAGATTACCATTACATCAGAATTTTATACTGTTCATGGGAATTATACAAGTTATCATCCTCTGTTGAAGACATGACTCCCTTTCTATTTTTCAGCTCCAAAGGCAATCCCTTTGAGATGTCCTTTTGCTTAGAGCAGCAGGCTACCTCCATTTCAAAAACAGTTTTTAACCGGTATTATTCTATAACAGAATACTGTGGGGTACATAACGTACGAGTAGGATAGCTAACACACAAGGTCTCCAAGTTCTAGAAACATGGTCCTTAAACATGAGAACCAGTTACACCATTCCGTAGGAGCCACACACCTAGGCAGTTATGCACTGCCAGTTTTAGCCACAGAGAATAAAAACTTAGCCTGATTCCTTATGTTCCTGTAGAAACTGTTAATGGACTATAGCACCAGCACTTTTAGAGTTAGGTTGAGGAAATCACACTAACATGCAGAGTTTGTAGTCATGAGTAGTTACTCTCTGCGTAGGAGATAGAACTGTCTGAGTCAGAGGTTCAGTTAATACACTCAGCAAGTTCAAGACCAAGGTCTAGCTCAACACCACTTTGTCATGATTACCTCTTGATAGGTTTCAGTTATATTGTTGTATTTTTTCCTCCCCACCAAGTCCTTTAGCTCATTTACACTCTTTTGGGCAGATTTAAGGCTATATCTATCAGTGACCTTCCTCTGGTCAGGACAAAGATGCATGCTAAAATAATCATGGTGGAGATAACTACATCATGTCATTCCCAACCGAGGTAGCTAAGGCATGAAAATTGCTACTGAAGTATGAGTACAGGCCCTGTGAATGGCAGAGCCATTACTGAGTTTTGCCTGGTCTTTAGCAGGCTGCCACAGGGCATGCTCCCATTTAACTCATTGTAATAATAGTCAAAAGAGTCTCAAAGCCACCCCACCCCTCATCGGCTTTAATCAATTTAATCATTATTCCCCTTCTCCCTTGAAATTTAAGCATTAAAGAAAAGCCTTACAAATTCCTCTTCCTCTTACAGTTTTCCATTTGTAAAAAAACTAAACCAAACAAAAAACACAACTTCTGAAGGAATATGGACAAGAATTAATAGGTCTTAATCCTCTGGGAAGAGAAGCCTGCTGCAGTTCCCAGACAGCTCTAGTTTCTATCCATTTGAATGTAGGTATCTTTGCAGCAAGAATTAGGAGGATTATGAGCTGATTACTAATCTTTCAGAGAGCATTCAGAGAGCATTCCAGTGGAGGTGTTGAAAGGATTTTGCCGAGATCTGACAGAGAAGTCAAGACCTTGAGAGACCGTTCCTCTCTAGCTGGCATAGCTATATAGAATTCCCACCCAGAAGAATCTTGCCTACATTTTCCCCCATCTTCATAAGCCATCACCTGCATGCTGCTGTGTTAACACTACCTGCATATTTGATAGGTCTGCTAGTGTTTCCTCCTGCAGTATAGCTATTCACTGGGAATTTGCCTCATTATAAGAATTCATGGGACAATGAGGAAAAATAAATCTTTTTTTGAGCTTCTGTAATCAAATAGAGATCTGACAAGGATGAAAAGTCTTATTCTGCCCCTCATGATCAGACAATATGGAAGAATAAAATCAACTTCAGTATAAACACCTGGTACTGATCTAGTTTTCTTGAGGACTAGAAAATAGTCCTTGAGAATAGGCCCACAGTGAAAAGCCTAGGAAGTTGCCTTAGCATTCCTGCAGCTACTTTCGAGTAGGGTTAGACTGTCTCAGACCCATTCAAACAGAAGAACTGTAGATAACAATCATCAATTAGCAGATTCCCTGATGGAGGTAGGGCAAGTGAGCAAGACAGAAACCAAGTCCCACCTAGCTCCAGAAGTACTGTTTCATAAACTACCTATTAGGACAATGAGTACTCTGAGCAGTGCAAACTGTATGTGAATCTACCCACATAAATACACCATGAAAGATTTGCTGAGAGAGTAAGAATCACCATGTTTGAGGAATATCTTTCAAGATCAAGAGACTGAAATTTGTTACTGCTGCACTGAGTTAGAAGCCAGCTAAGCAAAAAAACCAATTTGCAGTAACTTAGCAAAGATAATAATTTACAAAAAACCTGTAACAAGAGCCAGATGTAACAGACGAGAGAAAAATTGATGAGGGTGCATTCTGTTATGGATTATAACAGCCATGCCGTAACCTCTAGGCAATTAATTTTTTTTTAGCCAGCACTAATTTTGCCAATTAAGATGAAGCAAGGCCTCTTCCTGACAGGGACCAGTATAAAAATATTGGTTTTTTCGCAGAGATTACTATAGCAACAGCAGTAACCCCTTTAGAGTTAAAACACATGAGAGTGCATTGATGCATACATGTTGTTGTATGAGAAGGCTAAGATTGATTATAAGATTATTTTCTTGTCAACTATCCCCTTCCTGCACACATACACACATGGTCCTTTGCCACTATCCAGCCCTGCAACAAGAAGTCTCAGGTTTTACCTTAGTCTCTAGAAAGAATATTAACTCATGGTCCCAGCACCTGTTTTCCCACACTCAGCTGTAGGGAGAGCTTAGCAAGCCACAGAGCAGCCCACCTAGTCAAGTAAATGCAACAGTTAAAGTTACTAAAAAAAGGAAGGTCAGTGTCCTCAAAATACGTTCTTTGGCCTCAGGCCCCAACAAAAGGGCATAAGGAACTGAACAAAGCACACCAACATACACTTTTTCTGAAAGACATAAAAGAAAGCAGCCTCTCCAAGACACCTCTTGGCATGCATGGAGGCAGTACTATGGCATAGAGTATTCCTGTACTACTGCAGAGACTACAGATACAGACATCAAATAAAGCTTAAAGTACTGGGCTGTTACAGTTAGGAGTGAATGTTTTCTACCCTCAATAAGCTGCTTCATCTAAATCCTGTTTGTTAGACCTCGCAAGAACTTTATTTGGAAGTGAAGAACCTATTTCTTTGACAAATATATCGATGCAGCATTTTTATTTAAATATTTAGACTTTCACCTTCTGTTAGGCACTTTTAGAGAGCCACAGTGGTTTCAAACTCCCAGATCATGTTTCTGTACTTAAAAGTGATAGCTATCTTGAAGTACAGCTACCATTTCTTTCAGTCAGACAGCCGTATTTCCCTTCACTCACCATACTAGTATGTAACAAATCTTGTAGTGGTGAAAAGACATACAGAACTGCTAGTTTACATGCCCGAGACTAGAATAGGGGTGATCAGGCAGTTACCAGACATTTCAGCATAAGCAGGATCTTGAACAATATCCATAAGAAAGCTTCCTCTACTTAGGGAAGCCCTGCCTCTTTCCCAAAGCCAGGGAAAGGACAACAATGAACTTTGGACAAGATATGGTGGTTTACCTCAATTACCATGCAACTTGTTTCTGTGTACCTAAGAGAGGTTGTGTAAGTGATCCTTGGTGAAAGCATAATGCAATTAATGCACCTAGCTTTCAGTCTGCCTTTAGCGCTTTTACCAATGTATCTACACAGACATTATTTGCATGCTAGTTTCTAGCAACACTTCTACAGGTGTCACCTCTAACTTCTGGGTTATTTTGGATTATTTTGCATATCTCCTTATCACCTTCTTAAGGGAGAGCCCTAAAAGATGTCACTCAGAATGATTAGTTAAATTTTTTATCCCTAGAAACAGGCATACCCCCCCAACACTTACATACCACGTCTTTCCTGCTCCAGGTGGAGACAAGATATTCTTAGGCTTACGCCATTTAAATTGTATGTATCCACAGCCAGTGCACAACTTTTCACAACAGTGTAAGTCACAGAATACTTCAGGTTTGAAGTGACCTCAGGAGGTCACCTGATCCACCCACTGCTGAAAGCACAGCCAGGCTCAAGGTTAGAGCGGGTTGTTTATACTGCATTATACATGTGCCTTAACAGAGAACAGCTAATACACCACATAAATACAGACCTCCAAGCAAAACATCAGAGTATTGAGTCAGACTCAGTAGGATGATACATTAGGAAATTGGTAAGCCATGCAGAGTAAAGAACAGCAATAAACAAAACAAAACAAAAAAAAACCACAAAAAAAACCCCACAAACAAAACACCACAGCATTTATTATCTCTTAGGAGGTTTAAAAGTCACCCAATTTTCCACCATTCTAGACAACAAAGCCAAAGACCTACCTCATATTTCACTACATTTGGAAGCACAGATAGGCAATCCCATCACCTAAACTCTTTTTCCTCATGATATCTTTACTGATTCTCTTTTCTCAACGTGCATTGCATTGCATTGCATATCCCATCCCATTCTCCGACATTCAGTTGCGTTCCATTCCCTTTTCCCCTCAAAAAAAAAAAGGAAAAGTTCCCTTTGTTTTTCTTGTATTTATCTCCTCATCCAGCCAAGAGCATTTTCTAGCAGGTGCTTAAGGGGCCCCACCTGTAACGCCTTCCATCAGGCCAGACAATTAACCCTTTCCTGTCCTACAGCAGATGGTACATTTATTTATCTTGATATGCTATGTCTCATCTCTTCGCAGTTTTCTTCCCTTCTCTCCTCTCCTTTACAGCTAAGCAGTTTCCTGCTATTTCAGCAAGATATTCTCTGTGCTTGTCCCAGTCTTATCTCTAAGCTTCTTCCTGTTTATCATTACATTTCATCTTATTTATTTTCATTGGAAGTATTTCGATGTTCCTTCTCCTAGCCTCTCGTCAAAGTGCATGTTTCAGAGAATTATAGAGTAATAAAGGTCAGAAATGACCTCTGCAACTGTTCTTACCAACTCTCCATTTTTTTAAGATATAAAAAGCCATACTAAAATATGGTATTTATTTAGAAAATAAAATACATTAATGTGTCATCACTCCCCCTGATACTAGCATGATGCTTGATGTTTGCATGATATCTTGTGAATGACTGATCACCTCTTCGTGCAGAAAGTTTTGTTAAATAAACACTTAAGGATGTTAGTGCATTGCTGCCATTTAGTAGGGTTAATTTCTAATCGGCTCTTTTTTCCCTTTGAAACCTTTGGTCCTATAAACAATCTAAACTGTATTTTGTCACGTGGTACTTTTACTAGTTTCAAGAAATGGAGCAGTTTACCTGTAAATCGTCTAGTAACTAGAGCCAATGGCATCTTTGAAATGATATTATTTATGTAGCTGAATCATTTCCATGTGCTTTTTCTTCACATACTGTGCTATTTGTACCAGAAAAAGCAAAGGAAAAAGGTCTAACTTCATCTTACAGGAATTTTCTTTGCCTTACTAACAAAAGTTTTCAAAGTTACGTTTGCCAGAAAATATGTTACATCTTTTGTCTATTCATTTTGTTATTCTTTCATTGCTCTGAAAACAACATGTTCTGGATTGATCCATCTGAACAGATGGTTGTTATGTGTCCAAGTCATCAGGGAATGAAAATGCCTGAATGGAACCCCTTCCTCCCCTCCACCAAAAAAAATCCCCAAAACCAAACCTGAAATGTCACGTATACATAACAATGTTCCCACAAGGAAACAAGAATTGTATCTCTGAGTGAGGATCCTATGACTTAATGATAGGACAGCAATTTATAATTGCTAGATTGTACCCAAAGGCCTTTCCTTCACACTGTAGGAAAATACATTTTTTTTTTAATTCATTTATTTAGTTAGTTGTATTTTAACTCCTCTTAATTGATGTAATATCCACATCAAAGGTACTTTTTCTAAAAAACAAAGACCTGCAAAACAGATGTGTGTGCTTCTTTCCTCTTGTCATGTAGGCTGCCATGTTCAAAAGCTCCTACTGTAATGGCAGGTCTGGGTCCCTCTGTTCAGTGAAGAGATTTTGCTGCAGATTGGGTAGGGACTGTCTCTGTGCTTTGCAGCTAAATGCATACGTTTAGCCGAGAAAAGGCTAAGATGTCTCATCTGGGGACATAAACCTTGTTCAGTACATCGTGGCATTTGGCCAGTATATTAGTAAGAGTTCTTGCAGCTTCAATATTACACTTCTGGCTCCAAAATTCCACATTAGCCAAGGGAGAGAATGGCATGTGTTAAGAATAATGTGAGGAGTTGTACTCTCCTACTAATATTTATTAGAGTGAAAAGTATTCATTAATAACTTAAGTGCAAGTACTGTAGGTTTTAAATACTCCCTGTTTCTAGAGTTTACTTTGAATTTTAACTGTATTGATTATTTAATTAATTCATTCAAGCCACCTGTTATTTCAGAAGTCCTGAAAATGCAAGACTTAGATAACCAATTTCTTTTAAATGCTTTTATTTACTTTATCAGTAAATGAATAAACAGATTTAGAGCATGGACAGTTACAGATAAACCCAAGCTTGCCTTGACCACGCTTTACACAGGTTGTATCTGATCTAGCTCTTAATCAAAAGCCCAGTAGGCACGTTAATATGATGCTGCGCCCAAACTAGTATGCTTTCACGCCAGATTGGTGTGCAGCAGTTTTCAAATGTTCCTCCATTAGAGCTGAAAATACGCATTCTGTATCAAAATCTTCACATAGTACTTTGTGGCAGCTCACTTGGCCAATGATTTGGCAGACCCTCTGAAAGAACAGAGAAACAAAGATAACTACTTCCAAAAGGGATCTGAGAATGAGTGGACTTGTGGAGGACTATGCAAAAAAAGCATCTGCTGAATTTACAGTCTTTTTGTAGCTAATTTTGAGCTTCCTAGAGAAATGAGCTAATATATCCTGTAGAATGCTCTCCTGCAGCTATGCTCTTTGTGAAAATATTTGGTTTTGCCTTATGCTGACTGTAGGCCACAGGCAGACTCTGATAAGGAAATCAGTGTACTAAGGGCGTGCATTTGCCTTGTTTTGATCCAGTCATAAAACCAGTAAAAATTCTCCTGGATGGATGGAATTCAGATGGATGCTTCTGTTTGCAATGAAGAGAAATTCTCTCGGGTAATTCTGGCTTGATTAATATCCTCGGCACAAGTCCAGATGTCAAAACATGAAGTAAAGGGTAGATATTTCCTGAGTAATCATTTCCTTTACTGGCCACATATAAGCAAAAGAAAATTTCTGTTCATGCACAGGCAAAATACCAAACGTTGAAGAGCATGTAGTCAGGGATTGCTGGACTGTATACAAGCTGTGAAAAAAACGTTTTCTGAATGCTCTGAGTTTGATTTACAGAAAAGTACAAGGAGAAGCTTTCATCTGAGAAATAGACGGGCTGGGGCACACAGGTATTCTGACAAAAAAACTGACAACTATGTCCTTGTCCAAGTCATCTCAGGATATGAGATCCTTTGGGGGACAAGGTGATTTGGTATTCCTATCAGTTATGCAGTGAACAGGTCCTTTGTAAGAAAATCCTTTATTCTCAATCCACTTAGGGGACAAGAAATAGTTAAGCAGAGCGGTTACATTGTGTCAGTTTAAGGAAGTCACACAGGAAGCATGTGGCAAAGCAGGCAACAGACTCCAAGTGCTGTCCATATTCTTGATCTTGCGAATCAGGTCAGTCAATGCCTGGAGGTCATGAAAGACATGATAAAAAACGGGAAAAGACCAGCTGACAGCAATCAGTGCGGTGCTCCCCCTGCTAGCATGCATATAGCATGCATTTCCAAACACTTGTCACAGAGCTGTGTTTCATTCAGGCTCCTCAGCACCAAATGCCTTGGCTTCTTCCATGGCAGCAGCAATTCACATTCTCACCCTTCTGGCAGTGGGAGTGGTGGTGCAGTGACTAGGAGTGCAGGAAATCCCAAGACTGCTTCAGAAGCTGCAAGCGGCCTTCAATTCTATGATGCAAGGATACGCTGGGATTTCTTCATCTTTGCAACAACCCTGGAACTCCCTTCCATGTTGAGCCAGTTTACCTTTGTTAGATGTGGGTACTATGTATTTTATGAACAGAAATATGCACATAAGGATTTCGTTGTCCTGGAGATCATAAAGTGGTAAGAACAGCTGTGCTTTACATGTTCCACAAATGTGTTCCTGTTTGTTACCTGAAATGTGAGTGCGCTCTTTAATAACATCTTGTAAAAAATATCAAGTCCTAATTTGATCTGAATTCCATTCTTTGCCAATGAGATTTATGAGAAACCTTGGGTTTTAAGTCTTTTTGCATAATCACATTCACAAATATATAGGTAGTCTAGCAGAAACATAATTGGGTTGCTAAATAAATTTTGTGGCTATTCCTGGCTCTAGCACTGGTCAAAAGACAGTTTGCTGACAGTCTGAAGTTAGCTAACATGGAGAAATGGAGAGTTCCCAAATGTCAAACTGAGGTGCCCCCAACACCCCCCACACATTGGGGAAATTAATGGGTTTGGCTTTTTCTCATTTACATTTTGACTGGTTATTGAATATGTACTGGTTATCTGAATATGCAACCAGGGCTAGAGGACCAGGAAGGGTTTGAGGCAGCTAATAAATGCTTCCTTACTACTGACAACAGTCTAATAATCTAATAATCTTTTCAACTATCAATAATGCAAACGCATCTTTGAAGCACTACCTCAGAGAACTGCTAGATTGCTTAGACCTCAAAAAAAAAAAAAAAATCTGTGCAGACACTTATACCTAGATGGAGACAGCCTGAGACTGCAATAGATGGAGAGTGAAAGAGAAAAAAAGAAAACCTTTGGGTTTTGATACTGTTTACAGACTAATGCATGTGGGCGATCTCTTACTGTAAACACAGATGGCTGTGAGCCACAATAGGTCATACTGCGAAGCCAAGCATATATTTGCAGGCTTCCTATTTCCCACTGAAGCAACAATTACTCGGCAGAAAGCATGTATTTGTAGTCCTTAAAATAAAATCTTTTGGATTAGACAGTTTTGAATTAAAATACATTGTAGATGTATCAAGTTGAAGCTTAAGAATGGTGTGTCTGTTCATGTTTTCTTTACTGAGTGCAAGAAAGGGCTGCAGATTTAGGTTTCAAAATTTTCTTATAAAGATGGAATAAGAAATTCAATGTCATGACATGTGATCACAAGATTTTATGCCTGTTTGAGCCAGTGTGCAAGGTAACCAATCATGCAAAATAAGATGGAGCACTGGATGCAGCCGCGTGCAAAGACATAGATGGATAGGAAAGACAAGGCAGAAGTTCGAAAACTAGTCTGGAGCTTGAGTAACTAGTTCTACTGCCTGCCCTGGTACATACTGACTGGATGACCCTGTGCTGGCTACCTAGTCTTTCCATGCCCCAGTCCTATAATATGGGATAACAAGACTGGCTTGCACCAGCAGGGTGTGATTAGGATTGGTACTCTCATAGGTATTTGTATAACCCTGTGAGACCATATAATTACCTAGAATATATATACACTACCTGCCTATAATAGGTCTGTGTACAGATAGCCCAACCTACAAAGGTCAATGGGCTTATCTCCAGATTAGTCTTGGCTTATAACTACATATTCCTCTCACTGGGAGCTGTGAGGTCGGAGGTAAGGAGAACCACAGCGACTGTCGTCTTCTATCGCCAGTCTCTCCCTGGGTCAGTCAAACCAGAGCAATGGCATTAGTAGCTAATAGTAATCAAAAGGAGTCTTGTCTCCTAGGGAGTAGCAGTAGTACTTAAACCTGTGTCCCCATACCATAAACCCCTAGGACAGCTGAGATGGCACCAATTCATTTGCTTTGTAGGAGTCACCCCATGTACTGGCAACACAAAACAAGGACCTATCACCTGATGTTTCTGCAGCGCAAAGCTGTTCTGTTCTATAATGGCAAACAAAGGAGAGTACAAGGAAGCAACTGACCAGACGGTGATAGTTTAGTTGTTCCTTCCCCCTGTACTGCTGGATTGGTCCGTGGCTCAGAGGAGAATGTGGAGACCATCAAAAATTAGAAGGCCCGTGTGACGCAGAGCCAGGCTCAGCCAGCTGCTGTACAGAGGGCACATTGCCACTGAGAATGCGGACAGCAGACATCCTGGGAGCCGCAGAAGAGACAGCACAAATGCAGCCAGGGAGAACAGTATTTTGAGGACCAAATCAGAGTAATTCTCTGAGGTCACAAACCATCTCTAACCGTGCTCCTTTTCTTGCTGTTCTGTTTAATCAAAGTGTCCAGTTATATACAGTAATTCACAAAGAACTCAGATGTGCTGAAACTGCCCATTTAACAGAATGCAGAATTATTAGCACAACATTAATAGATATTACTTAAATGGTATTTGTTGTAGAAAATCTCATTAATTTAAGCATCACATTTGCAAAATGCCATTTGTAAGAAATTGAAACAACTTTTCAACCCAGCGTTTAAATGTTCAAAATTTTGTCTCACACCTACAAAGCTTACTTGCATGATCAGTAAAAAGAGGGGCACAGATGATGCTCTCCTTGAATTTTTTTCTATGCTCTTGTGGCCTAATAGTACAGTTCCCTTCCTCATGCATTCCTCCTCTCTCCCTTTCATTGACACTAGTGCTGACCTGGTCACACATTAAGATCAGCTCTTTGTTCCAGATGAAAAAAATGCAATAACAGCAGCAACAAAACCCACAAGAAAAAAAATCGTTTTTAAATGATTCACATGAACTGCCATTTCATTCTTATTTCTTTCAGTACTGGAAACTCAATTTATTGATTAATATTTAGATGAGTGCCCGAACGCCCTAAAGAGACGACTATAGAGGTGAGGATTAAGCAGTCTTTTTCATAAAGGTTTGAGAGATCTATTTACTCACACATGCAGTATTGTTCTGCAGTTATCTATGAGTTTGCTACATCTGTGTAATCAGTTAATGAATGCTCTGTGTGCTTGAAAGCTTGTCATCTTTTTCCAGCTGTACCATCTGGTCTCACAAAAGATCTGATTTCTTCCAACAAATCTCAGGCAGCATAGCTTCCAGGGTGCAAATGAATTATAACAACTTCCCTTTTTCCTTTGACCTAGTCTAAATCTCTTCTACCAGAAAGATGATTTCCTCTTTCATCTGACATCCCTTATTTTAACAGGCTTTAGGCAACAATTCCTCCTTATTTTCAAATTGAAACTGTGAGAGGCAGTATAGATTTCAGCTACTGAATACTAGCTTTTTCCTTACTGAGAGTTATTGTTAGAAGCTAAAAATTAAAAATTTTAGCCTGAACACACACCCATGTGAAAAACTGCCAGGCTGTCCCTATTTTGGAATGTCTAAATCTAGACCGCATTAGCAACCGGTGAATAATCACTAGTAATTATCATCACTGGCATTCGACAGATTTGTTTGGAGGAATAGCTTCCAGTTTCTGATCGTAGCGTACCTCCCTGAATTATGCCTACACAGTAAGAAATGTGTGTGATTATTGTCAGTCTTGTCGCTAACAGCTGGGCTTTATTTAGTAGATGGGAGATTATTCTGTTGGTGATGGAGTGGGAAGCCTATGTTGAAGGAGGTTACCATCTATTTTGTTCTGAAGACATCAAGGTTTGCTTTTATTCTATTCTGGAGAGGCAAGTTGCAAATTAATTTGCTTGGCAGCATGAACAGTCTATCTGCCTCACACAGTTGATATTTTTACATCTCATAAGGAGATGAAGTGATGTAATCTCTCTAGTAACTTGGACCATAGCAAGATATGAAGATGATGACTGGAACGCTGGATTTAACCTAGAATTCCAGAGAAAGCCATAGGTGAGGCTATACATATTGGCAGCTGAACAAAATCGCAGTTTTTATGCTTGCTTGTGGTTTTTCAAAAGTGTTTTTTTTTAACCAATTTGTGTAAAAAACCAGAATAATCGGCATGGAAAATCATGCTTTTGTTTCTGTGCAATGACACTAGAACGTACAGGAAGCTATGCAGATCCATTGGGAATGATCACTCACAGCTGAGATTTTTCTGTTCGTGATTGTCTGGATACTACAAAATACTGAAAATGCCCACTGAGCAGTCCAGTTGTCTATACTCAGGATCAGAGGTCAGATGCTCTCAGCAGAACATGATATGATGGAGATTGATGTGCTCCCTGCCCTATCAAAACATCATTTCACTCTTTGCAGCACTCACTTTTAACCTAAAGGTCTTTGCAAAAACCTCAAAAGATTAGGGTTACTCTTTGTGCCAGATGAAAAGGCAGTATACAGTTATTTGCCTATTGCTAGCATTGCAATCTGTGCTATCACTCAGAAGATGAGTGATTTTTTTTATTAATTTCCAAGCCCTCTGATTTTATGCACCGTTTACTAGTGAAATAGAAAGTAGTTGACTTGTGCACAGCACTGCTTAAAGGTAACTTTTCTCTGTGTTAGAGTTTTGGATGCTATATAGGATGGAAGACTCCATCATACCTATTAAAGTATAAATGGTACCAACAGAATAAATTATTGTAAGATTAGCCTAACAGAAAAATTAGCCAGTGTCAAAAATAAACTTCCAAAAATTCAGATAAAATATCCTGCTATTATTTCCATTCTTTAGAAACTCCGGTAAACATTTCTTGAAAAGATTCATAGGCCAATTAATCCCTGCAGTCTGGCCTGGGGAGTACTAATGATGATGGAAGATGTTCGGTGAGGGTGGGACTTTTCTGCACCTTTTTCTCTTAAAAAGTAAAACAGCAGTGAGCTGAGTGCAATAAGAACACAAAAATGGCCACAGTGTCCATCTAGCTTTGTATCCTGGCTCTGCCACTGTCAGAAAACACAGGCTTGCAAAGAACATGAGAAATGGCAAATATGTATAATCCTTTACCCAGTTCCATTATTTTGCAGCTCAAGAATTTCTTGAGCATGTATATAAGAATCCTCACCAGATTATTCTTCCATCAATTTGTCTGAACTTCTCTTTAATCAGCATAAACCTTCAGCATCCACCACTTTTTGTGCAAGAAACTCCACAGCTTAACTGAAGAAGGAGTTTCTTCCAAAGCAGAACATGAGCTTTAGCCCTTTAGATTCAACTCTCACAAACTACTCATTGAGCTACTCAAAACAAATCAGACTTGCTGGTCTGGATATAAGGGACAAAGACTGTGAGTAGCGCAGCACAGAAAACAGCCTAAGAGGCCCAAAACACCTTTCTCTTGATGTCCCTTCAAGACCCAAGGTGATAGATCTATGTACAGACAAACTGGCTTGCCCTCCGATTGATAGCTGAGAAGCCTGTCACTTTCATAACTGGAGAGACTGATGACCTCAGCGGAGTTTACTAAGCAAGAGTCTAACTATACACAAAAGCATGTATCATCCCTTGGTATAACAGAAAGACCTTAAAGTAGCACAAAAATTGTTGCTAGGGGTAATCTGTGGAGATGGTACAAAGGGTAAGATGGGGACAAGACCCTCAGGTGCTGTCGAGAACAATCATTGTCAGGCTGGAATAGGGAGGGGACTCCTCAGTCGGACATCACTGCTGGCACCCTAGGCAGAACACTGTGTCACAGCTATTTACTGAACCAAACATCTGCGGCCACATTAACACTGTCCTCTTCCTCTCTTTGTTCTGTGTACATGGCAAAATGGGGTCCTTGCTCATGACTAAGGCTCTTGGGGGAAAAAAAAAATTAAAAAATAAAGAAATAATAGTTGGTTATCTATCAGATGAAGAACATACCCTAAAATACCAACAAGGGCTTCTATAGTAGATTTGAGAGTCAAAAAACAATAACCACAATATAGTCTATAGGCTATATCCATCTCTTTGAATGGACTCCTTGACCATAAAATAATAACAAATTTATGATATTACAGCCTTGCTGGAGTGGTCAGCATATGTCCTTCAGTTCATCCTCTTCTGACTTAAAAAGGCAGCTGACAAACACTCATGTCTGTTTTCAAGTCAGTCTCTCTTCAGGAACTTCGTTCCTTCCCTTCCATTCTTCTTTTTTTCTTCTTTTTTTTTCTTTTTTTTTTTTTTTTAATGATGCCAAAGTGTACAGATTAAGAGCTGGTGATTATAGCATAAAATGACTGTTTATAGCAATTACCCAATTCGCACATTGAAATACTTTTCTGAAGTCAAAATGTTTCATAGATACAAGGACTTTATTTACTAATTCAAATTTCAAGGAAAGTTAGTTGAAATCTGGCTCCTTTGCTTTAGGTTTCACAACTAAGCTACAACTATTCAAAATGGTTTGTTAGATAGATACAGTCTTGCATATTTCCAAGCCAGTGAAATTTTCACTGACATCAAATGCATCTAGCTTTTCCTTGAAAGATATACAAGAACAGACAAGTCAAGTTCTTTTTCCTAGAGAAGTAGAGAGTACTCCTATGATCAGCCCTTCGAGCCTATAAAACAGAAATTAAAAATTTGAGCAATGAGTTATAGTGTTGTGTGACAAGGTTTCCTTCATACTCTGTAAAGGAAAATTCTGAAATTGTGGGGACAGTTACACATCACGCAAATGAAAGATTCCCTACTGAGTCTTCAGCCCAAGAGAGCTGATGGATCAGATGAGACATCTTGCAGGACCTTGGCTATAGTCCTGCTTTGTGTTGCATAAAATCTTTGCACATTTTAACTAGAAAATACTTCTACTACAAAGGAAAAAGTGCCTGGAAGAATTTTATAGTTTCTTAGGTCTTAGTACAATCACACTGGAAATTTATACTGGCAAAGTGCTAAGTAATTCTGTTGTAACACTACCTACCCCTGCAGATCTGAGCCTTTTCTATACTATTTCACCTCCTCATATAAACTGATATGTAAAACTGTACCAGTAAACATTTCCTTAGTCTTTTTTTAGATATGTGATATACAGCTAGACTGGCAGAAGGTTCCCATGCCATAGGAAACAAGTAGTTTGGCCTTAGAAGCTGAAGTTTTGTTCACTGTCATTGAGACTCAGATCAAATTTTCTGGCAAGAAGACTTAAACGCCTAAAATTCTTGTGTATTTTTGAAATTATTTTAATGGATATATCTAAGAAAAAAGCTTCAGGTGGTCTGGTATGTAGTCTATAATGTTGTTAAGAACCAAACTCCTGCTTGTTAATAGTCTCAGCTGAAGTTGAAATGTGACACATTTTCATTACATAATTTCACAGAATCATTGCTTATATGACTGTATAAAGCATTTTGCAATAGTCCCCAGTCCACAGTTCTCTCTGAGATAAATAGATTTTGGATCTTGATGATGGAAAAACCTTGGCAAAAATTTCCTGAAAGAAGAATGTATATGATCAAAGACTAGTGTGAACCTCGAAAAGAGATCCCATCAAGGTGGATCAAGAACTTAATATATCCTACATCTTTATGTAGGATACAATTCTTAAATTGTAATTGTCCCCATAGGCTGTATTATTCCCCTGATGCAAGAAGCAGTTTATGTAACACCGTCTTCTGTTGTCTAAAATGCTTTTCATCCATTCATCCAATCTGAAAACTCCATTAGTTTCACAAAAACTCAATTTTCACAAAAAGAAAATGAGTAGTGTATCTGAAGAGGGTTTGACTCTTAGGCACTAAGGAATAAACCCAGAAGGTTCTCTGACATGTAGGTAAAATGCAAAAGCATCTTCAATTAATAGAATTCCTTGTCCTACAAATATCACAGACATGTCATGTTTTCTAGCTGGGAATTTCACCAATGGAGTTTCAAGTCCAAATGTGATTTCCTGAAGCATTCATTTCCAACTTGTAACAAAAAGCAAACATGATCTAGTGCATGCCCAAATCCAAGAATGTTATTTATGCTGAATCTCCAAAGAAGCTGCCAGTAAAAACAGCATCTATAGTTCGCATTTTTGTATTGCTGGAGTGCTTCACTGCACAAACCAGCTTTGAAATGAGAATGCTGGGAAATTACCACTGGAGTAGAAGTTTGGTACTACTGCAGCAGCTTGAGTTCCCAACCAAAATGTTATTTATGGATGTGCTTGCTCATGACTGAAAAGAACATGTAACATACTCCACAACTGTAGATAGTGTCTGCTCTGTGATACTACTGTTGCTTTGTGTCTGACGTTGTTTTTTCCTTATTCCAGTAATATACCCAAATTCAGCTGTAAAGATCAAAATGACTTGGGTCAGCAATATTTAAGCCCTGAAGATTAGACCTCTGTTTGGTCTGGTTTGGACTGCATTTTGGACTGCATCCCTGTCATCGTCTTCCTCTTAAGCTTGTCTTCCTCTTCCACTTTCAGCTGTTTCAATGGCCAACAAGAACAAGCATTAGACGTAGATGGAAGTCAGGGAAATCATTCTGACTGCTCAACGTTCATGAGATGAAAGCATCCTGCGTTCATTTGACTCTCACTCAGGTTATGTAAAAGCAATATTCACCCATGAAGTAGTTCAGAAATTACCAACCACAGGATGTTTCCTTCCTTTTTTTTTTTTTTTTTAATTGTTTCTGTGTACCTTGGGTGATAGCAAAACAACATGCTGTACCCTGGCAAAACAACATACTATCCTTGGGAAGTCCTCTCACTTTTGGGGAGAGATGTAAAAATCAGTTTAACTTCTGTCTTTGGACAGAATTATATTTTAGTTACACAGCTTTCAAATTGCCTGCACAGTTTTTTATGTGATCTCTTTAAACATAAAGATCTGTGCAGAGTCTTTACGAATGTATTAATGTGTACTAATATTTTACCTTATTGTAAAAGTAATATAAGCTACTTCTTGTCCTACCTATAGCTACCTTTTAGAAATGGATCATTCCTGTTCAGGTGTGATAGTGAAAGATGCTAGTGGCTGCCTTTGAGTGTCTTTGATGCAAAGATTGTTATACCCCGAGGCCACTGTTCATTGGCATGGGAATTTTGGCAACAGTAAGAGGCAAGACATTGCTAGGCCTTCCCATTCATTCCCACTCTCGGGGAACACCAGGCTGGTTGTACCGATGCAACCCTGTGTGAGATCATACTATAAACACTATGGCTTATCTTAGGCCAAGTTTAAAACTGCTCCCCCAGAAGGACTGGTGGAGTACTTTCAACTGCGTTTGATGAGTGCTTTGGGTGCTGCTGTTCAGAAGACAGCTGCATCCTCAGAACAAAGGCCTCCAGTACAGGACATGGACAAGAAAAACTGACAGCTGTTGAAGCCCCATCTCCTAAATTATAGCCCTGGAACCTTTCTGTATCTCTGTAATTGCTGTGCTGAGACAGTCAGTGCTTAAAAAACAATGACAATGTTCCTTGTCTGCCAAGATAGAAAGGTACCATGGAGCTCAAGACTGAGGTAATGAACAAGGATGGAGCCAATTCTAAAATATCGAATAAAAATAATGCTTAACACAGATTCTCCAAAGTTTTTTCAAACTGCCTACAAACATTAATTTTGTTAGTGTCATGACACTCCTGTTGGAACGTAAGTGATGATCTTGGTGATTTTTCTGGGCTGCAGCAGAAGCCCAGGGTACTTTAAATGACTTTTCTAAATTTAGTGATGTGAGCCAGGGCTGTGAATAGCATAAAATCTGATTTATGATTAAGCCAAAAAACTACCCTTTCATAAACATTACCATGTCATTATATTAAGACTATGTCTGTTAGAGCAAGTACTATTCAATACTGCTATGGAATGTGATTAGCTTGACAAATATTTATGTATTTCTGAGGCTGTGTGAATCAAGAAAGGAATGAAGGGTGTTTCTTGTGGTGAAAGACTAGCCTGGAACTAAGCGGTTTTAATTAAGGTCTTTGCCTTAGACTTCCTGGACGATTTAGGACCGGCTTTTCAGAATGGTTATGTATCCACAGTGTTTACTGACTGTAGCTGGAGTTGTGCACACGTGAGCTCTGAAAATCAGCCTCTTAAGCTCACAGGATACCAGAGTACTACAAAATACAGGCTACCTGATTACTTCAGTAGCACATTAGTTACAATTTCTCTTTATTCCTCGTGCATGTAGGGTGCTTTTATTAGCTTGTCTTCCAGTCGTCTTTTGCACTATCTCCACTTCTCCTCTAACTTTGATGGTCTTTCAATGCTCTTTGGATTTCAGCACTTCTTGTCTTAAAGAATTCAGCTTAATACCTGCCTTGTTTACACTGCTTGAGTTCTTCATACATCCTTCATTGCTTTAATGTTGAATTATTAAAGTCTCTCCAGCACAGAAAAGTAAGTACCTCTTGGAAACCTTGAAATGCCCATGTGCCTTGTGCCTAGTATATAAAGGGCAGATTAATTCCAAGCTATAAAAATAAATAGCTCTCTTTGTTCTTAAGAGGATTTGGATTGAGCAGAGTTGCTTTATAAGTATATGACTTCTTAGTATTGAAGTTTGGAAATGAAACAGAAAACATATTATCCACTCATGGCTAAAAATTATCAGCTTTGGCATTTTCAACTTAGCTGCTCCTTGAGCTTTTACTTACCCTGCTTGAGGTTTACGTGCTTTACATTGGGGTTTTTTAACTAATACAGAACAACTCCAAAATCAAACCTGTCATGAGGAGAAGGAAGAGAGGCAGTGAGGGAAATTCATGTATCTAACTGAACAGCTCAAAGGGATTATTCCAAGAAGCATGAATAATTACAGCATAGCAGTCTCTAAACCCTTTCCAAACCATGCTCCCCTCTGTGATAGTGCTGTGGTTGGCAGTGACTGCCCTTGTACTGGGGAATTCTGTGATGTCGTTTTCACGTAGTCTTACAAAAAAATCCAGCCCGCTAATTTCCACACGATTTGGCATGTTTGGTTTTCCAAGGAAGGTTTTTGAAACCAGTATCTTACTTCCTTTCTATGAACACTAAAAATCTCTGATAGTTTTCTGGAACAGTAGGGTTTAATCCTGCTACTCGTAACCCAGATTGCTCCTACACGTTTATGTCAACACTGCAGTTAGATCAATACAGCCCTGATGTGGCTACATCAGATAAGTGATGGCATGTTTTCAAAATTCAAGTGATGTTGCAAGTACACAAAGGGGAAAGGTATGTTCATAACATAAACAGAGCATAGGAGATAACAACAAACACATAAAAAGGCAGGCATGGTTTTGGAAATTGGAATGAGAATCCCTCATGGAACAACTAGTAGGTTTCAGGGAGGATACAACAGGAAGTGAGGGCAACAGCCCTTAATCAAGAGCTTCTTCCAGAGCTGGGGAGTGTCATGGTGCACAAAGGTGATGGATGAAGAAAGCAGAGGGTGTAGCTGAAGAAGGAAACAGAGATTGTCAATAACTACAGGAAAAATGGGCTGAAGCTTAGCAAAACTTCCATAATGAGGAATAATAACTGCAATTAAGAGGCAGAGGTGAGTGAGAGCTAATAAAAGTATTCAGCATTGAAATGCAGTGCATTTGTAAATATAACTGGGGGAAGTAGAAGGGCTTTAGACCGTGCTGTTATTGCTAAACAAGGCAAAATATGCTCTTATATCATAGGGCTGTGCTATTACATTCTTACCCCCTCTTAACTACATTCCTTTGCGAAAGTGGTAGGCAAATGGGACAACCTTCTACTCTTGGCATCCTACCCTTTCCACTCAGCTTGCAAAACCCAATATCCTTTCATGAACTTTTTCTGGGCTTATCTTCACCCTCCGCTCCAACAAACCACCAGCTTCTTTTTGAGTATTATTTTCATATTTAAAGAAGTAATAGGTTATTTTGGCTTGAAGCGAATGAGAAGGCTGTGGTTCAGCTGGTACGTGCAACAGGTGTATCAGGTTAGCTCAATCCAGAATTACTTCTGCATCTTTCTTAACAGGTTGTGCTCATGGCAGCTTTGTCACACTGTTCCAGTGGGGCATTCCCAGGTACTCTAACACAAGAATATTCTGCAATGGTCCACTGTGGCATTCTTTGTATATGCCCTAAAAAATCTCTCCTGGAGCAACTGGAGTGCATTGTTAATCCCACATAGCTAGGAGGAAAGGTGGAGGCCAGCGGTTATGTTTTTTTAAAGCGATGGTGCTACTAAAGTAAATTGTTACCTATCTCAGAAACCTTCTTCATTGTATTATTAAACACCCTAATGCTATAAAAGAAAGCGTTGGCAAGCCGTCAGTGTTCACTTTAAGAAGAGAAAATTCAATTTTTCAATAAAGCATGATGAAAGTCTTTGTACCGCTTTTTTAATGACTTGAGATTTTTTTTTTTTTAGAGTTTTTTAGCGAACGCTGCCGGGCACTTTCAGGCATGGCAGGAGGCGCTCCGCAGCCGCTCTCCCGTCCCGTGACCGCTCCTCTGCCCGGCACGGCGCCCCGCGGGCTCGGAGGCCCGGCACCCGGTCGCAGCGCCCCTCCTTCGCTCCCCGCAGATGCCAGCCGCTCCGGCCGCACCGGCTCCTGGGGCGGCAGCCTTCCCGCCACAATTCCCCCTCAGATCACCGCTCGGCAGGCACCGACAGCGTTTCAGCCAGCAACGGGCGGCTGACAGCGTCCCGGGCAACCTCCCTCCAGCCCGGACGCCGACCGCTAGCGACCCGCCGCGGGAGGGCCCCGCCGCTCCCCGGGCCCGCCCACAGGCCCGCGGAGCCTGAAGCGACCGTGACGCGTTTTCGCGGCGGCCGTTAACAGGCCTCGCGGCGGACTACAGGCCCCAGCGGGCCGCGCGCGGGCCCGGCGGCCATGGCGGCGGTGGAGGCGGCGGGGGCTGCGCCGGACTACGAGGCAGCGGAGCTGTACACCCGCGTCTTCCGCGTGGGCGCCCTTGGCCGCTGCTGGCGCCAGCAGCTGGGACCCCCCGACCTCTCGCTGGCGACGGAGGCGGCGGCCGAGGCGGACGCGGCCGTAGCGGCGGAACTGGGCTGCGCGGCGGAGACGGCGGCTGAGCTGCGGGCCGTGTGCAGGTGGCGGCGGGACCGGCGGCGGGCGGGGGGGGGGGCGGTCCGCGGAGCCCCACCGAGAGCCGGGGCTCCTGCCGGGGCTGCTCAGCTCAAGGAAGGGCTAAAACGACCGGCTTTCTCCAGGCGGGGATTTGCGGCCGCAGTCCTAGCAGGAAGCTTTCGGCCTCGCTCGGTGCTGCGCAGGCGAGGCCGCCCCGGGCCGGCGGTAGTACGTGCTGTCGCTCAGACGCTGCACCGATGCCTCAAAAGAGGCGGGAGGTGCCCGGGCAAATCCGCTTCTGAACAGCTTTTTCCGGGTCTGTGCCATGTGGGGTTTTTATCTCCTGGGTGAATATGAAGTGGAGAAGGAAGGCATCGTGTTTCTAGAGGGTAATGCTCCACCGGCGGAAACTTGCATGTTACGGCCTTGAACTCACGAACAAACAGTTCAGCACTTAACAAGTTATTTAAGTAAATACTTAACAACATATTACTCGTTAGGTAAAACTTAAGATATCTAAACGTGTACATTGTTTCAGGAGGCCCCAGTTGCAAAATTAAAGGCATACCTTATATGAAGAAAAAGCGCCAGGCATCTGTTTGTGTTAACGTCATTTAGCTGAGTTCTGGTAACTGGCAACATACATTAACTGCTGAGCTTGTCTGGGCCCTTAGCCTCTGCTAGTTGTTTCTGTCAGGGCTGGTGGTGAAGTCAAAGCTATGCAAATGCTTCTTTGTGCGGGGCATAGTGCTGCTTGCCCAGGCAGCCGAGGTGGCACTAGGGCTGGGAAAGGAAAAATGTTCTCTTGTTTTGCACTTGTAACTTCATTCATATTTGTGGACCAGTGAATTGCAAACTAGTGTTGAAAGAAGAAGAGAACCATCTAGGGGTTGAAGCAGGGGGATCTAACATGCTAAGGCTGAAAGGCTCTCAGGTCACATGAATAGTGAGAATCATCTCTAGCCTTTAGAAAAGGTCTGATTTCAGGCAGTAATTCCTGCAGAAGGCATCATAGTTGATAAGTTGTCTGTAGCTCATCCGTAAGGAAGACATGCCACAGTCCTATTGCTATCTGTATAGCTTTGAGCAAGTTCTATCCTTCAGTTATTGTTTCCTCAAAGGTGCAGAAGTATTTACGAGCTATTTCAAATGCAAGATGGAGGTTTTTCACTTTCATGTACAGAAGAGAATAAACATAATCTCAGAAGTGATGCAGAAGGCATAATTTAGTGAATGTAGCTCGAATTGCACTATATATTGAGCTCTTCTTGACGGCTTTTCCTTCAGTGCCCTGCATGCAAGATGCATATAAAAAAATGCAGGTGGTGTGTCGTGAGCATGTCCTTCTAAATGTTTTCAGTTATATCCCACATTATGGGGATAACATGACAGCAGAAACAACATTAGCAATGTTATCTGAGATAAAGTCATTAACTGGACAAAGTTCATTTAATAATTATTGTTTGTTTAAATGGTGATGGTGCTTCAGAGGAAGGAGAAGGATGGGTAGGAACATCTCTTGCTTTAGTAAAAGGCAAGGAACAAACAGAGAATAGGAAGAGGAGCCCAGGAGCACGGAGTTCAATGTCTGAGCCAAAATATACCGATGTGAGTGTTGTGTGTATTGGTGAGAGCTTAGTAAGCCATTCAGAAATCAAGACTTTTAGAGGCATTTTTAATCAGGAAGAAATCAACACTTAGTGAATTATATCTTGCCTTGCCAACAGAGAAGAAATTTGCCAAGAATTCGCGCTTTTTCTGATGCTAGCTTAACTAAAATAATGCTTTACTTCAACTGTCATAGTTCTGGTGATAATTGGATAATTTTTTACCGTTACTAGGCTTAGTAAAAATAGAGGCTGATTTTAGTATTAAAAACAGTTCATGTATTCTGGTGTTGCAGCAACTGTGGGAATTATTCTGTAAGCTTTCCCAGTGCAGATGTAGTCTCTGATTGCTGCTATGCCGTGGCTTATTCGCTGCAGTGGCCCTGTTGCTTGAGCCTGTCTATTGCTATTTTCACTTTAATTCCAAGCAGATTTTCTATGCTTTGTTTATTTTTCCCTTCATTCACTCTGCTTCTTCTTCTGTTTTGCTTTCTTCAATCTATGACTGCTACATTTCATCTGCTGTCTGCGTTTGCTGGTGTTACAGAGTAGTGCTTTCTTTTTGCTGCTGAGTGTACTGTGGGAAGTGGTGCTGTGTAGGGAAAAGGTTTGGGAAAGAAAAAAAGTACAGGCAGTCTATGAGGGAGAGAGAACAGATGATCTGGCAGCTGCTGTTGGCTTTGCAAGAGAATGAAGATAAACCTGCACATCCTGGTGTGACCTTTCCCCTGTGCAGGCTGAAAATCCCAATCCCTAATCTCCATGTGCTTTTGCTTTTAAATTAAATAGTCCTAGCCTCTTGAGTCTCTCCTTAACATTGGCCAACCTCAAATCACTACCTGTGATCACTTTCACTCGCCTGCTCTGAGCTGTTTGTATTCCTCCCGTGAGAAGGGATGAGAACGCTGGACTACACCAAGATCTGTTCTGTGGTGTCTTGGGGTCACATTTATTATTGGCATAAATATAGTTTTCTAGGCACTAGAGTGAACACGTCCTGTGTATAAACGTATATTTTTCTGACTGTGAACTACTTGTAAGGGAACTTCTGGCAAGTTAAGGAGGTTTTATTTGAGTAGAAGAGAGATGGAAGATGTGGATAGTCCTCCTGTATCTATTTTTAAAATAGTAATAGGTTAAGAGAATCTTTCAAAGACTGAGGATAAAGTTTTTCAATATCCATAGTTAAATCTTTTTTTAGAATACAGTGACATAGTGTAAGTATTCTTTATGATTTAGAGTCTCCTGGTGAGGAAAAATGGTGTAATGTTTAAACGTTGTTTAACTCTTTGTGCATCTCAGTGTGTTGTAGTTAATTTTTTTTTTTCCTTTTTCTTCTGTTTTCTTCCTGTAATACATTTCTGCAAACAGAATGCAGAAAAAAAATTCCATCTTCACTCACTTGAATTTGACTCAGTAAGAATGCTTTGCATACTACTCAAGTTGTATGCAGACAGTTGTTATAGAGATTGCTTGGGTTTTCATCAGATTTTAAACAGGTGTAAAATGGTGTCCTTAGCTAGGAGATTCCATCAATAGTTCTCTTAAATAACCAAGGTGTCAGGAGGGTAAAGTTTTAAGTTTTGTTCAAATGCCTTAGCGGTCTGTGAGCAAAGAGATTTACCTTGGGATTCAGTGCTGGTGGTTGAGCGTTTGAAGTGCTTGAATGTTGGAGATGCTAAGTTATGTTATTCTGTTTTGCCTTCTGAGTGATTTGTTGTGTACATGTAGGACAGGCTAAGACTCAAATCAGTGTGGATTTTAGGTAGGTCAAGGAAGATGAGGCTTACAGATACCTTATTCCACTTCAGCCCTAATTCACCTTCTTGTTTTATTAGAAGGGGTAGTTGTAAATATCTCTAGGGATGTGTTATAAAGCTGCATTAAGCTAGCATTAGCGTCTTAACGTATTAGTATTTAGCGTCTTGTAGTATTAGTGTCTCAAAGGTGATGAAAGTACTGCCCTTAAAATATATGCAATATAAAGAGTAATATAAACACTGTATCTGCTTACTATGAAAATATCAGGCAAAATGTGAAAGCATCTTCTAATTTCTAAAACTGAGAAAGCTTGTTGTGCTGCCAGAGTATTCTGAGAAAAGTAACGTCACAGTGATTAAAGGCTTCGCTGATAGTCTATTTCCATGTCCAAATTTCCACAGACTTGCCTTTGGCCTTTTTATTTCTAGACACCTTAAAATATCTTTCTCGGGGACATAAATTTCATATAACACTTTGCATGTTTTTTTCAAGTGAGACCTTCGACTGTTGTTCCTTGTCACTCTCCTGCAGTTCACTTCAGTGTCCATTAAACAGTATGGCCAGTGTTTTCCCCTTTACCATAACTGAGTGCACTGAGTGTTTTTATCTTGCGTGCAGGGAATATTCTGTGTGGGCCCATGGTGGAATCCCATGCTTGTGGCTCTCAGGAGTGAGGTGTGCCCGGTGCAAACTTTGTATTGCCTGCACTTTCATCTGTTAGGTGACTGACTACTTAGCCTTAATTCCTGGAGGGTTTAGCATATAGTTTCCATTTGTAAAGCCTGGTTTCCTCAGGACCATGGACCAAATATTAGTGATGTGGTTCCACTGGCTGCAGTGCAGTTACGTAGGAGGAGCTCCAGCGTGGCCTGTGTAAAAGGCCATATAGCAAAGCCTTTCAATGCTTCAGTGCATGTGGTATGATGACATATGTAATGAACTATTGGACTGATTCAAAATACTGAAAAAGGTTCTCCGCGTATAACATTCCTTTAGAAATTGAGGGTTTCTGACTTTCCAGGAGTGAGAAATGGCACTATCTGGGCTCACAAGGGTCCTCGGAACTTGTCAGTGATTCAGTGGCAGTTTCTCTTTGTACTAGCTACCTTTCTGTCTTTACAAGGAAAAAGAGGAAGCAGCTTAAATGCCAGCTATTTTACACTATGTCTGCTTGGAGCTGCTTTCTGGGGAACATTAGGTTGTTTTCCTGCAGCAGGCCTTTAGTGGGCATGGTGTGGATACCACAGCCACAGATGCCTGGTCTAGAGCTGTGGGAGGGAAGGAAAGCACAAGTATTGTTGGTGAGTTCTGACATCATATGTATGCACAGAAGGGAAATGGGAAACTGTCACCTTTGATGCAGGTGAAACTTCACAATGGTAGGTAATAGACATTTTCAGATCCTGCAAATAACCTATGCGGTGTTAAAGACCAAAATACGCAGTTATTTCTTCAAAATGGCAGGTCTTCAAGTGACTCAGGGCTTTTTGGTGAATGGGGTCACTGAGCCATGTGCAGGAAGACGTAGATAAATAGTCTGGTCATGCTGGTGGGTTGTCAATTCCACAGAAGGGTCAGTTGTGAGTTGCTTACCTGTCAGGGGCTACACATTACTTCATTAGGTGGGTTGTTCATAACACTAATCTATGCTGAATGGAGAACAGCCTCATCTAAAAGCTAATGCTTGCTCTGTATTCTCCAAAGTGCTGTTCTTCTCCTTTACTTTAAATTACTCTTCCTCAGCAGTGGTTCAGTCTGCACTTGATACAAGACTCAGTCAGTTGCCTCTGCCTCCACTCCCTCAAGTGGGAATCTAAGGATAAGGTTGATTCTGTTTCCGAGAGGTTGTAACTAATCGCTGCATAGTTTCTTTTGAAATGGTGCTTCTGAAGGAATCCTCTTTTCTCAAAAAGAACGATTTTCTGTTTGGGATGAAATCTGTAAGACGGGAAGGTTAAAACTCTTTGTGTACTGTTGGATGGTAAGAAACTAACTAAACAATAGTAAACTCAAGTTATCTTCAATACAGAGTGACTTTATTGGGTCATCAGAACTAGGCTATCTACCCCCAACCAAATTTTGTCTCTGACTTTTGCTTATTGTCAGCTGATACCAGTTGATTCCAGACTTCCATTTCTTAATTACTGTACGTTCCTATGCAGCTCCACTCTAAAAGCTTATTCATTACTGCAGTGATGGTATTACCTAGCTTAGTATTGTTGACATAGGGAACATTATAAGATTATGGGGAACATTTTAAGATTATAATGAAAAAGAATGTAATCACATCATAAATTATATCGAGAATAAGTGGTACACTCCAAAAATTTTTCCTGGACTTCACCAATGGTTTGTTTGTCCCACAAAGACATGGGTTTGCACAAGAGTTTGCTGGGATTCAAACTGCACAGGGACTTAGGCAGTGGTATAAGCCCTGCCTTTATATAGACTGCAAACAGTAGAGAGACAAAAGAGATCAAGTCTGAGTCAAAATGGGTGATACTTCTCTGTTTTAAATAATATTTTCTCAGACTATTTTTAAGTTGGACAAAATTCTTTTGTGATTAATATCAAAGTTATTACTGTCTTTGAATCAGCATTATTCTGTATGTTTCTAAACAGGGGAGCAGATATTCAATTTTTTGTGGCATGTTTATGAGAAATTTCATCTTCATTTATGTTAATGAAAACCGAGCGTTTGTATAATCAGTTTAAATCATTGCTGCAGCCAAAAGCAGTTCCATTTTTCCTTCCCACATCCTGCAGTGATTTGCACTACAGCAAAAAACTATGGTTAGCTATATTTTGGATTCTGTGCAAACACAAGAAGAGTGAGGGTGAAAAGGGTCTGAGGACGGAAAGAAGGATGCAAGGAAGAACAGACCTGTCACTTTGGGCAGAAGTGTTGTCTTATTCCCACTGGAAGAAATGTGGCATAAAATAATGCCTTAATACAGCAGTGACAGCTCGTGTAAATGTGGTGGCTTGCCTGTGTTTGTACCTGAGGGTGGGGAGTGTTAGCTTTACCATATAGGTTGAGGTTGATGATTCCTTTTGGTTGAATCAATTTTGCCGTATATCACCAGAAAATCAGAGTAAGTGGACGAGATTTGAAAAAGTCAAGTGGCAGTTTTAGTTTATAAAAAGTATTGGACACATATTTTGAACGGGGCTTGTTAAACCTCTCTAGGCAGCTATGCTCCATTAGGCAGAATGCAAAATAAAGATAAAATTTAGCCAATCTCTGTGAAAGCCAGATATAAACTCCAGGACTCTTTGTCTTCTGGTTCATTATCTTAACAACCGTACTGTCCTTTTGCCCTGATTTAGGCTATACAAGCTGTCTTGTTTATTCACATTTGTCTTTGTTCCTTTTAAGAATAGCTTAACTGATGTTTGTTATGAAGTAAGTCTGAAAAAATGTATAATAGTTATTTTCTTTATTGTCCTAGCATTGATATGTTAATGTCTTCTGATAAAGAAAAGGACCCAGATGTTATTCCTGAAGATAGCACTCTGCTAACTCTTAGGTATGTCCTTACGGTGTACTCACGGTGCCCTGCTATGGGGTGGGGTGGAAAACAAGCCCAAAAGCATGGCTGGCTGCTTGTTCCCTTTCCAGGCAATGGTGTACTTTCTGAACCAGTGGCCAGAACTACTCTAAGGGCAGAAACACCAGCCTATGGTGGGATAATTGGTATGAGCCTTCTCCCTGAATGTTACTTAGGATTTTTTAATTAAGGTATACAGAATGTTCCATCTTTCTTATTGGAAAAACTTAGGATTTCTGAATCTAGGTACTTCTGAACTAGAACCTAAATTTGGAGCATGCAGGGGACTTCTCTTGACCATGTGTGGGAGGTTTCTCCAAAGCCTTGTGAAATAAATCTGTAGCTCTTACCTTTAGTAACCCACAGTCACATTGTAACAGGCAAAGTGTAAGTACTAAAGTCGTAGCCAGATACCTCTTTATCTGAATCCACTCTTTATAGAATTCATTGATACTACTGGTGCATTTCAGAGCTTGAGCAATATATGCTAAGTTTCTATCAGTTAGTGAACTTTGAACTCATACTTGGCCAGTTCAGACCTTTGCTGTACTTGAATTTCAGTTTGCGTAGTACTAATGTAAAGAAATGTGTTAAGGTTGTGATCAGTGTTAAGTTTGATTGTTCCTGAAAACCTTCAGGAAGGTCTGGAGGGTAAATAAATTTGTCCTGGAATTTAAAAAGGATTTGGTGTTTGTTCAGTGGTTAAATACATGTGTTTTAGTAGATATTCTATGTATGATACTCTTTCTTCTACAGATGATACTGAAGTTTTTATAGGAAAGTATCTATGTCACAAGGTTCAGAGTTTGTGGGTTTTTTCTTGGTTTTTGCTTGAACAGGAATTGAATTTCTCTGAAGTGGGAGGGATAGTTGAAACAACTTCCTCAAAGTTAACAAAGTGTTCTTTCTTGGAGAGCCTCTTCAGCCAACATTTTGTTGTTTTTTCTCAAACAACCTGTAATTTGCACATAAGGGGAAAGAAAAATACAAGCTGAAATCCACAAGCTGGCCTGTGTACAACCAGGTTTTATGGGAGTCAGGAGACAAGAGTGTTGTAAGTTAGTCTGTCATACTAAGACAGCCACAAATCCTGCTCTTTGAAAGCTGCACTGTAGTAGCATGTATCGTTTAAAAATATACCTAGAGATTCTGCATGGAAGTTGTTGAATGAAATTTTGTCCTGTTTTCCTGACCCTCAGAATTAGAAAGAAGGCATTAGAGAGGAGAGAAGAAACAATTATTGTGGATCGAGCTTGCAGACAAGAAACTCTTG